>NC_090649.1:463946814-464314548 GCF_040937935.1 Hyperolius riggenbachi | reverse complement strand
TGTAGCACAATGAAACTGTAACCTTTATTACAGACTGATAAAATCTGACATCACGGCAATGGGGAATCTCATGCGGTGTGCAAAAAAATCCAACAGATCCGGTATTTTGTTCCCCCCCCCCCCCCATGCAGAAATTCTACTTCCCTGCAATTCACCATAGGGGAGCATTATGTGTGTTTTTGCATTGGGAAAAACGCATGCAAATCTTTGCAAGTGTGACCCTCCTGCTTGAAGTTCGCTCCATGATGCACAAGTTTTGAAATGGCACAAATGCTGCTTTCATTAGTGTTCCCAGGCATACCATAAGGTAAATGGTACTGAAAGATCAACACTGAATACGGGGTGTGAGTGAAATGCGTGTCTGTTTTGCCGTCTTCGTGGCAGAGGCGATACTCCGCCCCCTTAACAGTGCAATGGCCATGTTTGTAAATCTCCACCTGCATGGCTGTGGCCCGCCCCCAGCTCAGCAGCTACCAGTCAGGCCGTGGCTGCTAAGCTAGGGGCTGTCCGCGGCCACGTGGGTGCACAGAGCCCTGGTGGCATTTAAGAAAAAATTGCCAGGGCCCATTCTGAAAGGGAGGCGGAGCAATCACCTGTCTGTAGAGAAGACATCAGGACAGGTGAGTATTTAAAGTGAACCCGAGGTGAGAGTGATGTGGAGGCTGCCATATTTTATTTCCTTTTAAACAATACCAGTTGCCTGGCAGCCCCACTGATTTATATGGCTGTAGTAGTGTCTGAATTACACCAGAACCAAGCATGCAGCTAATCTTGTCAAAACTGACAATATTGTCAGAAACACCTGATATGCTGCATGCTTGTTCAGGGTCTACGGCTGAAAGTGTTAGAGGCAGAGGATCAGCAGGACAGCCAGGGAACTGGTATTGTTTAAAAGGAGATAAATATGGTAGCCTCCATATCACTCTAACCTCAGGTTTACTTTAACCCCCCCAATCCTCCATCAATCACACAGAACTTGTCTCATTACAGGCTCAGTCTGTTTGGCCTCAAGTACTCCTTAAAGTATACCTGTAAGGAGAGAAAGTACCCCTGGAGGGTATTGACCTCGGGAGAGGGAAGCCTCTGGATCCCAATGAGGCTTCCCCTGTCCTCTTCAGCCTGAGGGATCCAGCGCTGGCAGCCCTTGAAGTAGATGCTGCAGCGTGTGACAATATTTACAATATGCGCAGGTGCAGTACAAGCTTCCCCTCAGGCTCCAGCGGAGATAGTCAAGCCCGATCAAGTCCATTGTACTGCGCAGGCAGTGATATCTCTATTCAATACATTTTGAGATTTAAAGCGGACCCAAACCAAACATTTTTTTTAATTCAAAATATTTAGTTGCACCACTCTGACACCTACAAAGATAAATAAACACTCCTTCAAGCCTATGAGCATTTCAGTGCATGCTTTTCACCCTTCTCTTTTTATAACTAGAGTTATACAGGTGGCAGCCATTAGCAATTCCTCCTTTGCTGGACACCACCTACTCCATCAGTCTGCTGGATTATTTGCCGGCAATATGAAAAGAAGGGAGGGGTTTCTCTAATAAATGTAAAATATTTTATATTTGTCATCATGCAGCTGAAAAAAGGCTGCTATTTATTATTATAATTTAGAAAATAGATTTTATTTCTGAAATCTTGTATTTTTAGTTTGGGTCCACTTTAACCACCTTCTTCAGCCTTCTGCTTCCTAATAACTACAGAGATTGGTGATCCTACCTTACCTACTGAGACAGAGGACCCCAGTAATTTCGTTTGAGGGGGTTCTGCACCCAATCAAAAGAAGCATAAATCTCCTGACCTAGGGTGGTCACTTTATAGCGGAACAGCCGCCCTTTATACAGCATAGCATTCAGCAGGTGAAAGCTAGCTCCTGATTGGTTGCTATGGACAACACTTCCACTTTTTAATAGAGCCATTGTGTTCATTCAAAACAGGATTCTGTGGAAAACAATGATCTCCCTGCACAGCACAATGAGGAGGAAAAGCTGACAAAGTTTTCAGAGCTGTCTAAACAATTCACACTGTTTCCAAGTACTTCCTGTTACACTCCGCCCAGACTCTGCTGTGTTCCCTGCCTTAGCCCACTCAGTCCTCAACCTTTATCCTTTGTTTCTATTTTCAGTGAACACACTACACACTACACACTCATAATACAAATTTAAGAGAAATGTGATATGGGGAAAAAAAGAAACTATTTCTGCTGGTTTCCATTTTTACTGTTTCTCTGTGATGCCAAAAGTGACCGCATGTCTGCTCTCCACCCCCACCCCCCCACCCCCTTTGTTGTTGTTGTTTTTTTCTTTCATCCCAGCTCTATGTTAATTAATTTACTTCTTATTTTGCAGATTGCTGTCTATTCCACAGCAAATATCTGGGGAAAAGGGGGGGGGGGGGGGGGGGGTGTTAAATTACCATCTTGCCATAGTGTTCTCTTATCTTATCTGAAATGGGATGTTTCTGTTGTCTGCATTTTGATATAAGCTTGTTACTGTAGCTACAATAAATAAACAAAATAAATCCCACAATCCTGTTACCAATGCACAGTTCAGCAAAGGCACACAGTCCAGGTAAAAAAAAGCAAAAATGAGACATACAGGGACCTATTGTAGAAAAAAGGGGTACACAAAATCTCCCCCCCCCCCTCTCTCTCTCTCCCTCTCTTCCTCCCTCTACACACAAAATCTCATACACTCAACCATACATATGCATACTCTCAAATGCACACACATACACTCAACCTCACATGCATGTGTGTTGCAGAATGATCTCAATTCAGGTTTACTTTAAAGAGAACCTGAACTGAAAATAAAAAGTCGAAGGGCCAAATGCAATTCACTTTTTCACCAGGTTTTCTCCTAGGTGACATTCTCCAAAACTTGTCATAAAATGACTTTTTTAAACTATCAGCAAGCAAACAAATACTCAAAATAATGTTGACCGTAGTTTTTCACCTACTTTTTGGTACTTTTTCCATTGTAAAATGCTAAAAAGTTATTTTAAATTGAAGATGAAAATGTATCTTCTAGACGAAAACTCAGGTGAAAAAGTGAATTGAATAAAAATAAAACAAAATAACCATACACATGTCATACTTACCTCCCATGTAGTCTACTCCTCAATCTTTCTCCTTTCCTGTGTTCCATTTGTCCGCTGTGATCAAGGGAATTCTCCATCCTCCATTTTAAAAATGGCCATTACCCCATGGGCAGCTTCCTGGTCCGCACACTGTTAAACTGAAATATCACGCATAGGGAAACATGGACATTACCTTGCACATTCAGTTGTAACTGACAGCTGCTGATATATAACTGACAGCAACTGGTATATTTCAGTTCTGACAAAATATTATCAGCACTGGAAGGGATCATTGTAAGAAGAAGATGGTGAGCGTCTGAGGGGAACTGATGGTGGTGTTAGTATGTAATATTCATTTGCAGCTACGTTGTGTGTTTATTTTAAATAATTTTCCTCGCTTCAGGTTCCCTTTAAACATCATGATTGCTTCCTCCTGTAATGGCCCATACTCACGAGGGACTTTTGTCGCCTCAACACGCGGCGCGCGCGTGTTGCGGCGACAGGTCGCCCGTGAGTATGGGCCGTTGCACGCGCGCACCCCGAACTGTCGCCCGTCGCTCATGTCGCCATGCGATTGAAAGTTTCAATCGCATGGCGACAGTCGCCGCCGCACCTCCGCCGCAACTGTCGCTAGTCCGCGTGAGTACGCGGACTAGCGAAAGCAACCTCCATTAAAGTATATGGAGCTTCCGGCGGAGGGAGGAGGAACGTCGGCGACAGCTTCCGCCTTGCCGCTGGTCCCTCTTCCGCGTGTGTACGCGGAGGGACCTGGCGAGGAGCTGTCGCCGGCCTGTCGCCCACACGCTCACGTGTGCTGGCGACAGGCAACATTTGCTGCCCGTGAGTACGGGCCATAAAAGAGGAGGAAGTAGAAAAAGGTGCAGTGTGATTCTGAGTGCACCAAGTGCTGTGCAGTCCTGATAGTAACAGCTGCTGGGATCAGATTCTCATGCAGCCTCCCCTGTGGTGAGCGCAGCATTGTAGATTGTGTACAGACCTAACCTGATAGCTGAACATTCCTGATCTCCTCAGAGCAGGTGCTACTGAATCCCCAGCAGGAGCCGTAACCTGAGAGACTCACTGGTGGTGTGATCTGCTCTGCCTCTGACGTTGGCCTCTGTAGCGTGCAGCGCCTGCTGTCTGCTTTTCTAGATTGTCAGCTCCTGCGGCACTTCCTGCTCCTTCTCTTCTGTGGACTTTGTTTAGGGTACTGTCTCCTCTGACAGCAGCACAGGCTGAGCTGATGGGGAAGAGGAGGCCATAGCTGGAGGCCCCATTCACACAATAATCTGGTGTCATTGCGTCCCAAACAGTTTTTTTTTTTTAAATTAAGCATGAGATTTATGGGCTTCTATTTAAAGAGAAGGTATCTTAATGTGTGATACCCGTGTGAAAGCAACGTAGAAGCGGTCATGGGCCAGCTTATGGCTTCCATAGAGATTTTCTCATGAGTTAGTTTGCAGTTGTATTTTACTTTTGCCCAACAGACAACTGAAATGAGAAGAATATGGAGACTGCCAGTTGCTGCCAGGAAACTGCCATTGTTTAAAAGTAAATAAATATGGCAACCTCCATATCATGCTCCCCTCCAGTTCACTTAAAGGTGGCCATACACTGGTCGATTTGCCATCAGATCGACCAGCAGATAGAGCCCTCTCTGATTGAACCTGATCAGAGAGGGATCGTATGGCTGCCTTTACTGCAAACAGATTGTGAATTGATTTTTAAGCATGAAATCGATTTCAGTCTGTGGAGCTGCTGCTGCCGCCGGATAACCCCCCCCCCCCCCCGCATACATTACCTGCTCTGGCCAGCACGAGTACCCGGTCTCCGCTGTCTCTTCTCCGGTCTGGGCTCCTCCAGCTTCACTTTACTTCCTGCCGGGGAAGTTTAAACAGTAGAGGGCGCTCTACTGTTTAAACTTCCTGCCGGGACAGGAAGAAGTGAAGCCTTGCGGAATCGGAGCCCAGCGCGGAGACGGAGCAGCGGTGACCAGGGGACTCGCGCCGGCTAAACAGGTAATGTATTGCCGCTGTATTGCGCTGTATTGCCGCTATCGATGCACTCCCGACCCGCCGGCGATCGAGTGAAATCTTCCACACGGACAGGAACGGCGGGGAACGATCGATTTTGGACGGAAATTGATCGTTCGGTCAGCAGTTGCGCAACGATTTCACAGCCGATTCGATCACAGTGATTGTATCGGCGGGAAAACCGGTAAGTGTATGGGCCCCTTAAAGGTTCTCTAGAGATCGAGATTGTTAAAGGACCTAGTTCTTTCAGCAAAGCTCAGCTGGGATTTTCTATGAACCGACTATTAGAAGGTGAAACTTCACAACCTGTGCTTGGGTTATGTCTGGCAGTACTGAGCTGCGGTACATTTATAGCCTTAGCAGTTCTGCAGCTGTAGTCCTATGCAGGCCCTCTAGAGTGGATGGGAACGCTTGGCTGTGTGCAGGTGGCAGAAATGATAGGTCTGCAGTCTCTGCACGCAATCCCATTCAGTTTTGGAGCCTTGTCCTGTTCCTGGTCCCACTAGAGCAATGGGATTCTTGCTGAATCGCTAACACACTGCAATGCTGCAATTTTGCTGCAAATTTCTATCCCTTTTCAGTACAATTGAATGTGGCTTTGCAAGCACACCAAAAGACACGGGGGGAGGGGGGGGGGGGAGGCATGTTTTCCTAGTGTGAATAGACAAGACACAGAACATTTTATATCGTGCTTATTTTCCTGGCGGACTCAAAGCGCTAAAGCTGCAGCCACTAGGATGCACTCTATAGACAGTACAAGTGTTAGGGACTTTGCCCAATGTCTCCTTACTGAATAGGTGCTGGCTTACTGAATAGGGAGCTAGTTTAAATGGATGTTTCTTTGATTATTGGCTTAAGCTTTGTGCACACAAGCCACAGATCGGTGAATGATCAGATTGTCTGACGATCAAAAGTATATTTTTCTGCAGACCAATAGGGAATGACTGATTCAGACTACGCTCACAGTAATGCGTTGAAGTGCGGCATAACGGCCATTTCGCAATGTGGCTCGCCGCACTGCACCACTTATGCAAAGTTCACAGTACGGCAGGTGCTTTACAGTGTAGTAGTATACTGTTGTAGTAGTATACTATCGCACGCAGCATTGTAACACACTGCATGCAGTGCCTTGCCACAAAACCTGCACATTGACAGCGAAGCATACTTTTCTGTGACTGTCTGCTTCACTGTATGTGAAGCAATGTGCGGATAACGTGCATCACCGCTTTCCCGATTCTTTTGTGTTTTGCCAAGCCTGAAGGTGTCCATACATTACTCAAGGTTTTTTTTTTTTTTTTGGGGGGGGGTTGTTTTTTTGTTTTGTTTTTTTTTTGCACCGATATCCAACCGATCCGACCATAACGATTGAATCTGGGAGAGACCGATGCGGCAACATTGTTTAGATCGATTTCCAGCTGAATAAATCTTCAGGCATGCGGGCCTGTGGGGAGTGTCGCAGGCACGTGTCATGCCGGCGCGTCTCCTGCGTCCAGCGTCTTTTTGAATTGCTGCCACAAGCGCCTGTACCATGTGACACTGACGTCGCTACATGCAGCGGTGTCAAGGGGCACAGGAGTCGCAAGAGAATCAAATTACGTTACTGCCACACACCTAATCGTACCCCTTTAATCAAGATTTTTCCAGCTTGCAAGATTGATTTTATTTATTTGTTTGCCCCCCCCCCCCCCCCACGTGTGGAAATCATTTGCAATGATCGATCGGGTGGCCATGTCATTCTAATTGAATCGGCTGGAGGTTTATGCCAATAATTGAGTAATGTCTTGTCCCCCTTAATCCCCCTTGATTTCTTACCAGCAGAGGTAGAAGTTGGGCTGGGTCTGGTGACTTGTGACCCTCAGGCCGGTTTCACATTAGCAGCCTGTGTTTTACTTGCGGTACGATCGGATGATTGCACCACACGCAACGCTAAAAACAGGCTTTGTATACACTTATGGCCTATAAGTGAGGCTCTCTAGCGCTCACTTCCTGTGGCCGAGATACGAATTACAAGGACGTGTATTGATTGAAAAAATACGCTTCCACGCATGCGCACCACAATGCAAACGTGAAACAGTTTAAAATGTATGTGACGGCATTGACTTAATTGACTTCCGGTCACCACAGATGTTGACCCACAATGCCAGGGCTGAGGGGTCGGAGCAATTTTGGGTACCACAAGTCGGAGGTTTCATAAACGTCGGAGTCGGATGATTTTAGTACCAGATCCACAGCCCTGGTAAGTATTAGACTAAAGAGTTGGAGCCATTTTGGGTACCTGGAGTCTGAGTTGGAGTCGTGGTTTCATAAACTGAGGAGTCCGAGTTGGATGATTTTTGTACCGACTCCACAGCCCTGCATAACGTGCTGATGCGCTCACTTCAGATGCGATACTTCACACCGCATCAGGGGTGAAATGTTCCATAGACTTTTATTGCTTTAGCGTTACCCTGCGTTAAAAGCAGGTAACACAACACAATAAAAGGGGCCTAATGGGAAAAGACTGACTTCAAGCCCTTCTCTGGCTGCCATATGTCATGTGGGCCAATAATGGGACACTGTGAGGTGTCTGGACAGTTTATCCTCAGTGGGAAATGGAGCTACAGGTCCCAGCCAGTCAGGGTATTTAAATATATCTTTTTCAAAATAGTACACATGCAATGCACAGTACTCAGTCAATTTGCATTCATTAGCAATGCACTCTCCTATGCATTAAATATGGGAGGCAGAGCTGAGTCTTCCTGTGTCTTGGCCTGCCCTTGTAATCCTGTGCTTTACCTGTCAGGATTGAATCCTCACACCTCTCTCATCCATCCTAATCAGGATTTGCGTGGCCTGCCACTTGCTGGAACTGACATTGAACCTGCCAGGGGGACCAGTGGCTGCCATATCTCAGTGACCTGTAGAGGAGAGCTGTGTGAGCCCTGCTAATCCCCTAATCAGAGAGGCCAGAGAGGCCGGGGCAGGCTCCCATCACTGGCGGCTGGCAAGGCAGAGCACAGCTATTCCTGGAATGCCAGGCATGTCAGTTTCTATCAGAGAGGGCTGTGTACATGGTGTTACTGCAGCAGCTTATCACACCTCTCATCAGCTCTGGACTGAATGTACAGCTCTACAGAGCTCTGCTGACAAATGACACCTGCATAGCTGCGCATTGTACTGGGGAGGTTTCACTCCTCCTCCAAAGACCAGGTTACTTGTTCTACTATGAAATTCCACTTTCGTTGAGAAATAAACAGTCCCTTCACTTCACATGCGTATAACATCCAACATTCATTTCAGATTTCTTTCTTTGGGTTTATGTGAAAGGAAAATCCAACCTACTGAGTTCCCAACACCACGTATACACTTAAAGGGAACCTAAACTGAGAAGGATATGGATTTTTTCTTTTAAAATAATACCAGTTGCCTGACTCTCCTGCTGATCCTATGTCTCTAATACTTTCAGCCACAGCCCCTCAACAAGCATGCAGATCAGGTGCTCTGACTGAAGTCAAACTGGATTAGCTTCACGCTTGTTTCAGGTCTGTGATTCAGCCACTACTGCAGCCAAAGATCAGCAGGACTGCCAAACAACTGGTATTGTTTAAAGGGAAACCTCCATATCCCTCTCAGTTTAGATTCCCTTTAAGGCTGGCTTTACACTTATAGATTGTGGTGCAATTTGCATCATACCGCAGCAAACGGCCTACACATGAAGCTGCATCATGTGTGGTAACAGGGTCATGTGCATAGCACCGCCCTGCCCCCCCCCCCCCTCCCGCTCAGGGGATCCGTCCCGCTCAGTGACGTCACTGGGATTCCCGTTGGTCCGCCGAACTGCACTGTGGTTTTTTACACTTACTGCTTCGCCCATTGACTTGCATTGGTGCATAATCAGTGCGGTAGGCACGGATGATGCAGTAACGCGCTGCAGACTTTGCATCGGGAATGCAGTGGTTTGGATACTTCTGACGCAAGACTCCAAAGAGTTGCATTGGCCTTGCAGTGGGGATACGGCACTAATGCGAAGCAACACAGGCCACATGTGTAAAAGGGGCATTAAAGAGACACTGAGGCGAAGGAAAAAAAAAATGACAATGAATTGGTTGTGTAGTACGGATAATTACTAGAACATTAGTAGCAAAAAAATTCTCATTTTTTATTTTCAGTTATATAGTTTTTTTTTTTTTTTAATAACATTGCATCATTCTCTAATATTTGCAGTTTACACACTACTCAGCATGAATCGCAATTATTTTATGGAGCAGGCTAGTGAACTATTGACCTGTCCTCTGGAGAGAAAAAGAAAATCCAGTGACTGACAGACAGTTGATATAACAAGCTTCAGAAGACAGAGCTCTCTGCAACTTTGAAAGTCCTGGAGCTCAATGGCTCTTTTACATAGATAAAAGAAGTTCCTTAACTCTTCCTGTACTGAAAACCATATTAGACTTATAGTATGTCTCTTCTCCTAATGTTTTATTTCTTAGCTGTACTACACATACAAATCATATCATAAATTATTTTTTTTCACTTCAGTGTCTCTTTAAGGACTGAGTTAAGTGATATGGAGGCTGTCGTATTTATTTCCTTTTTAAACAATACCAGTTACCTCACTTTCAGGCTAATCTCTTTGGCTGCAGTGGTGTAGTGTGTGCACAGGCATAGCTTTATCATCTCATTGACTATTTTGATGGCAAAGGGTACATCCCGCACTGCACGTCTGTGGTAATCACTGATGGACCACTGCTGTGCATGTGCTGCCGCTGTGGCTTGTGGTAATCACTGATGGACTGTTGCTGTGCATGTGCTGCAGTTGTGGCTTGTGGTAATCACTGATGGACCACTGCTGTGCAGGTGCTGCAGTTGTGGCTTGTGGTAATCACTGATGGACTGCTGCTGTACAGGTTCTGCAGCTGTGGCTTGTGGTAATCACTGATCATTTTCAATTTGTAATTTTCGAAGTAACTTGCAAGCTGAAAAAGGCTGGCCACCTCTGCTCTAGAGCGTGGCAAAGGCTCAGCTAGGAGTTGAAGAATTAAAGGACACTGTAGTGAGAGGCATATGGAGGCTGCCATTTTTATTTCCTTTCAAGCAATACCAGTTTCCTGGCAGCCCTGCTGATCCTCTGCCTCAAATACTTTTAGCCATAGATCCCAAACAAGCATGCAGATCACACGTTTAACATTTTTGTCAAATCTGACAAGATTAGCTGCATGCTCGTTTCTGGTGTTATTCAGGCATCACTACAGCCAAATAGATCAGCAGAGCTGCCAGGCAACTGGTATTGTGCAAAAGGAGATAAATAGGACCGCCTCCATATACTTCTTGCTTCAGGTACCCTTTTAAGTGGACCTGAACTCTTGGACAGGACAGCAGGAAAACGTAGAAATGCACCCTGTATGTGTTTAGAGAGTTTAGCCTGTTTCATTCTCCCTCATTTGTGTCTAATCACAACTTGTAACTTGATCTCTCCGTGTCAGCTGACTGCCATGCTAATTTGTAAACACAGGATGTTAACTTCCATGAAACCAGGAAGTAGAAACACTGCAGATTTATTGTAGGATTTCTATCAGCTGTAACAAAGAAATGTTTTTCTTTAACCACTTAATGACATGCTGACTCATAAAAACGTCCTGCTAGAGCCGCTTAATGGCTCCAGGACATTTTTATAAGTCAGTCATAAGACAGTGCTGCTGCCACTATGCGTGTGCACGTGAGCGCTCCCGCGCATTCCCGTGCATTCCCGTGCACGTGAGAATAGTGAAAAAAACCCACCAAAGAAAAAATACACCTTTATTTCCAAATGATATATTGTCACCATACTTTGTACTAGGGACATAATTAAAATGTTGTTGTGATAACCAGGACAAATAATGAGATAGAATGTGTGGGTCTTATGTACAGTAGCAGTGTTTATAAATGAAAAAAATACACTTTTTCCAATTTCATCCCCTATGGTTTTAATTTAAAACTATAGGGGATGAAATTGGGAAAAAGTGTATTTTTTTCATTTTTAATGTATTTCCCTTTAAAATGCATTGAACATAAAGTGATTACTGAAAACAAATATGAACCCCAAAAAGCCTAATTGGTGATGAAAAAAACAAGATATAGATCATTTCATTGTGATTAGTAGTGATTAAGCTATTGGCAAATAAAAGGGATGAGCACTGAAAGGTGAAAATCGCTCTTGTCCGTTAGGGTAAACCCGTCTCGGGGTGAAGTGGTTAAAGGTTATTGGTTATTATGCTGTTATTTTAGAGCAGAGGAAGTTCTGAGTTCAGGTCCACTTTAAAGAGAATCTGTATTGTTAAAATCGCACAAAAGTAAACATACCAGTGCGTTAGGGGACATCTCCTATTACCCTCTGTCACAATTTCGACGCTCCCCGCCGCATTAAAAGTGGTTTAAAAACAGTTTTAAAAAGTTTGTTTATAAACAAACAAAATGGCCACCAAAACAGGAAGTAGGTTGATGTACAGTATGTCCACACATAGAAAATACATCCATACACAAGCAGGCTGTATACACCCTTCCTTTTGAATCTCAAGAGATCATTTGTGTGTTTCTTTCCCCCCTGAGGGGGGAGTGCATAGCAGAACCACAACACTGAAGAACTTGGCAGCCTTCCAGACACAGGCTGACAAGTCTGACAAGGGAAAGATACATTGATTTATTACAGAGACTGTGATAGTACAAAGTGCTGCAGTAAGCCAGAACACATTAGAATAGCTTTTGGAACTTGTAGGATGATAAAAAACAGGATGCAATTTTTGTTACGGAGTCTCTTTAAGTCTAATTAAAAATAGCTCAGGAAAAGGCTGCCAGTGTGTGGTGATGCAGATAGGGATGTGGGTGCTCTGGAAGCAGGAGAAGCAGTAATCGGAGGGCTGAGTAACGCCAGTCTGCCTGCTGACATCATCTGTGGCTGAGATAAGTGCTTATGTACAGCAGCAGCACTATGAGTCGCTCCATATGTCCCTGTGTACACTCTGCTAACAACGTGCTGTGCGGAATAGCCAGAGGATTATGTCACTGCAGCCATAACCTCACACTTTGTGTTATCAGGGCACATCATCTTGTTCCTGCATCACTTCCGCCCACACATAGTGACAGCGAGTGTCAATATTGTCACCATCTGACGGTCAGGTGACTCCTTTCCTTTTTAAAGCAAACGTTCTTCCCTTCCCTTCACTACACTTGTTCTCAGCAGAATTCACAGCTCCCTGCTAATGTAACTGCTTCCTTGCCCTTCCCAGAATCCTGCGCTGAGTCTTGGCGTATCCATGCACTATGCTTTATTTTATATAATCATTGTAGTGCCCACAGCTGGCCTGGATAGAGCATAGAACTGAGCCTCTTTATCAGGGCTGTGGAGTTGGAGTCGGTGGTTTCATAAACTTAGGAGTCGGATGATTTTTGTACCGACTCCACAGCCCTGCTCTTTATTATGTTCAGTTTAAAGTGTACAAGAGCTGTAAAATGAAAAAGATTTATACATACCTTGGGCTTCCTCCAGCTTTATCCGCTCTGATCACTCCCACGCCGCTGCCTGCAGCTTCAGGAACCAGGTCCCCGCACTTTCGTCAGTCTGAGCCATTCTGGTGTAAGAGAAGTATGCCCTCTACGTATCTCTCCAGCAGCGGCTGGAGTGATATGCAAAGCGCTCACTTTTGTGTAGCTGGCCGCAACTTGACGTCAGTGATTGGACCCGGATCCCAAAGCTGCAGGCAGCGGAGGACGGCGGCGTGGGAGCGATCCGAGCAGATGGGGCTGGAGAAAGCCCCAGGTATGCATAAAATCTTTTTATTTTACAGCTCTGAGTCCCTTTTTTAAAGGGGTTTTGCGGGGGAACCTAAGGATAAAAACTGCCACTTACCTGGGGCTTCTATCTTCCCCATGTAGCAGTAATGTCCCACGTCGTCCTTCTCCGATCAGCTGTTCCCCGCCGCCAGCCCCGGGCATTATTCGTCTGGCATCGCCGAATAATGCGCGCTGCCGTTCGCGTCCTCGGAAGCTTACTGCGCAGCTTCAGTACATCGTTTTCTTGTACTGCGCCTGTGCAGTAAGCTTCCGATGACACGGGAGTGAGCAGGCCACGGACGCGCAGCCGCAGTTGGACGGCGTGATGCGCTAGACCGGGGCCAGCGGCAGGGAACGGCGGATCGGAGGAGGACAGCGTGGGACATTACTGCTACATGGGGCAGATAGAAGCCCCAGGTAAGTGGCGGTTTTTATCCTTAGGATCCCCCACAGAATCCCTTTAAGGGCTTCGTTTTGAGTTTTTGAAACAGCAGCCATGACAAATATGCCTTGCTGAGAAACAAACAGAAGTAATGACCCTTTGAACTTTGCACTAAAACCTTATCCTAAGCCTTCTCTCGCTCCCAAAACTTTTGGTGACTGTTTACATTTTAGGAATTCCAGGAGGTGTCTGACCAGTTTATTTGCATAGATAACTAGTTTTATAAAACTTGCTGTACAGGTTAACAGAAAGGGACTGGAGACAATTTCTTAGTTAGTAGAGCCATTTCCATATGTACCTGTGTTTATCTCATCCTCTCACGTGACACTTCAGGCGTGCATTCTTTTAAGTTAGCTAATAAATGGGTATCCTCCTGATTCAAAACGTCTTGCTTAATCGTTCCTGATGTAACCAAATCCATCTTATTAAGGTATGCAAGTTTTTAGCTCATATCTGCGCTGCAATAAAGCCGAGTGTTTCTTTAGGCCTCTTTCACAGTGGGACGTTAAAGTCACACGTTATAAACATTTCCAACGCAGACTAATGCACAGCAATACTAAGTCTGTGCGACATTCACCGTGCACACGTTGTGTTGTGTGTAACGTGAGGCGTTATTGGAAAGTGCTGCATGCTGTGCGTTTAGCAATGTATCTGCTGCATTATTTGTGTTGCACATACTCAGTAATGTGTTTTTTTTGTTTTTTTTTAAATATATTGCATGCGCCGTTTTAGTTCTATCACTGTGCAACGAATACGGCACACCAAATGCAGGGCTAAAGAATTCACAATAACGTCTGTTATAGTCTACAATGCGTTGTTTTAGGGGCACGTTGTGCAACCTTAACGTTGCATCAAACGCAACGTCCTAAAGTGAAAGTAGCCTAACCGTAGAAAGACCACTATTGTAAAACATTGTAACATTTAAAATGCATACATATTTAAAATATAAATTTCTCCCTGAGTAAAACGCATTCTACTTTTTTGCTGTTTCTGTGAGTATTAAAAAGCTGCAAGCTGTAATATAGTATTAGGGAGCAAAGCATAGGAGATGTCTGCAGCAGTTTTTTAAAAACAATTGCAGGATCTAATGAAACCACTTATTTGCAGTATTAGGTTGTAGGAAGTCAGCCTGGCATTATAGAAGCTGTATAGTCTCAGTTCTATGAATAGTCGGTTTGGATGGTATCCTACTTAGTAGGAAAAAATTGTTTTCGTTCTCTCTTGATTGAGAGTCCAGAATATTGTTTCATTTTGGAGTTGCGACCGAAAAAAACCTACGGAAAAGGCCGAGTGGGGACGGTACTTCTCCACCTGCGCATACGAGTGGTTGCCTCTTTAAGAGCAACCCACCTTTGTGAGTATAACTACACTAGATATTTCTATTCTGCCATAATTAAAAAGATATCACACCAGATCGTGCTCCCGGTGGCCGGGTATCTCTTTTGTTTGTCTTTTACCAGTCTCGAATTCAGTTCTATGAAGGGAGATGCAGGTTAAAGTGGACCTAAACTCTTGCACAGGACAGAAGGAAAACTGAGAAATACACCCTGTATGTATTTAGAGAGTTTAGCCTGTCTAATTCCCGCTCATCTGTCACTAATCACAACTGCAATTTGAGCTCTCAGCTGTGTCCGTTCAGGAATCTCCTCTGCCAGGGCAGAACTGCTAATTTGTAAACACAAAGGATGTTAACCCTATGTCTGCTTCCATGAAAGCAGGAAGTAGGCACACTGCAGATTTATTGCAGGATTAGTAATAGCTATAACAAAGAAATGTTTTTTTATAAAGGTCATTATGCTGTTGCTTATCTTTTAAATCAGAGTGGGAGTTCTGAGTTCAGGTCCACTTTAATACCTGGTCATTCACCATGACAGATTATCAGAGGTGAAACCTCCTGTTTTTCTTCCAGCGGTTTCTCCTTCTATGGTTCAGTGAAGTCGTTTCTCCTTCTATGGTTCAGTGAAGTCTCCGGTGAGCGCTGAGCTGAGCGGCAGAAATGTCAGCACTGCCGGGCCTGTGATCCCTGCTTGCCCTTCTCTTCTCCAGAATCCCAGAGCCGCTGACTGCACACAATATCTGCTGAACGGCAATGTCCTCGTCCTTTTCCCCCACTGCGATACATAAAGTCTTATTGAGGTGAGAGTTTGGCCTGGCAGAGCCGACTGCAGGTCTGTGTACAAAATATCTGCAGCGATTGCTGCCCGCCTGCCAGCAGAACACTCGTGTTGGATAAACAGAGAGGCAGCCTGCTGTCACAAAACGTCTCATTAAAGCACACCTTAGCCCAGTGGCATAGCTAAGAAGCCGCGGGCCCCAGTGCAGGTTTAGCATTGGGGCCCCCCAAGCATGCTATAGATAACAATTGACAGAACACCCCAAAACCAATCCAGGACATCCGCAGTGTCAGAGGTGCAAGAAGGGGATGGGAAACAGTGTGTTAATGATCACTACTATTCAAATAAACTATAGAAGTGAATATTATCAGCACAGGACCAATAAAGAGCTAATACTGTGTTGGAGGGGGGGGGCCCTTCTAGCCCAAGGGCTCCGATTGCGGTCGCTACCTCTGCACCCCCTATTGCTACGCCACTGCCTTAGCCCATAAAAGAAATTAACAAATGGGGGAGGGGGGGGGGGGTAAGCACGTGTGGCTGCTCTCCTCATGCCCACGGCTGCTCCCGTTCTCCTCAGTCGCCCTCCGTTTTCATGCAACAGTCCTCCAAAGCTACTCCCTGGTCGGAAGGGTCGGTGGAGACTGTGCAGACGATGCGCGTCGCATCGTTTTTGCGCCTGCAGCCAGGAGCACTCTGCGCACTAGGTAGTTGTGACGTGGCGCACATGCCCAGAGCGCTCCCGGCTGCTGGCGCACCATCAAGGACGGGTGCTATAGTTCTGTCAGGTGCAGCTCTGCGGAATGTTTCTGAGATTTCTAAAAGCCAGTACAAAATACAACTGCCCCCCCCCCCCCCCAGAATGCTGTGGGAGGAGAATTCTGCATAGCTAATCAGCCTAGGCTAAGCATCACTGGGAGGGCGGGGCTACATACCAGTATACAGCAATATCTAGCTATAAGAAGTGTTTCTAATGCTTGAAGCCTGCCCACGGCTGCGTGGCGAGCATGCGCGGCAGGCACCTGACGCACGGACGCAGCAACGGGGATTATAATTACAAAATTTCAATTTATTTTATAATTTTGATAAAAGAATCTAGTCTATAGGTCGACCAAACCCTAAAGCCCCATCTACACGATGCGACATTGCAGCGATCCGTCGGCTCAAATAGCCGCTGGATCGCCTCTTCCGCGTGCGCCGGCATCAATACCCGCTCGATTCCCGCTCGTCCCCGCGCCGCTTATCTTCCGCTCGATTCCCTGCCATTGTCTCCTAGCGGGGAGCGAGCAGGGAATCGGCGGAAGCAAGATCCGTCCTGTCGGATCTTATCAATCGAGCCGCATCAGCGGCTCGATTGATGAGGAGCATCGCGGCCGCATCTACGCGTGTAGATTAAGATTGCGTTGCATATGGCCACCCTTCTGTGACAGGTCCTCTTTACCCACACGTGTCTAGATGCTGTCATCCAGTTCACACCATATGGCATGGTTACTTTCTGTTTGTTTTCCCTGCTTCTCTGGCTATGTTATTTGAATCTTGTGTGAGCTCGGACAATATGTTTTGTTTAAACTGCACAGCTTCAGCAGAACAAATGCTTTCCGCATTACTTCTTATTTGTATATTACTCATTGTTTATACAGAGAGACCTGAGCCAAGAGGCTCCGCCCGGAAATATGATGAGCTCACCCGGCACTGAGCAGCCATCGCTTCATGTGCTTCTGTCTGTTCTGAACAGAATTGCTGCTGTGGCTGTTTGGGTTCTAGTGGATCTGTGGCATGAAGAGTAGGGAAGGCAATGGTCCTGTACTTAATCTGTGCATAGATAAATCCCTTTACCGGTGTATCCTGAAACAGAAGTACTTGTGTCTTATCCAGCCATATGAAAACTGCAGTTGTAATCAGAATAGAGTGGTCTGTCACATCAGAAATAGAGGACAACCATGTGATCCTTGCTCGCTCCTCCCTTTTGATGACTCATGCTGTCTAGGAGAGAAGGCAGCATGGGTCTTCAGAAGGAAGGCATGAGGAATGCTCAAGTGGAAGTCGGCAAGCAGGTTTGAGTGACCTGCAGATTTTTTTGTTTTTGTGTTGTTTGTTAAAAGCACACCTAACCTGTAGTAATGAATATGTCTGTCACTTTATTATGTCCCCCCCCCCCCCCCCCCCCCCCTTGGTCCGTTCTTCCGTTCATCCACTGCTCCCCTCTGGTGCAGACAACTGTAGATCTTCTGGTTCAGTGCTCCTTCTGTCCCCCAAATTTTATGCGCAAGCGATAGGCGCTGTGCTGACCATGCGCATGAAAGGACGGGAGCGTACACAGTGGGTGGCCAAAGGGTGTAGATGGGGAGAACTTGCGTCTGTAGAGGCACCCAAATGGTGTGTGCTAACCTCCCCATTTGGTACTAGTGGTATATCTTTAGAATATTTGACACATTTTTTTACATTTAGAATATACATTTGTGGCTGGCTTACACCAAGAGCGCTATTGAGAGATTTTGAAGGCACCAACATTTCAAATAGCACTTGGCTAATGGGTTCATATGGGCTAGTTTAGTTCACACCATAGCGATGGTGTTTTTTTTTTTTTTTTTTTTGTTTTTTTTTTTTTTTTTTTTCTTCCACAAACCCGGGTTCTGCAGCATTTTGGAGGCAATTACGGCTCAATTTAAAGTATAGAAAACTGTAAAATTGCTTTAAAAATCACTGAATAGAGCAATTTTCAAAGTGTGTTTTGCTAAAAGCTGTTCACGTTCAGGTCAAAGTGTACTTCCTGTTTTGCCACAAGAACTACAAAATCACAAAAACAGCAAGTACTCCAAAACCGCTAGGCAAAAATAGAAAATGGCTACTGCCAATCACTATTAAAAGCACTATGTTTTTGAGATTAAGCTTACTGATTTTTGGTGTGATCTAGCCCTTAGACAGGGTCCACACTTGTTAAAATGCGTGTGCGATTTCACACAGTGATTAAATGACGCATAATGCTTTTCTTTGGAGACGCTCCCTAAATGCGCAAGATCAGCTGTGGAAAACTGTGGGCGTGGTCCCAATTTTACTTACTGTGAAATGCTGAGGTGTCCTCGTTGTTTACTTAAATTTAAAAAAAAAAAAGAGAAGAAAGGTAAAATAATAAAATTGATACTTGCCTGTGATCTAGTTCCACCAGCTGCATGCTTCTTTCCTGGTTATGTGACTTTTGATACTGCTGAAACCAAAAGGTCAGCCTGGCAGCAGCCAAGTGAGATCATGCCAAGTGATTCCAGACAAATTGGCTGTTTTTGATGAAGTCTGCTATAAATCTCTTGCTTTCCCTGAAATGTTTTTTTATTTAATTCTGTAAAGTCCTAATTGTCTGGGTTGGAGAATTGGAGTGATGCTCCCATACCTCTGACACAAGAGACCAGGGTTCAGATCTTGCCTCTTCCTGTTCAGTAAGCCAGCACTTATTCAGTAAGGAGACCTTGGGCAAGACTCCCTAACACTGCTACTGCCTACTGAGCGTTCCCGAGTGGCTGCAGCTCCAGTGCTTGGAGTCCGCCAGGAGCAAAGCGCTATATAAATGATATTTGTCTTGTCTCATTTGGAATTCTGTTTTCGTCAGCAATCCTAATGTTTGGCTTCTCTCTTTTATATTGTTGGCAGATGTTTCTGACGGTCTTTCTCAGTAACAATGAGCAGCATTTCACAGAGGTGCCAGTTACTCCTGAGACCACCTGCCGAGACGTGGTGGAGCTGTGCAAGGAGCCGGGAGAGACCGAGTGCCACTTGGCCGAAGCCTGGAGGGGATCAGGTAGGAGTTCAGCAGCAAATGATGTACTAAAGTTCTAGGATTATGTAAAACAGAAGTTTGTCTTCTTAAAACAGAAGGTATTTGTAATTATGCAGGTTGGAGTGAGTCTATAGGTAGCCATACACTGGTCGATTTGCCATCAGATTCGACCAACAGATCCCTCTCTGATCGAATCTGATGCCTTTACTGCAAACAGATTGTGAACCGATTTCAGCATGAAACCGATTACAATCTGTGGCCCCCCCCCCGCATATATTACCTGCTCCGGCTGGCGCGTGTCCACGCTGTAACCGCTGTCGTCTTCTCCGCTGGGTTCCGGACCGGCTGGCTTTACTTCTTTCTGTCCAGGGAAGTTTAAACAGTAGAGGGCGCTCTACTGTTTAAACTTCCTGCCGGGACATGAAGTTCAGTGAAGCTGGAGGAGCCGAGCATGGAGAAAAAGACAGCAGGGACACGTGCCGGCGGAACTGGTAATGTATTGCGTCGGTCGTCGGGCATTTGAACGTAGCTATCGATGCACTCCTGACCCGCCGACGGTCCAGCAAAATCTTCCGGATCGACGGGAACGATTGATTTCGGACGGAAATCAATTGTTTGCGCAACGATTTCACAGCAGATTCGATCAGTGATCGAATCTACTGTATATCGGCGGGAAAATTGTTAGGTGTATGGGCCCCTTAAGATGTCTCCCACAATGCATCACTGCTGAATATGCAAATCATCTCTTTGTTGTCCCTGTTGGCCTTAACACACCTCCAGAACCTGGAATTCAAAGATTTGTCAGCTTGTTAATATTACAGAGCCAAACTAATCAATATAGTGAAGATTACCATTAAACTGGCTTTTAAAGAAGTATTACATCTGAAAATAATCCTTTTGTGTAGGAGAGTTTGCTTACAGCTGTGCACCTATCCTCACATACGGTACCTCTCTCCCTGTCCGTTTCCTGTTTATCAGAGTTGAGGTCTTACAACTGGTCATCACATCCTTCCTGTCAACTACAAAGTTTTGCCTCCTAATGCAGACACAGACATGCTGACAAGAACGATCAAGCCTGAGTGTTTGAGTGTAACCTGGCCACACGTGATTGACACACCCACCAGCTAAATCTAGAGCGCAAGGAAGCGAGCTGTACTTTAGCAACAGGCACATTTAGCCCCTCGAAAAAGTTATTCTCACATTTAGCCCCTCGAAAAAGTTATTCTCTCCAATTTTTTTTTTAATTAAATGTAACAGTGAGTCTATTAAAAAACATAGTGGTGAATGCCAGCTTATAGTGCTGTATGTGCTTACTCCATAGTTTCAATGCATCCTGCTGTGTGCAGCCAATTGCTCATGCATGAATGTGTGGGTTACTAGGGAGGGTATATTTTACAGAATGTACCAGAATGTCCTGAATTTATGCTTGGCAGAAAATGTATTAACATTTCAGGGCCTATTTTCACTGTGTGCCACGTCAGTTTTAAAATCGGATGTGGCACCCTGCGAAGCCGCAGCTGAATCGTTATAGTCGCGTCATGCACAGCTGTAGGGATTAGAACAGTAAACTATAGCATGCAGTCCAGGATTGCACCGGCATGAGATTCAGAACAGCTATTGTCTGAATAGGCAGCATTTCCTCATTTGGATTGCATGTGGTTAAAAAAAACCTCTGTATTCGGACTTAGGCCTCTTTTCCACGGACAGTTGATGGGCAGTGAAATGCCTCTAACACTCTCACAACTGCTCTCTGCTGCCTGGCAACTGCTCTCTGCTGCCTGGCAACTGTTTACTGAGCACACAGTTCAACTGTCCGAGGAAAAGAGTCCTTAGTGGAAATGGCCCTCTGGGCACTTTTCCATGAGCAGTTTGATAGTGAAAAGACTCTCACAACTGCTTGCTGCTGCCTGGAAACTCCTTGCTGAGCACATGGTTCAGCCACCTGTGGAAAAGGGCCCTTAGGGCCCATTCACACTTACAATCGCAGAACGCCGGCGATTACCGCCGGCGTTCTGCGGGAGTGATTTTCCCGCGATTAGCGCGGAAAAATCACTGGACACTGCGGCGGTTTTGGAGCGATCGCGATTAGCGTGCTATGCACGCTAATCACGATCGCAAATCGCGGAACGCTCGTCGCCGGCAAACCGCTGTATGCAACGCGGTTGCGGTTATCGCTAACCGCAACCGCGGCAGTGAGAACACGGCCACTGGCTACAATGTGTAGCGGTTCTTGCAGAACCGCTAGCGGTTTGCCGCGAGCGGGAATCGTGCGATTCCCGCTCAGGTGTGAATGGGCCCTTAAGCAGCCCATACACTCAGCCGATTTTCTGGCCGACCGATCGATCGATCAATCGATTGCAAATCGGTTGGCCAATCGACCGATCGACGGCCGATTTCGATCGATTTCGATGGATTTCCATCGAACTTGCAGGGTGGAAAATTTAGGTCGATCTGATGAGATTGCTTATCAGTTTGCATTGGCCTTAATGGAAATCTGATGGCAAAAAAATGCCATCAGATCGAATTTCAATAGATTTCAAACTGAAATCTATTGGAATTCTATCCTGGTAAAAAATGTTCTAAAAACGCATCAGATAGATCATCAGATGCATTTCTTATCTATCTGCTGCCAATCTGACGAGTGTATGGGCACCTTAAGGCTTACAGGCCCTTTTTAGAATTTAGTCAGCTTTAAACTAAAATTGAATGTTCTTAGTAATGCTAAATTACAAACAGCTTTATGTAGCGTTCATTTGTTGTAGCAGGCTCTTTTTTTATTTTATTTTTTATGGAGTTTAACTGTAAGATCTCAGGTGTCCGTGTTTTGTTTTGTATTTGGTTTTGATATATAATTGGCAAAAAAAGTTATCTTGAGAAGTATTGTATGCTTCCGGCTGCAGGTCAAGGTGAAAAGACATTTTATTTTTATAGCAGGAAGGATGGGAGCACTTTTTTCTGTTTAAGTTAGAAATAGTATAATTATGGTGTGCTGTTTGGGTGTTTTGAAGCCTACTTCATCCTAAATTTAGGCTGACTTTGTATCAGTCGACGGAGAAGAAAAACCCTGCAGAATGGAAAAATACTGCTGCTGAGTGTTAGTGGCTTGTCAGATATTTTAATAGGCTTTTCCACTGACTTATCCAGGCTCTACCAAATCTCTTATGCTGCCCATAGACACCCAGAGAATACTCAGTGGTGCAGCACAATATGGGCACCTGGTAGCTGGGATAGTTGTCCATTTCCCATGTTCATTTGCAGCATTGCTCTCACTGTGGCTGCAGTGGGTGGTGCTATGTGGGAGAATGGCGGTTGTCTTGCTGTGTCCATAAAAAGGGTTTAGTTATTGGATGGTCACACTGGTGGTAACTCCTCCCACCTATGACGCGTTGCCTTCCTCCTGGCTCTGCTTGGTAACCAAAGTGGGCGGAGCACTGACGGGAAAAACTGGATTTAGTGTCTGCGTCTTCATGGGTCAGCTGTGTGGACGTCAGTCGGAGCAATCAACAGGTCAGTGCAGCAGTATGTAGAATTGTTACCGAATCACGGTATTTGTGACCGGCGTTATTGATGAGGCAGGGTATTTTTAGATTAATATTTATTTTCTGTTTAGTGTTTATACTTCAATGGAAACAAATTTAGGTTTTTATAAAGTTATTATAATCCCGATTTATAAAACTTTCAATGCTGTTTCTCTCGCGGATTTTGAAAACCGTGTTTCTGCCAGTGTGTGTACACCATGCATGTGCTGTTTGTTCTCTGTGTATGGAGCAGGAGAAGACGTGGGACGTGGTCTTGCCCGGGGCCATCAGCTGCCTGGCTCCTCTGTGGCATGTACAATGACGTAGTAAGGAATGAGGGGAAGTGTGCGGTGTAGCAGTGTGTACACACCATGCATGTGCTGTTTGTTCTCTGTGATTGGAGCAGGAGGGGACGTGGTCTTGCCCGGGGCCATCAGCTGGCTTCTCTGGCATGTACAATGACACAGTACAGGATGAGGGGGGGAGTGTATGGTGTAGCAGTCTGTATACTCCATGCATGTGCTGTTTATTCTGTATATGAAGCAGGAGAAGACGTAGGAGTTGGTCTTGCCCGGGGCCATCAGCTGGTTCCTCTCTGGCATGTACAATGACATAGTATGGGATGAGGGGGTAGTGCGCGGTGTAGTAGTGTGTACACACCATGCATGTGCTGTTTGTTCTATGTGTTTGGAGCAGGAGAAGATGTGGGACGTGGTCTTGCCCAGGGCCATAAGCTGGTTCCTCTCTGCCATATACAATGACATAGTATGGGATGAGGGGGGAGTGTGCGGTGTAGCAGTGTGTACACACCATGTGTGTGCTCTTCAGTGTATGAAGCAGGAGAAGACTTGGGACTTGGTCTTGCCCTGGGCCATCAGCTGGCTTCTCTGTGGCATGTACAATGACACAGTACAGGATGAGGGGGGGGGTTGTAAGGTGTAGCAGTCTGTGCACGCCATGCATGTGCTGTTCTGTGTATGAAGCAGGAGAAGACGTAGGACTTGGTCTTGCCCAAGGTGGTTGGCTGGCTCCTCTGGCATGTCCATTGACATAGTACAGGATGAGGGGAAGTGTGCGGTGTAGCAGTGTGTACACACCATACATGTGCTGTTATTTCTCTATGGAGAAATGGAGAAGAATGGCTCTTTGTCCTCCTATATTAGCCACTGGCAGGACTGAGCCTTGCAGGCATTTTCTCATTATTCATGGGGAGAACGTGAGATTTGCTTCTGGCAGAGCCGCTTCCGATACATGCCAGTCTTCTGTCCTCGTGCCAAACATACACTGAGGAATCCATTCCTGAACAAGACACATTCCACCAGTAATTGGGATAAGTGAATATAAACTTTGTATAGATGCAGAGCTTTGGGCAGAATGCACGTTTCATGGACCCAGGGAAATTCCATTGAAATTTCCATTCTTTCTCTCTGACTGTCCCACCTGGGATGTGGGTGAGGGGAGTCAGTTGGGCGTGACCATGTGACACCCAAAATATGAAGAGCAATAATAATATAATAATAATCCGAACATTTATATAGCACTTTTCTCCTGTCGGACTCAAAGCGCTCAAGAGCTGCAGCCACTGGGACGCGCTCAGGAGGCCATCCTGCAGTGTTAGGGAGTCTTGCCTTGAACTCCTTACTGAATAGGTACTGACCCTAGCCAGGATTTAAACCCTGGTCTCCCATGTCAAAGGCAGTGCCCTTAACCAGTACTCTATTCAGCCACTGTGTACCGGCATGTATTGCTCTTCTCCTGAGAGTAGCGCATACCTAGAGATGATCCTGAGCGAATCAGAAAATTTGTGTCCCTCCACGGTCCAGTTGGAGATTTGCGCTGGTAAAAGTGCAATTTCTGTTCCCGTTTTATTTTATGCAAACTGTCTTGTGTATCTTTGTTACTTTTTTATTTTTGTAATTTTTTACTTTTGTTTTTGTAAATATTTTTTATATATTTTCTGCATTGTTCCACTTTTTTCTGGAATATTAAACTTAATAAGTTTGACTTCTGCTGTACTAAGCCAACGCTCATAGCCTAGAAAGAGTCTGCAGTGTAACTTGCGTTACAAAGTTCCGGGCCTGATTGTGCCTAGCTACTGTACGGTTGTATTGTGTGTGTATGTGTGTGTGTGGCGTTCCCGTGTTTGGCCTAATCGCAAAGTTGACCCAAATACGAAAACGTGGACTGCGCGCAGATCACTCGACAGCAGAGTGGGAATCGTGGGAAGTGTCTAGCAGCAGCTAGTGGTGGCAGTGAGAAGTGCCTTGAGGGGCGACAGCCTTGTTGTAGCTTGAATAAGGCTGCTTCCCTCTCGATCTGGTCAAACCCGCAGTCGGGAACGGTATCTGCAGGCTTGCCGCAGGGCCGGTTCCTGACATAATTGCCGGTACACATTTCTCAACATTCCTGCATTACTGTAAAAAAAAATGTGTACATGAGGAGGCGAGACTTGGAAGTCGGTGGTGAGATTAGATGATCAACGAGGAGCTACTAATACCGAGTTGATGCAGATGTTATCCCAATTCATGCACCTTAGAGGCCTGTACACACTGCTGTGCTGTTAAAATCGCATGCGTTTTTTTTAAAGCCAATGGGCACCGATAAAAAAAAGAAAAAGTCAGATACTCACCTAAGGAGAGGGAAGGCTCGGGCCTAATGAGCCTTCCCTCTCCTCTCCCGGTGCCCTCGGTGCTGCGCTGGCTCCCCCGTTCGCGTCCGCCGCCGCAGGGACTTCGGAGGTCTTCGGGAGCATTCGGGCTTCCGAAGACGGGCCGCTCCATACTACGTCATAAAGGGCGCTCGCGCATGCTTAGTATGGAGGGGCCCGTCTTCGGGAACCCGAGTGCTCCCGAAGGCTTCCGAAAGCTCCCTTCGGCATGCGGAAGTGGCAGTATTTGACCGAACTGGTCGAATACTGCCACGGGGGATCCTGAGCGGGACCGGGCACCAGGAGAGGAGAGGGAAGGCTCATTAGGACCGAGCCTTCCCTCTCCTTAGGTGAGTATCTGACTTTTTGTTTTTTTTACCGGTACCCATTGGCTTTAATCGCTAGGTCTTCTGAAAAATTATGAAAATCAAGAAGACATACTGGTGTGATGCAATTTTTCTATTTTCATGAAGGCTTTGCAATTTAAAAATCGCAATCGCAGCAGTGTGTACAGGCCCTTATGCTGGGTACACACGTTGCGATTTCCCGCTAGATCCGCGGGATCGATTCGATTATTTCCAACATGTTCGGGTTTCGATGGATACAGCCGTCGATTTTGCATACTTAATGCACTAGTGGAAACGAGCCCTTAAGGTGGCCACATTCCATACAATTAAAAGATCCAATTTTTCACCAATTTGATCATTTCGATCAGTTGTCCCGAAAAATGGAGAGCTTTTCTTTGTTTTCGATCGACAAATCCAATCGAATTTCCGTTTTTTTTTTTCCCCTCAATTTTTGGAGATTGCACGTGTTGGAAATTTCAGACCAACTTTATCAAGAATTGCATGGTGTGTGATGGATTGTCAATTACTGTACTCGAGGTACAGTTCCAGTCAATTTTTTTTTTTCTGAGCTTTCAATTATTTTATTCATGATTGAGGATTGAACACAGGTGTGGTACATTGGTCAGATTTTTGAATTCAGTCAGAAGAATTGATTGCTATTCTTGAATTGAACAGATATTTAAAAAAATTGTATGGTGTGTGGCCATTTTGAGGATCTATTGCAGCAACTGTGGCTTGGATTAATATATCCCAGCAATGTAAAAACCCACAACCTTCTCTATTGCAGAGCGTCCGGTAGCCGACAATGAGCGGATGTATGAAGTGCTACACAAATACGGGATGCAGTGGAATGAAGCTCGGTTCTACCTCCGCCATGAGCGCCCGCCCTCCAGAGAGTCCGGTAGGTGCTTCTCTGCATAATGGTAACACCTGACAGCATTGTTGAGCAGTGAAATGGAGATCTCTAGGTTTGCATGGTAATAATACTGATTGTAAGGGGGGGGGGGGGCGGGCTAATGGACACAATAGATTATTGCCAGAGGCGGTCATTATCGGCTTCTTCGGCAAAGTTTAATCTAGCATGTGTACGAAGCTTGAGGACCCTTTGACACCGTGGGCCGGTGCGTAATTTTTTTATTTTTTTTTTTTTTATTTTTTTTTTTTTACCGTACCCCACCGCCTGGTAATAAAGTCTATGGAGACTTTCATACTGAAGCCGGAAGTGACCTTTTCGCTACATCGCTGACGCAGGTCCAAAACTATGTTAAAGTGGAGTTGTTGAGGCGATCTGTGTCGTCTTAGAAGTCATGTTAGTCTATGGTGACGCGTGGATTTTAAAAAAAAAAACTGACCCGACTTCATGGCTCACATGTGCGGAGACGTATTTTAACAATACGCTTCCACATACCCAAAGCAGGAATTGACGGCAAGCACATGTCACTTTCTGCTTGGCCCATGGCCAGACAGGGAACACCGCGCAACAGCGCATTGTTCCCTGAAGGCCTGTTTTTGACGGTGTGATGTGGTGCGATGCACCGCCAAGGCTATTTTGCAGTCTGAAACCAGCCTTAGGGTGGTCATTCGCGGTACAGTCTTAATTGTACAGATTTACCAAATCTAGGTAGCATAAGGGCCAGTAGATTGACAGTACTTTGTAAAATCTCTTATACTACATGGTAGTAGTAACATTACCGAACCAAGATTGTATGGTGTATGGCCACCATTTGACCAAAAGAGAGATCTCCCTATCAAGGACTAGACGATAATAACTTTATGATGGTTTTAACTCATCCCCACTAAACACAAAAGGTGCATACACACCTTTGATGGGTATTGCCTGGCGGGGATCAGGACTCAATCCACTTGGGCGACATCCATGATCCGGGCTGCGCACGCGGATGTCAGCTGTGTAACTAACGACCTGTACTGTTGCTATGCAGAGTAACGATGGAGCGGTGTGTGGGACGTCATGCGGGGGAGGGGAGTGCCGCACACAAAGGAATCGGCCGTCGCTGGGGGCGAGTTGATCCGCCGAGTGGATTGCTTGCGGGTCGAGGATCAGGCACCTCTGTACAAACGATTATCAGCTGAGGCGGTTGTTATTGGCTGCCTGAGCTGTGTGTGTACGAGGCTTAAAGTGGACCTGAACTCTTGCAAAGGACAGAGCGAAAACAAAGAAATCCACCCTGTATGTATTTAGAGAGTTTAGCCTGTCTAATCCCCACTCTCCTCTATGACTAAGCACAAGTTGTAATTTGATCTCTGAGTCAGGTGAGGAATTTCCTCTGCCATGGCAGAGCAGCTAATTTGTAAACACAGGATGTTAGCAATATGTCTGCTTCCATTAAAGCAGGAAGTAAACAAACTGCAGATTTATTGCAGGGTTTGTATCAGTTTTAGTTAAAAAATGTTTTTCTTTAAAGGCTATGATGCTGTTGCTTAGCAGAGGGGACGTTCTGAGTTCAGGTCCACTTTAAGATAAAGTAGTCTTAGTTATTGGTAAACTCTAATTTGGGTACTTATCCGTTAGCCGGGCGCATCCTCTAGGTGGCGACAAAACTCCACCAGAGTTACATCTTTCCCTACTATCCATGTCGGCCTGGAGGGGGAATAGTAATTAGCGCCACCTGCCGGATGCGCCCGGCTAACGGATAAGTACCCTAATTTGCACCTAAGTGAACAGAGACAGCAGCAATCTTGTTATAATGGGAGATGCAGGAGCAGGTATAGTGAGTCACTGGCTTGTCTTATCTGCTCAGTGTGATCCTGGTATTATGGTTACACCCAGTTACCCTTCCCTATTATCTCCTGTCATTCCCCTGTTTTGATGTCTTGTATTTAGACTTGCGGATGGGAAATCTGCTGATTGCTGGGCTGAGTCACAGAGCCGGTATTATCCTGGCGGTGATGCGGTAATGGTAGCGCTGACTCTCTGCACCGCATTGATTCTCCTCCTCTGCCGCCAGTGCAGCTCATATGTAAACAAACCTCTGCCTCTCTCACTGAGCCCTACCAACAGGTTTATCTACCTGCTCATGAGAACTAGACCCAGACGCTGGCTTTGTCTCCAGAACAAATATCTGTGAAAATAATATTTATACAGCTGAAGATGTCTGACATACCTGCTGATGGTTTATTTAAAAGTGCAAAGGACCACTACTGAGAAAAAGTGGAAGATTGAAAATACATGTAATAACATACAAGTAAGAAGTATGTTTCTTCCACCATAAATTACTTTTCTTCTATGTTGTGGTCACTTATGGTAGATAGTAGAAATCTGACAGAAGTTTTGGACTAGCCTATCTCATGCGGGGTTCTCAGCATGGCCTTTATTCTTTATAAAGACACTCCCTGAAAAGGATTTATACATTTATCCTGCTTGCTGCACACTTTGGGCAGTTGGATGGAGCAACTGCCATTTACTAAGTGCTTTTGAAAATAGGAAAACCCTGAGGATCTCCCATGAAGAAATAAGCTGGTCCAAAACTGTCGATTCTGTAGAATTTCTACTACCTACTGCAAGTGACAGCAACATAGGAGAAAAGTAATTTATGGCCCATTTTACTTTGGAAGATGAATACTTTTTATTTGTGTTTACATGTACTTTACATTTTACAATTTTCGTGATAGCTGTGCCCTCAGGTTCCCTGTAAAGGAGCACTATCAAGTGAAGGTGTTGCATTTGATTGGTCCAGTCCCAACCTGCATGCAGTTTGCATACATTTGCAATTATTAGCATCTCATGGACTATCCCTATTGGTTATACTGCAGATGGTTTCCTATTTGCTTCGGTGGGCTGTACAGATTTCAGGCCGCCCTTGGGCAGTGGCCTAATTGCTTGTAGCTGTTCCTGGCTACTTCTTCCTGTTGGACATTCGCCAGTGACGGCACCGTTATTGGCCCTGGCTATATGGTGTTGATATTTTTTCCCCCTCCCTTCTTATTGCAGTGAATGCACAGAGAGCTGGAGATCCCAGCATGAAGCGGAATGGAGTGAAGGGCCCTGCAGACAGGCCGATCATGGAAAATGGGGTAGGTGTGGTTTGTGTTGCCCAATTACAAAGCTTCTTGCCATATAGCAGCTACCGCTTCACTACTGTGAAGTCATGTGATCTTCTGCACATAGTCATGTGATCTTCTGCACATAGTCATGTGATCTTCTGCACATAGTCATGTGATCTTCTGCACATAGTCATGTGATCTTCTGCACATAGTCATGTGATCGTAATCGTATTCTCCATTAAACAGGTGAACGGCCCCAAAATGGACATGACCCTGGCGGAGCTTCAGGAGATGGCAGCCCGGCAGCAGCAGCAGATAGAAGCCCAGCAGAGGATGCTGGCCACAAAGGTGCAAACTCTTTGTAGCTGTGGGAAATGACGTATGCCCTTTAAACAGGAATTGTAGTGAAAGTAACATAATATATACAATTTCATATTTATTTATTTATTACCATATACATTTATAGATTGTTTAGTCAGTGATTGCAGACTGTAAGATCTTTCCTTTCCCTGATTTACATTCTCAAATTATCACAGGTTGGGGATGTCTTTAGTCACGTCAGATGCAGCTCTGCGGAATTTTTTTTAAATTTTTTTTGAGTGTTCTGAAGCAAGGGAAAATTAATGCCTGGTCTCCCAGACTGCTCTGGATGGTGAATTCCGCATAGCTAAACAGCCTAGGCCAAGCATCACAGGGAAGGCGGGGCTACATACCAATATTCAGGAATATGTAGATAAAGGAGGTGTTTTCTGCTGATGAAATCAGGAAAATGACAGTAAGGGCTCGTTTCCACTAGTGCGATACGAATCACCAGGATTCCACCGCTGATGAAATCGCATGCGGATGCGATTCCGTGTGCGTTTTTGCCGCGATTTCACATAGGCAGGGTATATGCGAATTTAACCACGTCACTGCCTGGTTCAATTTACATTAGTTTTCATGCGAATTTGCGGCAAAAAACGCATGTGCGTTTTCCCTATTAAATACATAGCCTGCGAATCGCCTGCATTCCTCACGCAGGCGAATTCTGCAGGCTCTACCGTGCAGAAAAATCCTGCACAGAAAAACGCAGGTAAAAACTGACTAGTGGAAACTGGGCCATCCACTTGTATTGGTTATGCGAATCCGCATGCAGAGAACGCATGCGGATTCGCTCTAGTGGAAACGGGCCCTAAAAAGCAGCAATCCTGAATGATTGAGGCTGGTTTCACACTGCAAACTGGCGTTAGCTATACGGCGTGTCGCGCCCAGTGCATTGCATCGCAGTGCCAAAACAGGCCTTTAGGGAACACAGCGTTAGTACACGGTGTTCCCTGCCTGGCATCCGTCCAAGCAGGAAGTGACCTTTGCTTGTGGTCACTTCCTGTTTCGGTTATGTGGAAGTGCACGGAAGCGTATTGTAAAAATGCACGCTTCAACGTCGCAATGCATGCGCACCGCGATGTCAAATACCAATGTGTTTAAAGAACTCTGCATCGCCATAGACTAACATGACTTCCGGGCTGCCGCAGCAGCCCCGCGGTAGTGTAGGTATGTGCTAGCATTAAATCGGGCACTTCCGGCGCAGCGTGCCGTAATGTGGGAAGAATGATCTTCCCCATAAACCGCCATTAGGCTTCGGTAGCAGTGCGGCAATTTGATGCACCCCCCCCCCCCCCGCCCAATGAGCCAACATAGGGGTGTCAGCTTGGAGGTCTCTGCGGCTTGAGATGACCTTTCATGGTGTCTTACAGGAGCAGCGGCTGAAGTACCTGAAGCAGCAGGACCAGCGTCAGCAGCAGCAGGCCAGCGAGCAGGACAAGCTGAAGCGGCTGCGGGAGATCGCAGAGAACCAGGAGGCCAAGCTGAAGAAAGTGCGAGCGCTGAAGGGCCACGTGGAGCAGAAAAGGCTCAGCAACGGCAGATTAAGTGAGACCTGCTTAAAGGGAATCTGAAGTGAAAATAAACTTATGGGATAATGAATTGTATGTGTAGTACAGCTAAGCTAAGAAATAGAACATTAGTAGCAAAGGAAAAGTGTCTCATAGGGTTTCCAGTACAGGAAGAGTTAATAAACTTCACTTATCTATGCAAAAGAGCTCCTCTAAGCTCTCTGACCCAACTTGGATCTGAGACGGTCCTGTTTTCTGAAGCACTTATGCATGAAAGAAACAGTGAGAGACGGCTTCTGATAATGTTTTAATGTAGGAAAGTTCAAAGGGTCATTAGCTCTGCTGTGTTTCATAGTTTAAAATACTGAGGCCCATATGCAATTATCTATTTCTCCCGAGTTATCTCCTAGGAGATAATTTTCATCTTCTCTTTAAAATAACTTTTTAATTGAAAAAGTACCTAAAAGTTGGAAAAAGTACTATACAATTATTTTGAGTATTTCCTTGCTTGCTAATGGCTTAAAGTGGATCCGAGATGAACTTTTACACATTGCATAATTGTGTCCCTTTCCTATTGTTTATAGGGCATTCCTCAAGCCAAATACTTTTTTGTTTTAATACTCTAACTCCTTATAAACTAAATAAACCACTCCCACAGGTTTTCATAGAGCCAAGGCACTTTCAGATAGTAGCAAGGGCTCATGGGAGCTCAGTCTGGGCAGGAGAAGGGGGAGGTATTACTAGCCAGAGATTTCAGAGGCAGAGGGGAGGAGGGAGGAGGAGGGGGGATTAGGTTTTTTTGCTCAAGATGCAGATAAGCCTGCCTCTGTGTAATGTTTACAAACAACATGGCTGCTGTCATTGTATCACAGGAAGAAATAATCATATTCTATTGAAGCTGTTTGCAGCTAGATTTGCTGTGTAAACTATCTGAACTTTAGATACGATATATTACTTGCTATAGTTAGTTTTTCATCTCGGATCCGCTTTAAGAAGCATATTATCACAAGTTCTGAAAATATCACCTAGGGGCGAAAAAGTGAACTGCATATGGCCCCGAGTGTGGTTTGTAAACTGCAAATATGACAGAGTGATGCTACTGTATGTTATAAAAAAAAAACCTATGTAACTGAAAATAAAAATGAAACCCACTTTTTTTTTTTTCCTTTACTAATGTTCAATTAATTATCCACACCACACTTACAATTCATTATATTATAAGGTGTTTTTTTTTTTTTTTTTTTTTTTTGCTTCAGTGTCATTTTAAAAACCTTCTGTATTTTGCGCTCTTTTTCTCACAGCATCAGGTTTCTAACATTTTGTATCGTTCTCCCGTTTCTTTCATTAGTGGAGGAAATTGAGCAGATGAACAACCTGTTCCAGCAGAAGCAGAAAGAGCTGATGGTCGCTGTGAATAAGGTGGAGGAGCTGAGCCGACAGCTGGAGATGCTGAAGAACGGGCGCATCGAGGGTTACCATGACAACCAGTCTGCCGTGGCTGAACTCGATCGCCTATACAAAGAACTGCAGGTGATTTGCTGGAGAGCACTTGTCGTAGGGCCGAATTGAGAGGAATAATATAGAGGCTATCTTTACACAGGCCATTTTGACACAGACAGACACACAGAACATTTATATTGTGCTTTTTCTCCTGGCGGACTCATAGCGCCGGAGCTGCAGCCACTAGGACGCGCTCTATAGGCAGTAGCATTGTTTGGAGTCTTGCCCAAGGTTTCCTCACTGACTTATTAAACAGGAAGAGCCGAGATTCGAACCTTGGTCTCCTGTGTCAGAGGCAGAGACCTTAACCCCCCTGGCGGTACGCAGTTTCTGAGGCTGCGTCCGCGGGAGGGATTTTTTGAATTAGTTGTTGTAAAGCTTGTAGCTAGCTCTATGCTAACTACCATTGCCCCCCAAGTCCCCCGCACCCTTCTCATTAAGGGCACCTCCGCCAGTGGTGTTTGGTTTTTTTTTTTTTTTTTTTTTTTTTTTTTTTTTTTTTTTTAGTATATTTCTAATGGGTGTTGGCAGAGTGGGAATTCAGCCTTTCCCCCACTCCCGCTATACACAAATATCCATTGTGGCATAAAAACAATTCAGTTAAAGAGGAACTCCAGTGAAAATGATGTAATAAAAAACTGCTTCATTTTTACAATAATTATGTATAAATGATTTAGTCAGTGCTTGCCCATTGCAAAATCTTTCCTTTCCCTGATTTACATTCTGACATTTATCACATGATGACATTTTTACTGCTGGCAGGTGATGTCAGTGGAAGGAGCTGCTTGCTTTCTTGCCAGTTGGAAACAGCTTTTATTTCCCACAATGCAACAATGCTCGCACAGTGTGATGTCAGAACCATGGTCCTGACATCACACTGTGGGAGGAGTTTCAACACAATATCAGCCATACAGAGCCCCCTGATGATCAGTTTGTGAAAAGGAAAAGATTTCTTATGGAAAAGGGGGTATCAGCTACTGATTGGGATGAAGTTCAATTCTTGGTTACGGTTTCTCTTTAACTGATGTGTTGGGCAGTTTAGAAGAATTGAACCTGATCCATTGAAAACCATTGCTGTCCTTTTCATTGCGCAGCCCCAGTCTGTGGCTTCCAGCGGCAGAATGAATGACTCCTCCGCTTGTCACTGTCTGCGGATTAGCATGCAGAGCTGCGCCTGGCCTCTCTGTTTAGAGTCCTCTGTCTTAAGATTTCTTCTTGTGTGCTTCCATTCAGCTGAGGAACAAGCTGAACCAGGAGCAGAATGCCAAGCTGCAGCAGCAGAGGGAGAGCCTGAACAAGCGCAACTCCGAGGTGGCCGCTATGGACAAGCGTGTCAGCGAGCTTCGCGATCGCCTCTGGAAGAAGAAGGTGGCCCTGCAGCAGAAGGAGAACGTCCCGGTAAGTGACACCTACCCCCCAATACTGATTGGACAATGGCTACAGAGACCATAACCCTCCGACCGGCCAAATGCATCACCCTCGCAAAATAATCCCACATTGTGAATATTGCTACTGTGTGCACTTTACCGCATTTGTATTAGATAGCAGTGCTGTGTAGCTTCCGCTGACAATGTTGGCAGAACATTCTCTGTCAATATTGGTTCTACCTAAGCTCAAGGCTGGCTCAGGAGTGCATTTATCTTATGGAGCACCTCCTGGGTCACATGACAGCTTGTATTTGCTCCCAATTGAGTATCTGCACCAATTTAGTGAAGAGTAGGGTGGGCGGCTCCTCCTGTTGGCTGTGTAGAGTACTGCATGGCTGATTGTTATCAACAGCTCCAGGCTGGAGGTAAAATATCCAACATCTCACTTGTTTTACTGCATGCCCTAATCTTTGTGAATTGTAAAAGTCAGTGTAGGTATTTACTGCATAAGTAGGTAATTTACCTCACTAGCCGGTAATTTTTACTTTACCATGCGGTTGCATCCTTAGTGAATTGACATTTAACATACTTTGCGGTAAAATCAGCTGTTTTCTGAATTGCCAAATGCAGTTATGCTTTTTGAATTGAGCCCAACATCTCTTACCGCCAGCCGGACACCATTTCCATTGCAGACTTTACAGATGATATATTATCAGTACTTGAAGGACAGGTCCAATATGCTATTCTATGCTGATCCATGCTTGAATAATGTGTCCCAATTGTATCCCACAAGGTTAGATTCTCTACACATAAATTTCCCCTCTGTTTAACCCCTTGGGGACTGGCCGCCTACCCCCCCCCCCCCTTTAAGGACCAGGCGTTATTGCTGGGGGGGGGTGTTTGGGGAGTCAGGCAGCCAGATCCCCAGTGGGGCTTGCTGGGCACTTTGTCCCCCGCCCCCCTTTGTAGCCAGGTGTCCCCCGTGTAGCTGGCAGCCATTACTCACCTTCCAGGCTCTAGCAATGAGCCGCAGTGGACCATTCTGCTCCGGCTGGCATCTCCGCTCCTACTGCCACTCAATTTACGGGTCGCAGCTTGATGATGTCATCAAGCCGGGACCCGGCACTGACGTCAGAGAGGGTGGGGAGCACCGATCGTCATGGTAATGTCAGGGAGGTAAGTGCATCCTCTTCTTCCCCCCCCCCCCCCCCACCGCGATAGCTGCCAATAGTGATCACTACGATCTGCCGTCGATCGTAGTGATCACTTGATCAGCAGCCATACGCAATGGCTGCTGATAACTGAGGGGTGATGTCAGCTGTCATATGACAGCTTAATCTCCCCCCTCGGGTGCGCACGATCGCGTCGAGAGTGGAAACGGCGGGCGGCGTAGATCCTATGCCGCATCAAGCTGGGACAGTCACAAGTGCGGCGTAGGATCTAATCCAAAAGGTTAAAGGACACATCCGAGAAAAAAACCCAAAACAAGATCTACTTGCCTGGGGCTCCCTCCAGCCCCAGGCAGTCGATTTGTCCCTCGCCGCAGCTACGGTGTCCCCTCCAATGCAGATGCCGACCTCGCCAGGTTGGCATCTTCTGTGGCCGCGCACTCATGCAGGCGCAAAATATGCCAACCTGGCGAGGTCTGCATTTGCAGTGGAGGGGACCCCGGGACACTGGAGCTGAGGCAAAGGACATATCGGCTGCCAGGGGCTATATGAATCCCTGAATATGTAGATCTTGTTTTTTTTTTTTTTGTTTGTTAAAAAGGACACATCCGAGAAAAAAAACAGAGGGGAGTTTTATGAGTGCTGAGAGTTAATTTAACCTTGTGGGATAAAATTGGGACTCATTATTCAAGCATGGATCAGCATAGAAAGCAGCTTGTTTATTATCAGTATAAACAAGGTAAACAGCCGATACTGTACATCTGAAGGTCACATTCCTGTATCTTAAAATGGGGTCAGACAAATAATGCTGTTGGTTGCATTATTGGTATTTCAGTCTCATTTAAAAGAAACCTGAACCAAGAAGTATATGCAGGCTACCTTATTTTTTTCCTTTTAAACCATACCAGTTGCCTGGCAGCCCTGCTGATCTATTTGGCTGCAGAAGTTTATAAATCGCACCAGAAACAAGCATGTAGCTAATCTTGTCAGATCTGACAATAATGTCAGAAACACCTGATCTGCTGTATGCTTGTTCAGGGTTTATGGCTGAAAGTATTAGCGGCAGGATAGCCAGGCAACTGGTATTGCGTAAATGGAAATCTGGCAGTCTCCATATCCCGCTCGCTTCAGTTGTCCTTTAAGCTTACAAACTTTATAAGTGCAGTTACCACAATAGGTTTGCAAGTGCATTTCCCATATGAAGCTCAGAGAGCCCCTTATTATATTTACATACTAATAGGACTCGCGCAATATGAAAACTGAGAAACCTGGTAAACAAAATGCTTTAAGGTGACCAGTTACTTCAATTTAAAGGGAAGGTTCAGGGAGGGTGGAGAAAAAATAAAAATCAATTTCCACTTACCTGGGGCTTCCTCCAGCCCGTGGCAGGCAGGAGGTGCCCTCGCCGCCGCTCCGCAGGCTCCCGGTGGTCTCCGGTGGCCGACCCGACCTGGCCAGGCCGGCTGCCAGGTCGGGCTCTTCTGCGCTCCAAGTCCTGGCACTTCTGCGTCCCACGCCGGCGCTCTGACGTCATCGGACGTCCGCCGGGCTGTACTGCGCATGCGCAGAACTACTGCGCATGCGCAGTACAGCCCGGCGGACGTCCGATGACGTCAGAGCGCCGGCGTGGGACGCAGAAGAGCCCGACCTGGCAGCCGGCCTGGCCAGGTCGGGTCGGCCACCGGAGACCACCGGGAGCCTGCGGAGCGGCGGCGAGGGCACCTCCTGCCTGCCACGGGCTGGAGGAAGCCCCAGGTAAGTGGAAATTGATTTTTATTTTTTCTCCACCCTCCCTGAACCTTCCCTTTAATGTTATAAAGTTTGCTTGAAATGTGGTGACTTTCATGTTTGCTTCTCACCTGTGCTGTATTTTCATGATTGTGTTTCTGCTGGTCACACGGTGCAGGTGACATCTGTGCCAAATCACTGCTGAGACGAGATCTGCTGCAGTATTAGTTACTTGGAGAAGGCACAATGTGAAATATGTAGCCCGGCTCTGAGCTGACCCTCACAGGCTTCCGTACAGAGGAGGGGCAGTAGGGGCGATCTCACTGATAGTGGCCACAGGGAAATGCTAATCAATTCAATTTCTAATCCATATTCTCATATTCCAGTGATGCCTCACTGCTTATTTCAGCATTATTCTGATTTGAATCTATTGATCCTGCCTCTAATGCACAGAAGCAAGGGACGCTATGCTAATCCTGATAAAGGATGGTAACTACTGCCGTATTTATTCATACCTGTGGCTTCTTTCAGCCCCATGTGGGCCTGTGGGGGATCCCTTTCTGTGCTCCTCGGACACTAGTTGTCCCATGGTCAGAACTACGTCACACTCCCATGGCTGGGAGCGTTCTGCTTGAGCAGTACTACTGCATAGCGGCAGAACCCTTCTAGCAGCAGGAGCGCGATGGGGGCGGCTGCACGTGCAGAAGAGCATGACTTTCTTTAAAGATCCGGTGTTCTGGACCTCTGAATGAGCTCAGTACACACGCTCAATTCTTGGTTGAGGTGGCTGTTAATGGCAGAGATTTAACCCTTTGCACAATCGCATGCCATTTTGCTGGCCACACCCCCTTTAGCACCTCACTAATAACTTATTTAAATGTCCTAACGTGAGGCGATGTGCCTGGATTTGTGTTGTTTTTTTTTTCTGGCTGCTAATGGCAGCCTTGGCCGAGTTTAGCATAGTGGGACACGTTCCCCAATGCTCGACTGACAGGCTGATAGTCGGGCAGCCAGGCATTTCCCACTTGCCCATTATTATTATTATTATCATTTTGACATTTTGAAAGGTTGCTGTGCTTTGTTCTCTGTTTTAATGACCTGCCAGGGGACCGGACTTTCGTAAAGCTTTCAAAGATGAGCAAGTTTCCCCAGGCAGAGTCTATTGTTCCTCAAGGCGACACTCACCTTTGGATCTGTCAGTAAAGTTCTCCTAATTCTGTCTCTGACCGATTTGCAGGATTTCTGACTTTAAAAGGACAAAAAAAAAGTATAAATTACCAATGTTCTGCCGGTTTAATTTCCAGTCACACTTTGTAGAATTCCCCTTTTTAATGGACAGTTTTCGAGAAATCCAGGCCAGGCTTGCTGGATCAGCTCTGTACAGTGTCGGGTTGATCACAGCATGTTAATTTGCGGAGTGGCCATGCAGCAAACGAGAGGTTAATCCTGGTCGCATCGGACATTCGCTCCTTTGTAAACAGGCCCCTTAGAGAATAATGGCTTTCATGGAAAAGGCCAGGCAGAGCTGCACACATGAATGAAGGGAATGAATCCGCACTGCAGACGCCGAGGCCACTTCTCACATCCCCAGAAAGTCAATACAGCAGCCGGAGGGGACTATTCACAGCACCGCTTCCCTTACAGGGCTACTGCACTCATCATCAAAGTCTATCACCCAACAGCAGCCATCAGATCATCTCTGGCATCTTCTGCAGCACTTTACATAACACATAGTCATGTCACTGACTGTCCTCAGAGGAGCTCACAATCCTATCCCTACCATAGTCATAGTCTAACAACCTACCATATTATGTACAGGTATTTATATACCACTGACATCTCCTGCAGCACATTACAGAGTACATAGTCCTGTCACTGACTGTCCTCAGAGGAGCTCACAATGTAATCCCTACCATAGTCATAGTCTAACAACCTACCATATTGCTATGTATTTATATACCAGTAGTACTGACATCTTCTGCAGCACTTTACATAGCACATAGTCATGTCTCTAACTGTCCCCAGAGGCGTTCCCAATCTAATATCTACCATAGCCATAGTCTAATGTCCTACCATATTATTATTATTATTATTATTATTATTATTATTATTATTATTATTTATTTATTTACCGTATATCGCAAAGAGGTTACCCATTGATTGGGCAGGAAATAGTATGTACTCAGCATAATGCCAATTTTCCAGTTTTTGATGGGGACTGATCAACCTTTCTTTGTTTTTTTGGGGGCTGTGGGAGGAAACTGGAGTACCCAGTGGAAACTTGTACAAACACAGGGAGGACATACAAACTCCATGCAGATAGTGTCCTGTCTGTGAACCAGAGATCCTACTGTTGCAAGGTAAAAGTAGTATCCACTATGCCACCATGCCGCCCATAAAATATACCCACAATTTGCACTCCTCCAAGTGTCTTGTACACAATCTGCAGTTATATTGCGGCATCTCCTGAACCTAATGACTGCCACAATTACACAGGCAAGACCTGAATTCAGGACAGAAAGAGTTGTGCTATCCACCTTGTATTATCCTCCCCGCTGTGCTGAGTCTGACAAACCTGTATGTCTGCTCGGGGACACGTCAGCCTGCTGGCTTCATTTGCATGTTAATGACAGAAAGGCCTGCAGACTGCTGAGCTGTTATGTCTTTGAAATAGATCATTTCACCTTCTAACATGGAGCCTCCAGAGCCCATTACAGAGTTATTGTGTCGTTCCCTCCAAGCTGCTGCTCGTTATGGGAAATGTGCTGATCTCCTCCACTTCTCCTTCTGTCGCTGGATTCTTGCTCTAAGTGATCTCTAAAATCTTTCCATGCGCTTAATTTGGCACTGCTGTTGCCTAAGTGCATCTGCTATGCTGCAGCAGTCAGTATTCCGTGAAGGTTAGGGTAGGCAGTTAGCCCATTATACAGTAAAATCAGATTATTACTATTAGGTACTGGTATTTACCGTAGGTGGAATTAATGCCTTTAGAGCAGACCTGATCTCTTGTACAGGAGAAGTGGAAAACACAGAGAAATCCACCGTGTCCACCTTGCGTGTGTTTATAGAGAACAGCCTGTCAAATTCTCCCCTCTCTACAAGTGTAATTTGAGATTCCAGCTGTCTGAGTCTGCTGAGTTGATACCTAATATGTAAACACAGGAGGCGAACCCTTTCTGTGCTCCCAGCAAACCAGGAAGTAACTACACCGCAGCATCTCTGAGGAGCTCTATAAGCCGCAACAAGGAAATGTTTTTCTATAAAGGTTATTATTCTGTTGCTTATCTTTTAGAGCAGAGAGGAAGTTTAGAGTTCAGGTCCGCTTTATTAACAATACAATGCCTGCCTCCTCTGCTGTGAACTGACATAAAAAGCTATGGAAATTAGTATTTTTTCTTTTATCCATTATTTAGCCCCTCCTTCTACTGTACCCTCTACTCTCAAAACCAACCGCAGCATACTCCATGAACCACAGACCCATTCAGCTCCAGTCGCTGCTGTCCCAACTTCACCCCCTCTCATAGCTCCCAACTCTGCATCCCAGAAGCCCTTGTGCCATTCCCACATGCATTATATGCCAAAACATTATCCTACTCCCCTCCACTGGCCATATACTGTGTGCTGTAAACTGTTTGATCCACTGAGAGCCTGTGGGTAATCCTCTTTACTGCTGGAAGATACGGTAAAAAAAAAACAAAAAAAAAAAACAGTGCTAACTGCCATTATCTATAAACCGTGACGTACTTCCTGTCCGACGCGGAGCATGTCACAGCTCGGGGGCGGACCTATGCATTTTACCTTATCGGCACACTCAGGGTAATCTGTACGGGGGAATGGTGCACTTCGACTGTCCTACCCCTGTGCTATACTGCCGCAGAACAATCACACCGCACCATATGTGAATCTAGCCTGAAGGACAACTATGGTAAACACTCCATAAATCGCAGCAGCTGTCAATCTGTACTCATCTGCATACACAGGGAACAAGGACGGACCTGAGCACTTGCTGGCAAATGCAGAAAGTCAGATTTTGCTGCTATTTAGCTTGCAGGATAGTTTCATTCTTGCAGCAAATTTGTAAATAAACGACAACCATGAAAATGGGGAAGAGAAGCAAATGTGAAGTCACTGCTGGTAAACTGATGAAGCATGTCTTTATGTAAAGTATTGTGTAGTTTTCCCTATGAGTATTGTTCCCCCGTAGCTCCCCTGAGCCTCTCCTGCTGCCGCTGCCTCATCATTGTTTGCCGTGTTGCTTTGTGCGTGTTTGTGAAGCTTGCCGCCTCTCTTTGATTTAGATTTCATCTGACGGGAATCTGCCTCAGCAGGTAGCGGGCACATCCAGCAGAGTGGCGGCTGTCGGCCCTTATATTCAGTCTGCCACCATGCCACGCATGCCGTCCAGGCCCGAGCTGATGGTTAAACCTGCCTACACAGAGGGGCCCGTGCCCCCCACGCAAGTCCCCGACGTGCCCCTGAAGTCACAGACCCTGCCCAACATGAAGACTGCTCAGGCCAAGGCGCAGTCTGGTAAATGTCACCACTAACCTCTTATGTCTTCTATTATATGTATTGTGCTGCTGTTTTTATTCTTTCTTACCCAGGGATGGTTAATGAGATGTAAAGTGTTCTGAGTTGATGCAGGGCTATGCAAACTCTGAATGCAAATTTATGCTGCTTGAAAATAAACCAATCAAAGCCCGCCAAGGTGGAATTTGGTCAATTTTCAAGCTGCACATGTTTGCCGAATCCTGCATTCAGGCCTCTTTTTTTGTTCCACTGGTAGCTGATAAGCAGCGAAATGCCTCTCAAACTCTCACAACTGCCTCCTGCTGCCTGGTCACTGCTTGCTGACCACACAGTTCAACTTCCCCTGGAAAAGAGGCCTAACTCACAATTGTTTCATTGACCATGCCTGTTCACACCCTTTCTTCTCTTGTCCATGCTTAGACTCTTATTCTTCTTTGCTCTCTTCTCTGTGCTTGCTCCACTCTTCTTTCCTATCCTTTCTTTTCTCTAACCTCCATCTTGCTTTTCTTTTGCTTTTTCTCTCTTCTTTCAGCTCAATCTTTCTCTTTCCGTGCTCTCTTCTCTTTGCTCGCACTCTCTTGTCTCTTCTTGCTCTCTCTCGTCTCTCTGCTCCCTTGCAGAGGCTCTCTCTCTTGTCTCTGCTTGCTTGCTCTTGTCTCTGCTCGCTCTTCTCTCTCTATGCATGCTCTCGCTCTTCTCACTGTGCTCTGTCTCATCTCTCTGCCCATGCTTGCTCTCACACTTGCATGCTTTTGAGAACACTTTCTCTCAGGCTCTCTCCTTTCTCTACTCTTTCTCTTCTCTGTTTGCTCTCACACCTGCATGCCTTTGAGATCTCTCGCGCTCTCTCTCTCACTCTCTCTCTCGTGCTCTCTCTCTCGTGCTCTCTCTCTCGTGCTCTCTCTCTCGTGCTCTCTCTCTCGTGCTCTCTCTCTCGTGCTCTCTCTCTCGTGCTCTCTCTCTCGTGCTCTCTCTCTCGTGCTCTCTCTCTCGTGCTCTCTCTCTCGTGCTCTCTCTCTCGTGCTCTCTCTCTCGCTCTCTCTCTTTTTTGCTCTCGCTCTCTCTCTCGCGCTCTCTCTCTCGCTCTTTCTCTCGCGCTCTCTCGCGCTCTCTCGCGCTCTCTCTCGCGCTCTCTCTCGCACTCTCTCTCTCTCTCTCGCGCTCTCTCTCTCGCGCTCTATCTCGCTCGCTCGCTCTCTCGCGCTCGCTCGCTCTCTCTCGCTCTCGCTTGCTCTCTCTCTCTCGCTCTCTCTCGCTCTCTCTCGCTCGCTCTCTCTCTCTCGCTCTCTCTCTCTCGCTCTCCCTCTCTCGCTCTCTTGCTCTCCCCCCCCCCCCCCCCCCCCCTTTCTTCTTCTCTCTCTGCTCCATGCTTGCTTGCACTCTTGTGAGTTCTCTCTTCCTCCATCTCTCCTTTAACACTTTACTTTCCTGCAGCTGAATTGGCTTCATTAAGCCCCCTGTGTAGTCTCCGTGCCCCTGAGATGTCAGTGTAATGTGCTGTGTGTGGATGAGAAGGGAATAATGAGCATGTTGTGCTGTGGCTGAGCACTGTGTGTTCATTGTGTGTGATGTCTGATTCTCTTCTCCAGGCACCGGGGTCCACAGCATCAAACTCCAGCAGGCTGGCACCGATTGGAGCGCTGTTAATGGCAACAGTCAAGGCACGGCAAAGGGCTCTGCGGGCAGCACCGGACCAGGTGAGCGAGAACAGCAGCAATGGGGGGGAGGCGGGTCTTTGCTATTTCTGCACATCAATGTCTGGCACTCATCTTTACACACATCTTCTTTCAATATGTAATTTACCCTGCAGAATGTTATTGTGGCTGAGGACAGGCAGATGTTACATCCATATGCTAAGCAGTGGGCATTCGCCTGTCCCTGAAGCTGAGCAACACTGACACATGCACAATATCTACCTGTAGCACAACTGCCTTTTAAAGGGCATCGAACACTCATCAAACTTTATAATCGCAGTGCACCTACTCATAAGGGAGCTTCATAAGGCCGCATGCTGTTGGGGGTTAGGAACGCCATACCTTAACAGGGAAAGATACTCTTTTGACCTGCGGCCGCTGGGGGTGACGGTGGGTCCATGTAGAGTGCGCCATCACCCCCAGCGGCCGCAGGTCAAAGATTCTGCGTTTGGAGGTTTCTCTTAACCGCAATGCATGCTGGGGGATGCATGCTGCTATGCATGCCAGGAGATGTACTCACATCTATTTACTACAGATCCCAGCATGCATTGCACCCAGGGGCAACCTCCAAATGCCTAATCTTTGAACTGCGGCCGCTGCAGATGATGATTGCTCATTGAACATGGATGGGGGATTACAGAAGCAGAACCCCCACCCCCCTAGGTAAGCAACTCCCGCCCCCTCTACGCCATATTGCGTTATGAACCTCCCTTACGCGGAGGTTCATTGTAAAAAGGAAAAAAAAAGTTTGATGGGTGCTCAGTGCACTTTTAAGGACATCCGAGGTGAAAATAAACTAATTAGATAAACCATTGTATCTATCCTCCTCCTAAAATGTTATTTTTTAGTTATCCCACAATTTTATTTTATATTTAAGTCTACATTTAAGTTTTCACCGTTTCATGATCTCTTCTCAATGATACATTCATTGAAGTATGCCAGAGCTAAAATCTATGAACTATTGACCCTTTTTATGTCTTTCATGCTCTCCGAAGGCATTTACTGCCAGGAAAGTGTTTTATGGCTGCAATTATTTATCAGTGAGGGTTACACTGTAGTCTGACCCAGTCCGACCCGGGTAGAAACTGGTACTTGCATACCTGATTTTTAACTATTTCAGACACAGAAATAAAGGAACACAGCATAGTTATTTGTGTGCTTGGCACTGTACATACACTTCTATCTCATCATCTCACATGTCACCTCGGATGTCCTTTAAAGTGAAACAGAAGCCACCTAAATAAATAAAATATCAAACAAATGCTGCGCCCACCTCTACTATAGCACCTACAATTTATACTAAAAAACTGTAAACTTTAACTTTAAAATTCATTCATATATATAAGTCCACCACGTTTTGAGTCCAATCAAATACTGGAGTGCGCTGTGTTAATTCCTCTTGGGTATATGGATAGATTTAGATTCACTGCGCTCTTCCGTTTCTGTAAAAACAATCTAATATAGTGTGAACCTGTTTAGCAACAGGTCAAATACCGACACTGATTGAACTCTACAGCCTTGGCGCTGTGATACGCTACATTATTCTTTTGGAGTTTGTAAGTTTATGGAGGGCGCGAGGAGCGCAGTGTGATATTTTATGTAGCAGATGTGTTGCGCTATGAAAGTTTTTTTATTTTGTTTTAGTGAAGATTAAAGGCCTTTTTTACCCTATGATGGATGTGGATTACTGATGTTACCAAGAGGTCCACATATTAAGTGAGGATTCCACCTATAATTTGGTGGGCAAAATCTGGTGAGCCGCTCTTGTATTAGAGGTGGTGGGAACCACGGAGTGAATACACGTCTCTCACTAGCACAATTGTTGGGTGGTGTGATGTATTGTTGCTAAACAGGTTCACACTATATTAGATTGTTTTTACAGAAACGGAAGAGCGCAGTGAATCTAAATCTATCCATACACCTAAATAAATAGTTAGATATTCACCTATGGTGACGGATCCCACAGAGCCTTCCTGGTCCTCTCTTCATCCCCTTGTTCCACCACCAGGCCCTGGTAATATTCTCTGATTAGCTTGATCCAATACGCCTTCGGAAGTCCTTGTCAAGGCTTCAGAAGTAGCTGCATTTCTGAATATTTCTAAAGACGAGCAAGTCCACGCTGCGCAAGTCCAGGCTAATGCGTGTGCACTGGCCCATAGAACTGTATGGGCAGTGAGCTGACATGCAGACTTTTTATGCAACACAACTGAGGCACTGTAAACTAGCCCTTAGTGTTACCTGGTAAGTGCATTCAGGAGTAGCCATGGTCACTTCCAACACCCACATGATGTGCAGAGAATCTCATGTTTATGCTGAACTCTGGGCACTGAGCTATAGAACTGGTGTGGGTGTGATATGGATGCCCAATTATTGTAGTGCATACTGGCGCTGTGCAGTAAATTGTGTCATCTTCAGTCTTGAAGTGAATCAGCCCCTCTGAGGTATAGAACAAGTTTAGGCCTGGATTTGGTAAATTGGACCATCAAGGAATGTTTTTTTTTTTTTTTTTTTTTTTTTTTTTTTTTAAGTCAAACTGAATGTAAAGGTTTTAAAGAGTTCTTGACCTAATTAGGTGTCCTCTTCTTTCTGCAGACGCAGAGGCCTCAGCACGGGACAAGGATAAGAAGATCCGACCTAACTCCATGTTTGACTCTGTCCAGCCACCACCTGGAGCTCCTAACTTTGGGCCTTTAAGAAAAAATCAAAGCAGTGAAGATCTCCTGAGAGATGGCCAGGTACTTTACTCTCACATATAACTAACCTGAAATTTATAGTGGAATTCGGGGAGATGGGGGAAGAATAAACCTGCATATTTCTTACTGCCAGATCCCATGTAGTCACTCTTCTCACTCAGCAACCCTCCTCCTCATCTGATATTCAGGTTCAGTCGTTTGTGTGATCGCTCTGCTTGGCGAGATACTAGGTGACCCTGATCAGAACCTGACCAATAGAACTTGGTGTCCTTCCATCCCTGGTCACACAAGCTCTGGGAAAGATTGGAATGCAATCAAGGAGAGCTCATCCATCAAAACTGTTTGCATTTCACTCCCAGAGCTGTGGCCAGATGGGCTGGACCTCTCGCCAGGGACAAGGAATAGATCAATCCTTAAAGGACCACTCTAACGAAAAAAAGTAGGCAGTTAAAATCTGACAGAACAGACAAGTTTTGGACTAGTCCCGCTACTCAAGGGGGGGACTCTCAGGACTTTGTTTTCAAAAGAAGCTTTTCCTGATCAGCAGTTTAACTGCCAAAATAGTAAGATGCCAGCCTCCCTACTCACCTGCTCACTATTTTGGCAGTTTGGGTCAATTTAAACTACATCAGTTGCTTTCAGTTATAACTGAAAGGACAACTGATTTTTAAAGTAATGTCCATGTTTTCCTATGGCTCAGTTCACACTATTAGGCCTCGTTCACATCATTTAGCGCAGATGGCTGTGTGATCGGAACGCAACGCGTCCGATCGCACGCCATCTGCGCTACTATGTGCTGCGCTGCAGATCCCATTCTTTACAATGAATGGGATCTGCGCTGCGATTCACAAAAATCGTGCTGCCACGCAGCGCATATGATGGGAACGGTAGAAGGGCTGTCTATGCCCTTCTACCGTTCTTGCGTGTCGCACACTATACGCGCTGCCAAAATGCGGACGGCAGCGCGGATAGTCAGAGCGAGGCCTTAGCATTTTAACTTAAAGTACCTGCTATTCGTTCCTATTTACATATGCGATGCGGAGCTGCGCTGTGTGCGGTCTTGGGGTAATTTAGCTCAGAACAATAGTGTACCAAGTAGCTATTAGTACACTATCGTTCTGAGCTAAATTATCTCAAGACCGCACATAGCGCAGCTCCGCAGTGCGCTGTGTAAATAGGAACGAATAGCCGTGAGTGCAGGGGGAGTTAGTGATGACCAGGGCCGGATTTGTACTCTTTACCACCCAAGGCCACTGTCAGCAGCCGCCTGCCTTCAATATAGGCAGCCAGATGACCCTTCCCTCTAGTATAAGAATCCAGATGACCCTTCCCCCACTCCTCTAGTTTTGATAGCCTGATGATTTCCCCCCCCCCCCCCTTCCCTCTTGTATAGGTAAACTGATGACCCTTCCCCTCTTACCTTTAGTATAAGAAGCCAGATGACACTCCCCCTTACGTATAGATAGCCTAATGACCCTCTCTCCCTCCAGTATAGGTAGCCAGGTGACCCTTCCTGCCCTCCACCCCAGTATAGCCTGCTGCCCACCCGCCCTTGATCCAGTGGTGCCCTAGGCCATGGCCTATTTGGCCTTGCCTTAAATCCAACCCTGGTGATGACGGGCAGAGAGGAGAAAGTACAGACACTTCCTCCTAGCCCATCCTCAAGCGCCTGTGCAGAGGGGGGGACGCATTGAACCAGTAACGCGTAAAAATGTATGTGTTAATGTTCCTGCACTAGCGGGAATGCGTAAAAATGTACGCAATGCGTCCCGCCGAGGTCGGCAAGCTGCCAGCGGGGGACTGGAGCAGCAGTGAGTGACTGCGAGGGCACAGGATGGCTGCATGGGGCTGGTAGAAGCCCCAGGTAAGTGAAACTCATTTTTTTATTTTGCTTGAACCTTCCCTTTAACTGCTTACTTTTTTCGCTTTAGTGGACACTTTGAGCAAAACTTAAAGCTTCTTGGACTCCATTTTAAGATTTAATCACTGATTGCTCAACTTTAAATCAAGTTGCTAATGCAATAATAAATGCTTTTTTTATGGATCACAATTTGGTTTTAGAGCAATTTATGCTTTAAGGTCTGTACACACGCCAGATAAAAGTCAGCACACACAAGTGACATTGGTCACATGGCATTTTGAAAAAATATACATCAAGTAGTTTCCTTGACCTCATCACAGGCTACTGAAGCATGATCGCAGAGAGGGGTCACTTATGGCTCCACAGTCCATATAGTAGATGTGTTTTCAATGGACTAAGTACAAAATTGCATTTTTATACTCCTAATATTACTGCAGTGACCTTACTAAATGCAAAACTGCCTTCTTTACTCCTGTTTTTAATTAATACATTTCTTTTTTTTTCTTTATAGACTGTCAATAAAAACATGCCTAAGGTCCCACCCCCGGTTCCTTCCAAACCCAAACAGATCAACCTGCCTTACTACAGTCCACCTCCGCAGCCTGCGCCAGCCGATACAAAGACAGAAGGAGCAGCACCTAAGCCACCTACATTATCTGTTGTAAACAAAAATAAAGTATCCACCCAGCAGCAGAGGGTCCCCATGCCTCCCAGCCAGGACCTCCCACCTCCCGCCAAGATCGATAATCCTCCTCCTGCGGTAGCAGTCCGTCCATTCACCCCGCAGCCAGCCAAAGATCCGCCAATGCCTCCATTCCGCAAACCTCAGATGGTGGCCGCTAGCTCCATATATTCCATGTATACACAGCAACAAGCTCCTGGCAAAAACTACAGTGTTCAAAGCGCACTCAGCAGAGCACAGACCCGGCCACAGTTTTCCAGCGGTAAGGATTCTGCTTGTGGTAATAATTTTGAGCAAAACTGGGGATTTTCACGATGTGCCTTAGAAACGAGGCTTAACCTCCCTAGCGTTCTGGACGACCTGAGCTCATCCAGAGACGCTGGAGGTCACCGCTCAGGCCCTAGTGGGCCGATGAGAAAATTTTTTTTTGAAATGCGCAGCTAGCACTAGCACAAAAAAAAAAGTTACATACTCCCCTAAGAAGTAGGAAGGATCCCTTGGAGCATACATGTCAATTTCTGGTCCATGGGCCAAATCTGGCCCAAAGAGCCATCAATTTTGGCCCGCAAGTGGCTTACCCACTTTCCATTATGTTTGGCCCACACCTCCCATGTCCAGTGTCTGGTGCCATCTCCACACCTCCCACGTCCGTTGTGTAGTGCCGCCCCCCCCCCCCCCCCCCCCAAGTTGTAGCCTAAAGTGCAGAGTATCAGTGACAGAGGGATTCACAGCGCTGCAGGCTTGAGAGGCGAGATGCACACCTTACGCCGCCCAATACTCTGCCTTTTATACTGCTGGGTGGGGGGAAGCACAGGACGGGGGGACCACAAACCACCAGGGAAGTTTTAGGGAGGGAGGGGACAGTCCACCACCAAGTTTTATAAGGGAGAGGGAGGACCACTGGACACCAGGGAACTGTATAGTAGAGGAAGGGAGGACCACTAGACACCAGGGAACTGTATAGGAGTGGAAAGGAGGACCACTAGACACCAGGGAACTATATAGGGGAGGTATGACCACTTGACACCAGGAAACTTTATAGCCGAGGGAGGAGGGCCACTAGACACCAGGGAACTTTATGGGGGGAGCATTAGACCCCAGAAAACTGTTTAGGGAAGAGAGGGAAGCCATTGAACAACAGGGAACTTATAAGGGGGAGGAAGGCAGCCACTAGACATTGAGGTTGGCCTGCAACGTGGTCTCCGTGTTGAATTTTGGCCCACTTTGTATTTTAGTTTGACACACTTGCCTTAGAGCTTTCCTGTTCCTCTCTGTCTCCTCTTTGTTCCACCTCCACTCCCAATTGAAATCTCCTTCCAGCTGCGTCTTCGGGTCTCCTCGCAAAGCCACGGAAGTACTCAGGTCTTCAAATATCACTGTTTAGCATTACCTTTGAATAATACTTTTTCTCTTTTTATTTTCAGTGTATGGCAAACCAGTCATTGGCGGCTCCATCTCTCAGAACCAGCAGAATGGCGCTCTACATCCAGACGGGTCCTTCGTAGATGGGCAGGCCAAATCCGGCAGCCCAGAGCCAGATTCAGAAGTCCCACCCTCTACCAGCGAAACACAGGAGACAGAAAGGATACCCCGTCCGCTCAGTCCTACCAAACTTCTCCCGTTCTTATCCAATCATTACCGTAATCAGAGCGATGCAGACCTGGAAGCTCTACGAAAGAAGCTGTACAATGCTCCTAGGCCTCTAAAGAAGCGCAGCTCCATCACAGAGCCAGAAGGACCCAACGGGCCAAACATTCAAAAACTTCTGTATCAGAGGACTACCCTGGCTGCAATGGAGACCATCTCCACCCCCAAACCCACAACTGTGACCTCGATCTCTGAAGGCTCCTCAGAGAACCAAGCTTTGCTGGTTGTTGCAGAGCCTGAGCCCGAACCCCCCGCGGAAGACACTTCCACTCTCCATGTTATAGACGTTTCTGAACCAGAGGATAATGTTCCTATGTTCTTGGAAGACATAGAGCCTCCTTCACCCGAACTAGGCCCAGACATTGTTCCCGAGGGAATTCCCTTCCCAGATCTGCCTTCAGAAGCAGAGGTGGAGGTGACCCAGACAACGGTTCAGCCCGTCGATACCTACGTGGAGGAATATCCTCCGTACCCACCACCCCCATACCCCATCGGAGGAGACCCAGAAAACTTAGTGGAGGACATTAACATGCGACCTCCAGAGATCACTGGACAGTTTTCTCTCCCTCCTGTAAGTACCACATGGTAACCTAACTACAAAAACATGATGGTTTCAGCTTCCATATTTAATTTTGGTTGGATTGTGCCGCTTCCTTTGTTGGTGAGCTTTAAAGCATTCCTGAAGTGACCTGATGAGATAAACTTATACACAAATGGTACTAGCCCAACTAAGAAAGCTTCTTTCTGTTTTTCAGCACAGCAACCGCATAAAAAAGTGCGTTTTTTATATGCAAATGAGCTCCTCTGAGCTTGTGGAAAGTGAATTCGGTCCAGTTTACATAAGTTAAAAGGCTGATATCTGTTAAGGAGAGGGAAGATAGGGGTTGATTCACAAAAGGCCTGTACGGAATATTAATTGTTAAGTCAATAGAGCGATGAGCGTTACCATAGCAATGTGCGTGCAAACTGTTTACGTATGTTGCTATGGTAACTCATTGCACTTCTGATGCAATAAGTGTTACTATTTTCACTACAGGCAGGTAACCTTGCCGCACGTTGTGCATTGTTACCGGCGTTTTGTTAATCAACCCCATTATGAGGTTTTGCTGCAGGATTGTTCAAACGTTCATTGATTCTGCTTCTTTTTTCAGTGTGGATTCTAAACTGCAACTGTGACAGCCTGATGCAATCTTAAAGGGAACCAGAGACAAAGCACCCTCATATATTTTACCATATATATCAGTGTGAACATTAGAGAAAACACCTACCTTGCTTTCTGTTTCATTCTGCACTGCTCAGCTTGCTTCTAATCAGCCCTGATAAAATCCCCGACTGAGCATTCAGTCTGGCTTTGCTCAGGAATATTTATAGCTCAGTCTGTTTTCTCTCATGTCTTTTCAAGCCCAAGCCTGCCCCCTGGTGGCTCTGCTCAGGAATCATTATAGCTGAGTCAGTATAGCAAAGCCAGACTGAATGCTCAGTCGGGATTTTATCAGGGCTGAAAACAAGCAGGCTGAGCAGTGAAGGATGAGACCGAGAGCAGGGTAGGTGTTTTCTCTAATGTTCCCACTGATCTATATGGTAAAATACATGAGGGTGCTTCATCTCTGGTTCACTTTAAAAATTAAGCTATGAAACTGAACAAAACAATCTGACACTTTATTTTTTTTTTTTGTATTGCTAATATTCTATTTATCATCCATACTACATATACAATCATAAGTCTATTTTCACTGCAGGTTCACTTTAAAGGATAGCTGCACTGAATAAGCTAAAGCAATAAGTCCAAAATTAGCAAACGAACAGGGAATAAATGCAAAGTAGTGGATTGAATATCTTCTTCGTAGGCCGGATTTTTTTTGTCACTGCTGTACAGTTTTATTCCTCTCCTCTCTGGGCATTTTTAAAGTGGAATTAAACTCAGAACTTCCTCTCTGTTCTAGATTACCCACAGCATGATAACCTTTATGGAGGAAAACAATTGTCATTACAATTTATGGAAAGTCTAAAAAAAAAAAAACCTGTAGTTTTAACTTGGCTTCATCTTCCAGGGAGCACTGCTTCTGCAGTCTATTCACAGCTACTGATAAGAACTAATTAGGCAGTTTAATCTGGCTAAACATATACTGAACACGGAGTGAATTTCTTCAGCAACTGTATGTGGAATAAAGACTTTTCATTGAGTGCTGTGAAAGAGTTCGGGCCGACTAAGATTTCATCTCCGGTAACGGGGAGAAAACAGGCTGAGGAGGTCATACGTGTGCATTGATAGTCGCACAGCTGCAGCAGGCACAGCTACACAAAGGGGTTTTTCTGTATGAAAAGTTCAGATCTCTAGAGATGCCCAATTTGGACTAGTGAACACGACTGCTTTGGTTGCCGTTAGCAGAGATGATAGGTGAGATGCTAATAATTCTGACACATTGGCTATCATTCATAAACGTGTTGTCGGTAAAGAGAATCTGTGCGGGAAAACACAGCTGTCGGTGTTTTAGACTTCTGGCTGCTTATTCATAAAAATGTATCCAGTTGCAATAGCAGTGCGGAGGTTCCCAGAACTAGGCTGGCGGTAGGCAGGCGGTAGGCTTGCAGAAGCACAGGAAGCTGCGGAGTTGATACATTTCTCCGTGTTCCGCTCTACTGCAGCTGCCTGGGAGGTCTGTCTCTACATTAACTTAACATTGTTATCGCCACATCAGAGGGAGAGGTATTTCCCGTCCTCATACCGCTTGCGTAATTCTTTATGAATCAACATGTTGTTACATTTGTTACGAAAATCACCGCACAAGGCGGTGATTTATCGCTCTGCTCGGTAATGTCAGCTTTTCATGCGGAAAGAGCCTTTATGAATGCCGAATTTGCTGAGTGTAAAGTGTAAAGTCAGCTGTTTTAAGCATTTCCGCATGCAGAAATGCTTTATGAATGATAGCCAATACAGATATTTTGGTTAATTTTTTATGCAGCTTAGAAATGGACTAATGAAATGCAGCAGCACTGGTCCAATTCAACAAACAAAGCCCACCTGGAGTGGCGTGATAATCTTTCAATACTCCGTATTAGAGTATTGCATAATAATAATTATCTATATTTACATTCACTCAGGTGCCTTTTGAAGTCAGTTTATTGATAGTGCTGACGAGAGCAGGATCATCCACCAAGCAACCTAGGCTGGTGCCTGGGGCCTAGTGGATGTCAAGGGGCCCCACAGCCACCTTCTCTGACCTCTCTCTCCACTTCAGCTTACCAAAAAGACCACAAGGAGGCCCAAATCTTCAAGCTTACCCAGGGCCCCCATTACATCTTAATCCATCTCTGGGGCTGACTCTTTACTTTGTTGCAGCTATTGTTATTGTATGTGTACCTACCTGATCAGCACTGCTCTCTCTCCAGGGGAAGAGGACCAACCTGCGGAAGAACGGCTCGGAGAGGATCGCACACGGTATGCGAGTCCGATTCAACCCCCTGGCTCTGCTCCTGGACTCTTCATTAGAGGGAGAGTACGATCTGGTCCAGAGGATAATCTACGAGGTACGTTCTGCCTCCTCTTCTCAGACCTGCACCTCACTGGCCATGTATATGTGTGTTCTTTTACACAATATGTAATAATACAATTTGTCAGTTCAGCCATGTTTAAAATGACACGTGTGTAACTTAAAGAGGAACTCCAGTGAAAATAGTGTAATTAAAAAAGTGCTTCATTTTTACAATAATTATGTATAAATGATTTAGTCAGTGTTTGCTCATTTTAAAATCTTTCCCCGATTTACATTCTGACATTTATTACATGGTGACATTTTTACTGTGGGCAGGTTATGTAGCTGCTGCTAGCTGTTTTGGCTGTTGGAGACAGCTGTAAACCGCTATTTCCTGTCTGTGAACCTTGTTACATTGTGGCAAACTGTCAAAAGTACCGCGGTACTCAGAGCTTCTTGTGGGAGGGGTTTCACCACAATATCAGTCATACAGCGCCCCCTGATGGTCTGTGAAAAGCAATAGATTTCTCATGTAAAAGGGGGTATCAGCTACTGATTGGGATAAAGTTAAATTCTTGGTTGGAGTTTCTCTTTAAAGACATGCCAGGGTCGTTATGTAGCAGGATTCGCACAGGCCTTTAGCTGGATGGAGTGTGATCACCCAAAGGAAGCTGGTACTACTTCCTCAGCTGTCCAAAGTACAAGAGCGAGTCTGCAAAATCCTATAAGCCATTAGCAGCTTATCTCGTTTGAGATAAGTGCACTGCTTTTGACCTCAGCCGGCAGAACTCGTTGTGCTGTAAATTCTTGGAATGCTTTGATGTCTCTCTGCTAGCAGAAAATATAGAAACTGAAAGCAGAAGTCCGTTGTTATTGTCTCACACTGCCCCCTAGTGACAAGTGGCCATAAATACACATTAAAGCAGTACTAATTGGTAGCAAGTAAATGTAACAAATAAATAAAAAATTGCTTAAATCAGCCTGGAGCATTTGCAAACCTCTAAAAAAAAAAAAAAAAAAAAAAAAAAAAAGCTGCTAAAGGGTTAAAGTTCAGTGACTATTGGTCCTTTTCATCAGTGTAACATAGATCATATGTTGTTACATATGTTGTTACACTGATGAAGAGGATCTGTATGTCTTCGAAACAGCTGTCTGTTTTATGACATCCACAACTGGTTTTTTTTTTTAACTTCAAGATGTGATCATGTGGTTCACAGCTGTAACAGTCTGCGTTTTTTTTTTGTAGACCTCAGTCTGCCGTACAGTTTCCGCTCAGCCAAAACTTGGCATGTAGCCGCCGTGGTGGATCGCAATGAAATATGAGGCCCACCAGCCGTTTCCTAGCTGCAGTTAGAATCTCCTGGACAGCATCGGGTTCAGTTGACTGCCAAAGCATGCTGGCATTTATATTGTATCAGTTATTATGACCTTTGGCCTGTTTCAAACTTTGCTGTGCCGCCCACTTCCCATCATGCCTCACTCTGTCTACTCAGCATTACACAAGATAGGTCCAGCTCCCTGTACTGGCATAGAAACATAGGGCGGGAAAAGGACACAGCGCCCTCCCTTCTCCCTCTTCTTTAACACCCCCCCTTGTTTGTGTTCCTCAATATTTCTGGTAGCTGGAAGACGTCCTTGTCCTCCCTTTTTTTTGTTTTTGTGGTGATAAATGAAGTTTGCAGTTGGCACAAGTTTTGACGGATGAGTTTTATTGTGCATATGCTAATAGTGCTGGGAATGGAGCCATAGACTCAGTGTGTAGCATATTGGCTCTGGCTGTAGGGAGCACAGTGCAGCGTGCCATAGACCTCTGCTGTACTTGCCTGCATAACACCATACAGTTTGCAGAGTTAAGTAGTTACTGTATGTCACAAGGCAGCTTATTGGCTGCCAATAACAACACAGACAGGCCTCACTTCAGATTCTGGACAGCTTCGTTATGTCGTCTGTGTGTCTGTTTGTGAATTTGTCTTAAAGCAGTTGGATGGTTTTCTAGTTCCAATATCAGTTTTCACACATTAGTAGCAAGAAATGCTCCGCATCAGTGTTAAATATGAATATCAGTGGTCACTGCTAAGTAGGAATCTAAATTGGGGGAAAACCACTTTGCACTGCTGTCAGCTGTTACTGAAAGTGTTCCTTACCAAATGGTGCATATGCCGAGCCAGCATCCCCGCAGATGTGAGGATCCCTCCTACCTGTAGAATGATGGTGTCATTTCATTAAAAGAACAGCAAGCAATAGTTTTTACCTTTTTGGTTCGTGCGTGTTTTAGAAACCTTGAAGTAAACGGAGGAGCATTCTGGGTATTTTTAACGTTAACTAGTATGTGTTACTATAATTTCTTGCAATTTTCTTAATCTTTCAAGCGGAGGAGAACAGTACAAATGGAGTCCCAAGCGCTCACGCTGCCTGGGACCACCACCCACTAGCTACACCTCAAGGGGATGCTGGCAGCCAATCACAACACACTACTGGTTTTCAGCCTGGCTGGGTGGAAAGTAACACTGCCTGTTTCTGTGGCTATTTGCAGGTAGAGGACCCCAGCGAGCCCAACGATGAGGGGATCACAGCGCTGCACAATGCCGTGTGTGCCGGCCACACCGAGATCGTCAAGTTCCTGGTACAGTTTGGGGTGAATGTGAATGCCGCAGACAGCGATGGATGGTATGTCACGTTTATTATTCACGTCTGCCTTTTATGTAGCACTGTACAGAATATACGGAACAGTCCATAACACTCTCTAATGGCTATCGGCCCTACTGGGCGTGGTTAGCGCAGGTGCTAATAATTTAAAGTTTATGCAAATCGCATTCTCATTTTATGTAAACCTAGGCAGCTTCTGATTTATTTCCAAGCTGCTTAATATTTTCCCTTTCTAAGAATTATCATTGACCATCCCTATTCAGCATCAACCAGCTGCTTCCTCACACAGTCAGCCCAGGTCAAGTGATTGGTCTGCCAGCTGAAGCCACACCTACCTGCTTGATTTATACCCCATCATAAGGCAGCAGGAGTTTTTTTGAGGATCTATGGTGCAGCTTATATTTCACTGCTTTAGTTTGAAGTGGCTTTTTTTTAATGTAAAATGCCAGTGGTTAGGCTTCTATTTTAGAACCGAAGTAAAATCCACTATACAAATACAATGCATTACTGATCACAGTTTAATTTTAAGTTATATTAGCACACTTAAAGTGTACCTGAGAGAAGTGGGGGAGAAGATTTATACTTACCTGGGGCTTTTTCCAGCCCCCTATAGTCCATCAGCTCCTGGGTGTCTATTCTGGTCCCTTCTATTCTCCCACAGTCTGTTCCAGTAAAGTACCCTGCTGAGCCAGTCAGGGACTACTACTCCTGGCTGTGCACCTCCTTGGTAGCACGCCTGTGGCCAGGAGCATATACTAAGCCTGCGCAGTTGCAAGCTTTTACTGCATAGGTGCAGAATGCTCCCAGCCACGGGAGTGCAATCTGTGAATAGTCGGTGACTATCGGGGCTGACAGCGGGAGAACGGAGGGGATCGGACTGTCATGGAGGAAGCTCCAGGGGCTGGAAGAAGCCACAGGTAAGTATAAACCCTCTTGTTCCCCTCATGACACGTTTACTTTAAGAAGCAGTAAACCAGCATTAAGAGTGCTATGGAGGCTGCCATATTTAATTCCTTTTAAGCAATGCCAGTTGCCTGCCAGCCCTGCTGATCCTCTAATACTTTTAGCCACAGACCCTGAACAAGCATGCAGCAGATCAGGTGTTTCTGACATTGTCAGATCTGACAAGATTAGCTGCATGCTTGTTTCTGTTGTGATTCAGACACTGCTGCAGCCAAACAGACCAGCGTGGCTGCCAGGCAACTGGTAATATTTAAAAGGAAATAAATATGGCAGCCTCCATACTCCTCTCGCTTTAGTTGTCCTTTTAAGCTAAGCATTGCAAGCGCCGTTGCTGCTGAATGCTATTATCTAAACTGCATTAGATGGCAGCTAGGAGCTGAAAATACGGGAAGGGGTGGTGACTGCTTCCTGTCAGATTTTGTCCTGTGTGTGTATCCGCAATGTCCTAACCCTGTCCTGTTGGTTCCGGCAGGACTCCGCTACACTGCGCTGCATCGTGTAACAACGTCCAGGTGTGTAAGTTCCTGGTGGAGTCGGGGGCCGCAGTCTTCGCCATGACGTACAGCGACCGGCAGACGGCGGCAGATAAATGTGAAGAGATGGAGGAAGGCTACAGCCAGTGTTCCCAGTTCCTGTATGGTGAGTACTCACTCAGTGTATGGGCAATGCAGTCAGCCTGCTGGTGATTGTCATGTGAATGTATGAAACCGCTAGCGGGCAATTAATGTAGAAATTACTATGCTATTTTATAACTTTTTACATTGTACATAAAACTCTGGAAGCGTCTGATCCTCTTAACCCCACCCACTCTTTCCTATATGGCCCTGCCCACTCTTTCTTGCATGGCCACACCCGCTCCTTCTTTTATGACGCGAACTACTCCTTGCATGACACCATCGACTAGTTCCTGCATGACCCTGCCCATTACTCCTTGCATGACCCTGCCCACTCCTCCTTGCATGATTTCACCCAATCCTTCCTGCATGACACCACCTACCACTTCCTGCATGACGCCCACTCCTTCCTGCATGACGCCCACTCCTTCCTGCATGACGCCCACTCCTTCCTGCATGACGCCCACTCCTTCCTGCATGACGCCCACTCCTTCCTGCATGAGGCCCACTCCTTCCTTGCATGACCCTGCCCACTCCTTCCTTGCATGACCCCGCCCACTCCTTCCTTGCATGACCCCGCCCACTCCTTCCTTGCATGACCCTGCCCACTCCTTCCTTGCATGACCCTGCCCACTCCTTCCTTGCATGACCCTGCCCACTCCTTCCTTGCATGACCCTGCCCACTCCGTTTTGCATGATTCCACCCAATCCTTCCTGCATGATTCCACCCAATCCTTCCTGCATGATTCCACCCAATCCTTCCTGCCTGACACCACCTACCACTTCCTGCATGACCCTGCCCACTCCTCCTTGCATGACCCTGTCCACTCCTCCTTGCATGATTCCACCTACCACTTCCTGCATGACTCCGCCCACTCTATATCTAATATGTTCTACAATTAAATATTGACTGTGCCTGAATTGGGGTGCTTTATTTCTTTTACTTGTGTCTTCTGTGTGTCTGGTAAGTGATGTGCTGGGGGTGGGAGTGTATCATACAGCATGTCAGTGGTGGCTCTCCTCTGGCATGGGCCCCTGGCCTGGGCTTGTGTCGCACGGCAGTGGCGTTCCATCACGCAGCGTGTCCGTGGCAGCTTCCCTCTGGAATGGGCCCCCGGCCTGGGCTTGTGTCTGCGGCGTTCCATCATGCAGTGTGTCATGGGCGCCTCATCTGTGGTTGCGGCCCCCAGCCTGGGCTTGTGCCATGCGGCGGTGGCGTTGCATCATGCAGGGTGTCTGTGGCGGCTGTCCTGTGAATGCGGCCCCCGGCCGGGGCTTATGCTGCATGGCGGTAGCGTTCCATCATACAGCGTCAGTGGCGGCTCTCATATGGGTGCAGCCTCTGGCCTGGGCTTGAGCCGGGCGGCGGTGGCGTCCTATCATGTAGCGTGTCAGCGGCGGCTCTCCTGTGGATGTGGTGCTTGGGCTTGAGCCGGGCGGCGGTGGCGTCCTATCATGCAGCGTGTCAGTGGCGGCTCTCCTGTGGATGTGGTGCTTGGGCTTGTGCCCTGCGGCGGTGGCGTCCTATCATGCAGCGTGTCAGTGGCGGCTCTCCTGTGGATGTGGTGCCTGGGCTTGTGCCGTGCGGCTGTGGCATCCTATCATGCAGCGTGTCAGTGGCAGCTCTCCCGTGGATGTGGTGCCTGGGCTTGTGCCGTGCGGCGGTGGCGTCCTATCATGCAGCGTGTCAGTGGCGGCTCTCCTGTAGATGTGGTGCCTGGGCTTGTGCCCTGCGGAGGTGGTGTCCTATCATGCAGCGTGTCAGTGGCGGCTCTCCTGTGGATGTGGTGCCTGGGCTTGTGCTGTGCAGAGATGGCGTCCTATCATGCAGCGTGTCAGTGGCGGCTCTCCTGTGGATGTGGTGCCTGGGCTTGTGCCGTGCGGCGGTGGCATCCTATCATGCAGCGTGTCAGTGGCGGCTCTCCTGTGGATGTGGTGCCTGGGCTTGTGCTGTGCAGCGATGGCGTCCTATCATGCAGCGTGTCAGTGGCAGCTCTCCTGTGGATGTGGTGCCTGGGCTTGTGCTGTGCGGCGGTGGCGTCCTATCATGCAGCGTGTCAGTGGCGGCTCTCCTGTGGATGTGGTGCCTGGGCTTGTGCCGTGCGGAGGTGGCGTCCTATCATGCAGCGTGTCAGTGGCGGCTCTCCTGTGGATGTGGTGCCTGGGCTTGTGCCCTGTGGCGGTGGTGTGCTATCATGCAGCGTGTCAGTGGCGGCTCTCCTGTAGATGTGGTGCCTGGGCTTGTGCCCTGCGGCAGTGGCGTCCTATCATACAGCGTGTCAGTGGCAGCTCTCCCGTGCATGTGGTGCCTGGGCTTGTGCTGTGCGGCGGTGGCGTCCTATCATGCAGCGTGTCAGTGGCGGCTCTCCTATGGGTGCAGCCTCTGGCCTGGGCTTGTGCCGTGCGGCGGTGGCGTCCTATCATGCAGCGTGTCAGTGGCAGCTCTCCCGTGGATGTGGTGCCTGGGCTTGTGCCGTGCGGCGGTGGCGTCCTATCATGCAGCGTGTCAGTGGCGGCTCTAATGTAGATGTGGTGCCTGGGCTTGTGCTGTGCAGCGGTGGCGTCCTATCATGCAGCGTGTCAGTGGCGGCTCTCCTGTGGATGTGGTGCCAGGGCTTGTGCCCTGTGGCGGTGGTGTGCTATCATGCAGCGTGTCAGTGGCGGCTCTCCTGTAGATGTGGTGCCTGGGCTTGTGCCCTGCGGCGGTGGCATCCTATCATACAGCGTGTCAGTGGCAGCTCTCCCGTGGATGTGGTGCCTGGGCTTGTGCCGTGCGGCGGTGGCGTCCTATCATACAGCGTGTCAGTGGCAGCTCTCCCGTGGATGTGGTGCCTGGGCTTGTGCCGTGCGGCGGTGGCGTCCTATCATGCAGCGTGTCAGTGGCGGCTCTCCTGTAGATGTGGTGCCTGGGCTTGTGCCCTGCGGCAGTGGCGTCCTATCATGCAGCGTGTCAGTGGCGGCTCTCCTGTGGATGTGGTGCCTGGGCTTGTGCTGTGCAGTGATGGCGTCCTATCATGCAGCGTGTCAGTGGTAGCTCTCCTGTGGATGTGGTGCTTGGGCTTGTGCTGTGCGGCGGTGGCGTCCTATCATGCAGCGTGTCAGTGGCGGCTCTCCTGTGGATGTGGTGCCTGGGCTTGTGCTGTGCGGCGGTGGCGTCCTATCATGCAGCGTGTCAGTGGCGGCTCTCCTGTAGATGTGGTGCCTGGGCTTGTGCCGTGCGGCGGTGGGGTCCTATCATGCAGCGTGTCAGTGGCGGCTCTCCCGTGGATGTGGTGCCTGGGCTTGTGCTGTGCGGCGGTGACGTGCTATCATGCAGCGTGTCAGTGGCGGCTCTCCTGTAGATGTGGTGCCTGGGCTTGTGCCCTGCGGCGGTGGCGTCCTATCATGCAGCGTGTCAGTGGCGGCTCTCCTGTGGATGTGGTGCCTGGGCTTGTGCCCTGCGGCGGTGGCGTCCTATCATGCAGCGTGTCAGTGGCGGCTCTCCTGTAGATGTGGTGCCTGGGCTTGTGCCCTGCGGCGGTGGCGTCCTATCATGCAGCGTGTCAGTGGCGGCTCTCCTGTAGATGTGGTGCCTGGGCTTGTGCCCTGCGGCGGTGGCGTCCTATCATGCAGCGTGTCAGTGGCGGCTCTCCTATGGGTGCAGCCTCTGGCCTGGGCTTGAGACGGGCGGCGGTGGCGTCCTATCATGCAGCGTGTCAGTGGCGGCTCTCCTGTGGATGTGGTGCCTGGGCTTGTGCCGTGCGGTGGTGGAGTTCCATTATGCAGCGTGTCAGTGGCGGCTCTCCTGTGGATGTGAAGCCTGGGCTTGTGCCGTGCGGCGGTGGCGTCCTATCATGCAGCGTGTCAGTGGCGGCTCTCCTGTGGATGTGGTGCCTGGGCTTGTGCCGTGCGGCGGTGGCATCCTATCATGCAGCGTGTCAGTGGCGGCTCTCCTGTGGATGTGGTGCCTGGGCTTGTGCCGTGCGGCGGTGGCGTCCTATCATGCAGCGTGTCAGTGGCAGCTCTCCCGTGGATGTGGTGCCTGGGCTTGTGCCGTGCGGCGGTGGCGTCCTATCATGCAGCGTGTCAGTGGCGGCTCTCCTGTGGATGTGGTGCCTGGGCTTGTGCCCTGCGGAGGTGGCGTCCTATCATGCAGCGTGTCAGTGGCGGCTCTCCTGTGGATGTGGTGCTTGGGCTTGAGCCGTGCGGCGGTGGCGTCCTATCATGCAGCGTGTCAGTGGCGGCTCTCCTGTGGATGTGGTGCCTGGGCTTGTGCCGTGCGGTGGTGGAGTTCCATTATGCAGCGTGTCAGTGGCGGCTCTCCTGTGGATGTGGTGCCTGGGCTTGTGCCGTGCGGCGGTGGCGTCCTATCATGCAGCGTGTCAGTGGCGGCTCTCCTGTGGATGTGGTGCCTGGGCTTGTGCCGTGCGGCGGTGGCATCCTATCATGCAGCGTGTCAGTGGCGGCTCTCCTGTGGATGTGGTGCCTGGGCTTGTGCCGTGCGGCGGTGGCGTCCTATCATGCAGCGTGTCAGTGGTGGCTCTCCTGTGGATGTGGTGCCTGGGCTTGTGCCGTGCGGCGGTGGCATCCTATCATGCAGCGTGTCAGTGGCAGCTCTCCCGTGGATGTGGTGCCTGGGCTTGTGCCGTGCGGCGGTGGCGTCCTATCATGCAGCGTGTCAGTGGCGGCTCTCCTGTGGATGTGGTGCTTGGGCTTGTGCTGTGCGGCGGTGGTGTCCTATCATGCAGCGTGTCGGTGGCAGCTCTCCCGTGGATGTGGTGCCTGGGCTTGTGCCGTGCGGCGGTGGCGTCCTATCATGCAGCGTGTCAGTGGCGGCTCTACTGTGGATGTGGTGCCTGGGCTTGTGCTGTGCAGCGGTGGTGTCCTATCATGCAGCGTGTCAGTGGCGGCTCTCCTGTGGATGTGGTGCCTGGGCTTGTGCTGTGCAGCGATGGCGTCCTATCATGCAGCGTGTCAGTGGCGGCTCTCCTGTGGATGTGGTGCCTGGGCTTGTGCTGTGCAGCGATGGCGTCCTATCATGCAGCGTGTCAGTGGCAGCTCTCCTGTGGATGTGGTGGCTGGGCTTGTGCTGTGCAGCGATGGCGTCCTATCATGCAGCGTGTCAGTGGCGGCTCTCCTGTGGATGTGGTGCCTGGGCTTGTGCTGTGCAGCGATGGCGTCCTATCATGCAGCGTGTCAGTGGCGGCTCTCCTGTGGATGTGGTGCCTGGGCTTGTGCTGTGCAGCGATGGCGTCCTATCATGCAGCGTGTCAGTGGCGGCTCTCCTGTGGATGTGGTGCCTGGGCTTGTGCTGTGCAGCGATGGCGTCCTATCATGCAGCGTGTCAGTGGCAGCTCTCCTGTGGATGTGGTGCCTGGGCTTGTGCTGTGCAGCGATGGCGTCCTATCATGCAGCGTGTCAGTGGCGGCTCTCCTATGGGTGCAGCCTCTGGCCTGGGCTTGTGCCGTGCGGCGGCGGCGTCCTATCATGCAGCGTGTCAGTGGCAGCTCTCCCATGGATGTGGTGCCTGGGCTTGTGCCGTGCGGCGGTGGCGTCCTATCATGCAGCGTGTCAGTGGCGGCTCTCCTGTAGATGTGGTGCCTGGGCTTGTGCTGTGCAGCGGTGGCGTCCTATCATGCAGCGTGTCAGTGGCGGCTCTCCTGTGGATGTGGTGCCTGGGCTTGTGCCCTGTGGCGGTGGTGTGCTATCATGCAGCGTGTCAGTGGCGGCTCTCCTGTAGATGTGGTGCCTGGGCTTGTGCCCTGCGGCGGTGGTGTCCTATTATACAGCGTGTCAGTGGCAGCTCTCCCGTGGATGTGGTGCCTGGGCTTGTGCCGTGCGGCGGTGGCGTCCTATCATACAGCGTGTCAGTGGCAGCTCTCCCGTGGATGTGGTGCCTGGGCTTGTGCCGTGCGGCGGTGGCGTCCTATCATGCAGCGTGTCAGTGGCGGCTCTCCTGTAGATGTGGTGCCTGGGCTTGTGCCCTGCGGCAGTGGCGTCCTATCATGCAGCGTGTCAGTGGCGGCTCTCCTGTGGATGTGGTGCCTGGGCTTGTGCTGTGCAGCAATGGCGTCCTATCATGCAGCGTGTCAGTGGCGGCTCTCCTGTGGATGTGGTGCCTGGGCTTGTGCTGTGCAGTGATGGCGTCCTATCATGCAGCGTGTCAGTGGTAGCTCTCCTGTGGATGTGGTGCTTGGGCTTGTGCTGTGCGGCGGTGGCATCCTATCATGCAGCGTGTCAGTGGCGGCTCTCCTGTGGATGTGGTGCCTGGGCTTGTGCTGTGCAGTGATGGCGTCCTATCATGCAGCGTGTCAGTGGTAGCTCTCCTGTGGATGTGGTGCCTGGGCTTGTGCTGTGCGGCGGTGGCGTCCTATCATGCAGCGTGTCAGTGGCGGCTCTCCTGTAGATGTGGTGCCTGGGCTTGTGCCGTGCGGCGGTGGGGTCCTATCATGCAGCGTGTCAGTGGCGGCTCTCCCGTGGATGTGGTGCCTGGGCTTGTGCTGTGCGGCGGTGGCGTGCTATCATGCAGCGTGTCAGTGGCGGCTCTCCTGTAGATGTGGTGCCTGGGCTTGTGCCCTGCGGCGGTGGCGTCCTATCATGCAGCGTGTCAGTGGCGGCTCTCCTGTAGATGTGGTGCCTGGGCTTGTGCCCTGCGGCGGTGGCGTCCTATCATGCAGCGTGTCAGTGGCGGCTCTCCTGGGATGTGGTGCTTGCGCCCTGCGGCGGTGGCGTCCTATCATGCAGCGTGTCAGTGGCGGCTCTCCTGTAGATGTGGTGCCTGGGCTTGTGCCCTGCGGCGGTGGCCTTCCTATCATGCAGCGTGTCAGTGGCGGCTCTCCCGTGGATGTGGTGCCTGGGCTTGTGCTGTGCGGCGGTGGCGTCCTATCATGCAGCGTGTCAGTGGCGGCTCTCCTATGGGTGCAGCCTCTGGCCTGGGCTTGAGCCGGGCGGCGGTGGCGTCCTATCATGCAGCGTGTCAGTGGCGGCTCTCCTGTGGATGTGGTGCCTGGGCTTGTGCCGTGCGGCGGTGGCGTCCTATCATGCAGCGTGTCAGTGGCGGCTCTCCTGTGGATGTGGTGCCTGGGCTCTTGCCGTGCGGCGGTGGCGTCCTATCATGCAGCGTGTCAGTGGTGGCTCTCCTGTGGATGTGGTGCCTGGGCTTGTGCCGTGCGGCGGTGGCATCCTATCATGCAGCGTGTCAGTGGCGGCTCTCCTGTGGATGTGGTGCCTGGGCTCTTGCCGTGCGGCGGTGGCGTCCTATCATGCAGCGTGTCAGTGGTGGCTCTCCTGTGGATGTGGTGCCTGGGCTTGTGCCCTGCGGCAGTGGCGTCCTATCATGCAGCGTGTCAGTGGCGGCTCTCCTGTGGATGTGGTGTCTGGGCTTGTGCTGCACAGCGGTGACGTTCCATCATACAGCGTCAGTGGCGGCTCTCCTGTGGATGCAGCCCCCGGCCTGGGCTTGTGCTGCGCGGCGGTGGCGTTCCCCTCCAGCTCAGTGTTTGTATAATAGTAGACGGCTCACAGTGAATGCCTGGAATGCGGCAGATTATAGGCCTCCAGCTCTCCCTCCACTGGGGCTGAGAAAATAGTCATTAGCATGCTGATTAGATTAGTCACCACTGAGCTGCCAGATTTACCCTTTACTGGATGATCGGAGAGCAGTGTCCAAGTCACACCGGTCTCTGCCGCTATTTCCTGCGTGTATGTGGCCTGACTCTGGCCTTTCCTCACTATGGCCTCTTCCGGTCTCCCTGCCTGCATAACCTATTCCGGCCTGGGGTTATCTGTGACATGATTGTGGTGCACAGGTAGCTTTAGAACACCCCAACTAACACAGCAGGTGCTGGGGACGCCCTTGCAGAATCAGAAAGAAACCGGAGGTGCGCTACCCTATATGGAATTTGCGGAACCACCTTAGGGTATGTTGGACCTGCTGTACACACAACTATCTCTTAAAGCAGTGATATGCAAACTTGGCTCTTCAGCTCTTCAAGCCCCACAATGCATTGCAGGAGTCCTACAGCTACAGTCATGATTCATAAAGGCAAATGCATTGTGGGACTTGTAGTTCCTTAACAGTTGGAAAGCAGAGTTTGCCTATCACTGAAGAAGTACAGGTGTTTGATCGACAAGGACAACTGAAGTGAGAAGTATATGGAGACTGCCATATCTATTTAAACAATACCAGTTGCCTGGCAGCCCTGCTGCTCTATTTGGCTGCAGAAGTGTCTGAATAATACTTTAAACAAGCATGCAGCTAATCTTGTCAGACCTGACAATGTCAGAAACCTCTGATCTGCTGCATGCTTGTTCAGGGTCGAGGGCTAAAAGCATTGGAGGCAGAGGGCCAACAGGGCTGCCAGGCAACTGGTATTGCTTAAAAGGAAATAAATATGGCAGCCTCCATATCCCTCTCATGACAGTTCTCTGTTAAAGGAGGTACAGGCGCTTGATCAACAGTAAGGCCTCTTTCACAGCAGGAGGTTGCGTATTGATGTGATGTTAAAGTTGCAACGCAAATTACAACGCAACGCCCCAAAAAAGTCACAATGCGATTTAATGCCCCATTATCGTCGCATACAGTAGGCATACAGGCAATGAAAAGTATGCTTCCAAGTCATTACTGAGCATGTGCAAACAGTATAACGCAGCTGATAATGTGTATAACGCACAGCATGCAGCACTTTCACTTAACGTGCAGCGTTAGACACCAACACAACGTGTGCACTGTGAACAGAGCATTGATGTTTCATTGCAGTGAGTTATTCTGCGTTAAATGTTGTTTTAACGGGCAACTTTAACGTCACACTGTGAAAGAGGCCTTAAAGTGAACCTATGCTGCTATAGGGGGCGATATTTTGGCTGGGAACGCGAAGACTCACTCGCGTTCCCATGCCTGGATGGTCCTGACGGCGAAACCGGAAGTGGTCTCCGACGGAAACGGGAGGATCAGCGAGTCACGGCGAGGGCACCGATCGGCTGCAGGGGGCTGAGGGAAGCCCCAGGTGAGTAAAACTCATTTATTTTTCGACACTTAAGTCCCTCTTTACAGTCAAAAATGTTAAGTTGATGTGACCAGCTGCCTTCAAGCTGATGATCTGTGTGAATGGTTCTTTAAAGTGGACCTGAACTCTTGCACAGGATACAAGGAAAACATAACAGAAATGCCTCTGTATGTATTTAAAGAGTTTAGCCTGTGTAATTCCCCCTCATTTGTGTCTAATCACTAGCTGTAATTGGATCTACCCCGTGTCACATGACTGCCTGTGGCAGATAAGCTCATTTGAAAGCACAGGCTGTAAACAATATGTCTGCTTCCATGAATCAGGAAGTAGAAACTGTGCAGATTTATTGCAGGATTTGTATCAGCTGTAACAAAGAAATGTTTTTATTTAAAGGTTATTATGCTGTTGTGTATCTTTTAGAGCAGAGAGGAGTTCTGAGTTCAGGTCCCCTTTAATCCTTGCCTCTTCTCATATCTCAGGAGTACAGGAGAAGATGGGCATCATGAACCGCGGAGTCCTCTACGCTCTCTGGGAGTACGAGGTCGGCAGCGACGATGAGCTGAGCCTGAAGGAGGGAGACTGTATGACCATCCTGCGGCGAGAGGATGAAGACGAGACAGAGTGGTGGTGGGCCCGTCTCGGGGACAAGGAAGGATACGTCCCCCGGAATCTCCTCGGGGTAAGTACTGCATGGTGCCCGGCTGTCCTGTGTATAAGAATTCCATGGAGTGTTTCAAAGCCGGTAACCAATCTGTGCAATCAGTAAACCACCCAAGTGACTCTCCGAAGCAGCAAAACTGATATTAACACAATGGATGGGTTTCTAGCACTGGCCACTTTTCATGCAGCTTGCCATCCATCAATCCTTCCCTTAAAGCAAACCTGAGGCGAAAATAAACTTAGAGGAGCTGTCAGCCATACTATCTCAGAAAAAACACCCACATATATAAGTAGATAAATACTCAGGGCTGTAGAGTCCGAGTCGGACCAATTTTGGGTGCCTGGAGTTGGAGTCCGGAAAAAATGCACCGGCTCCGACTCGTAATGAATTTAAACTGTTATTAAAATAGAAGATATGATAAATGTTTTATTTCTAAGATACTAGTCATCCTAAATAATTTATACGTATAGTAATAGCTGTGCTTAGTCCACAAAAATGAAATAAACCAATCAAAATTAATTAGTTGTGCTGCTTCAATAAAGCAGTCCCCGTATTCTTTAAGTCAGATACACATATCTGATTGTGACTGTATATATGATGTGTACACAGTAATCTCTTATATATACTAACAAACACCTATGCTGTAAGAATAAAGCCTGATGTGTAGCTGTGTCACTAATAGAAATGGTCAATGAGATGGAAATAATTCCGCGTTGATGCTGGTTTATGCAAATTTATGCACTCCCTTTGCTCATGAGATCAAATAATTCAATACTAGCCGACCCGCGTCGTAGCATCTTCGATCTATCTAATAGAGTACGTGCCTCAACTTTGAAGCAAGAAGAATAAAAAGGTGGGTACACACATCAGATAAAAGTCTTTGGAAAATCAAAGATCACAGACCAATTTTACCCCCTTCCGTGTAGTATGAGAGCCATACTCTACACAGTCTATTCTATGGAGCTGCACTCCCCATCAGATAAAATCTTTGCAAGATGCTGCACACAAAGATGCTGTACACATGCAACAGATCAGTATCTGCAAAAGATCAGTTCCTGCAAAAGATCAGTACCTACAAAATACATTCATAGTCTATATCTGCAGATCTCATACACACCTTGTTTAACGGACAATCATCTGCAGATCAGATCAACCAGGATGGATCTTTGGATCTGCAGAGGATTGTCTGATCTGCAGATAAATGTCCGTCAAACAAGGTGTGTATTATGCTGTGCATACATGGTACGTTTTCTACCGTGTAATCGAGCCGCTGGCTCGATTCCCGCTCGTCCCCACGGGCGCCCGGATCGATTCCCGCTCGTCCCCGCGAGCGCTTTCTTATTTTCCACTCGTTTCTTCTTTTGTCCTGCCCGCCGGTATCGAGCGCAGAATCGATCCGGCGGGGTATCGGACACGGCTCGATTACATGGTAGAAAACATACTGTGTATGCCCAACATGAGATCTGCAGATATCATAGACTGTGAATGCATTTTGCAATATACACATAAATAGGGCGATCATTAGACTACAGGTGCTGCTTTTGCAGAAACTGATTTTTTTGCAGGAACAGATCTTTTGCAGATACTGATCTGTTGCATGTGTACAGCATCTTTGTGTGCAGCATCTTGCAAAAAAATTTATCTGATGGGGAGTTCAGCTCAATAGAATAAACTGTGTAGGTATGGCTCTCATACTACATGGAAGGGGGTAACATTGGTCTGTGATCTTTCATTTTCCAAAGACTTTTATCTGATGTGTGTACCCACCTTTAGGCTTTCCATTAGAAAATGTATGCGTGCTCAAACACCAAGTTTAACCCTAGCAAGTCTGGCTTTCCAAATCTGGCCTAATTGGCTATTCATGAGGCAATGCTCATGCAAATATGCATTTGCTTTTGCATACCTTTTGCATACCAAGCTATGCAGGGTCAAAAAACTAATACCACAAAGCGGTCGCCCTGCGGGAATTAATTCATGCTACATTAGCACTATCCAGGAGCGCCACGGGGAGGCTTCCCAATACCCCCTTTTAATACAACGTGGGGGAACCACGGGGTCCCAGGCTCTCTCACTGCCTGGGAACCACAGAGGCAGGTGCCGTAAGCGCGCCCCCCCCCCCCCCCAAGCATGGCCAGCGTCGGGGAGAGCCGTCCGCACCCACCTCCCAATATTAAAAACAGGCACTTACCCTAACGTCCATTGCGTTCTGCTTCATGGACACTAACTTGGGCCCCCCACATAAGAAAGGAGTGAAGCATGGGTCACCCCGAACTTTAGAGCTCAGGGCTGACTCACATACAACACTCCAGGGGGGGGGGGACAGGCGCAGACAACTCACCGCAGGGCTCACACCACCGGAGCAAGCCATTCACAGCCTGCCTCCAAAGGATACAACTGCAAAAAAATGCTTTCCATGCTCAAACACCAAGTTTAACTCTAGCAAGTCTGGGTTTCCAAATCTGGCCTAATTGGCTAATTATGAGGCAATGCTCATGCAAATATGCATTTGCTTTTGCACGCCAAACTATGGGCTCTATTCATAAAAAAGTTGTGGCAAAAAAACTCCTGGAGGGAAAATACCGCAGCGGTATTTTAGACTTCTGGGTGGTCATTCAAAAAAATGTTGCCAGCTGCGATAGCAGAGCGGAGATCTCCCTCTGAAGGCTGGTGGTAAGCTGTCGGAAGACATGCGGAAACACTTCAGCCGGCAGAGTCCCTCCCTGCACTGCTCTCTCTGGGAGGTCTGTCCCATTCACTTGTATGTAATCCGCAAAATCAGAGGAAGCGGTATTTCCCATCCACATACCGCTTCCTCTTAACTTTATGAATGGCCATTTGGTTACTTTTTTCTAGATAAATCTAGAAAAACACTGGAGAAGGCGGAAATTTCTCGCTCTGCTGGGGGATTGCAGATTTTCATGCGGGAACAGCTTTTATGAATGCCCACTTTGCTAAATGGACGGGAAAATCCGCTGTTTTGAGCGGAAAACTTGCGGTAACCTTTTATGAATAGAGCCCTATGCAGGGTCAAAAAAACAATACTGCAAAGCGGTCGCCCTGCAGGAATAAGTTCATGCTACATTAGGACTGTCCAGGAGCGCCACGGGGAGGATACCCAATGCCCCCCTTTTTATACAACCGGGGGGACCGCGGGGTCCCAGGCTCTCTCACTGTCTGGAAACCACAGCGGCACCCCGGAGGGGGAGGCTGGGTGGCGCAGCCGCCCCCCCCCCCCCCCCCCAAGCGTGGCCAGCGCCAGGGAGAGCACCCACCTCCCAATATTAAAAACAGGCACTTACCTTAACGTCCATTGCGTTCTGCTACATGCGCATTAATTTTCTCATGGAAAGCATTTTTTGCAGTTTGTATCCTTTGGAGGCAGGTGGTGGATGGCTTGCTCTGGTGGTGTGAGCCCTGGAGTTAGTTTCCTGCGCTTGTCCTCCCCCCCCCCCAGAGTGTTGTATGTGAGCCAGCCCTGAGCTCTAAAGCTCGGGGTGACCCATGTTTCACTCCTTTCTCATGTGGTGCCCCCAAGTTAATGCGCATGTAGCAGAACGCAATGGACGTTAAGGTAAGTGCCTGTTTTTAATATTGGGAGGTGGGTGCGGACGGCTCTCCCCAGCGCTGGCCACGCTTGGGGGAGGGAAATTGCCTGCGCCACCTAGCCTCCCCCTCCCGGGTGCCGCTGTGGTTCCCAGGCAGTGTGAGAGCCTGGGACCCCGCGGTCCCCCCCCCGGTTGTATAAAAAGGGGGCATTGGGAATCCTCCCTGTGGCGCTCCTGGATAGTGCTAATGTAGCATGTAGCAGTGTTGCTTGCAAATGTTCACCTAAGTCATTTTTGCATCGAAAATCCCGTTTTCGTTTTTGGCGAATTTTCACGAAAATCTTCAGAAATATTTGCGTTTTCGAAAATTCATTGTATGCGGATGCTTATGCCCTTATGCGGAAGAATGTCCACAATAATCCGCATGGAAATTCAGTCTATGCGGACGTTTATACGGAAAAATGTCCGCAATAATGTGCAAGAAACTTCTCTGAATGCGGACGCTAATGCCCTTATGCCGAAAATGTCCGCAATAATACGCAAGTAACGCGAAAATGACTGGCATTAGGCGAAACTTAATGCGAAAAAATTAGATGGAAAATTTGCCTGTCAAAACGAAATTAGGCGAAAATTCTGTAAAATTTCAAAACACATTTTTGCATTTTCGCTCATCACTGGCATGCAGCAGGGCGACCGCTTTATTGGTTTTTTGACCCTGCATAGTTTGGCATGCAAAAGCAAATTTGCATGAGCATTGCCTCATGAATAGTCAATTAGGCCAGATTTGCAAAGCCAGACTTGCTAGGGTAGGCCTCTTTTCCACGGACAGTTAATAGGCAGTAAAATGCCTCTCAAACTCTTACAACTGCTCACTACTGCCTGGTAACAGCTTGCTGCTGCCTGGTAACAGCTTGCTGCTGCCTGGTAACTGCTTGCTGAGCACACAGCTCAACAGTCTGTGGAAAAGAAGTCTTAAACTTGGTGTTTGAGCACGCATAAATTTTCTCATGCAAAGTACTTCTTCTTCTTGCTTGAAGGTTGAGGCACTTACTCTATTATATATATATATAGATATTGTTAAAATTTGGTCTGATGCCTACGAATTAAAGGGTACCTGAGACAGATGAAAAAGAAAAGTTTTATACATACCTGGGGCTTCCTCCAGCTCCCTTCAGGCTAATCAGTCCCTCGCTTTCCTCCTCCGCCACCTGTATCTTCTGCTATGAGTCCCGGTAATTTAGCCAGTCAGCGCAGTCCGGCCATGTGCCGCTCCCACAGCATTCTGCACCTGCGCAATAGTGCTGCGCAGGTGTAGTACACTCCCAGCGGCGGAGTGTGTGCATGCGCACTACACCCATCTGGCTCAAGTACCAGGACTCATAGCAGAAGATCTAGGTGGCGGAGGAGGACAGCGAGGGACTGATTAGCCTGAAGGGGGCTGGAGGAAGCCCCAGGTATGTATAAAACTTTAATTTCATCTGTCTCAGGTTTACTTTGTTACACAGTAGTACTATACTCTACATATGCACTCTCTACAGAGCTGCCGGGAATCCCCTGAGAATGTTGTGCACATTGAACACAGAGGTGTTGTCTATCACCCATAAACCTGGTTCAGATTGTGCATGAAGAATGTGTAATAGAGGAAGAATTGTCTCATTTTCCTGCAGAGTACCTGCACATCATTCTTACATGTACCCACAGTTACATTGCCTAGGGCCTGATAGATGTTCTTTGTTCCGGTCTGTACCTTTTTACAAGCACTCTTACCAAGGACTAGTTTTAGTCTATGACTAAAGGGAATAAATCTGGCATATGTATGTCTACATCTCCTTCTCACTTCAGTTGTCTTTTTTAAAATACCTAAGCATTGGCAGTTAAGAGACGAATTTCATGTTACATACTTTCATCAACAAGATTGTAATATGCAAATTAGAGGAGTCGGAGTCAGTGGAATCCTAAACTGAGGAGTCGGAGTCGGTGGATTTTTGTACTGACTCCACAGCCCTGTAAATACTTGCTCTACTTACATAACATATGTATTGCACTGTCCACGTTTTGATTTTAGTGATTTTTCTACAGTAATAAAATGGGAAATGCTAAGAAGGATTTTCTCTTTTAACTGTGGCTATTTTGAAGCTAATCCTGATGTCATTTCACTTACTCTCCACTGCCTGATTCACCCGCCCTTCACTATAGAAAGTGCATTGTCTCCGCATGAGAAATATTGGCCAATCAGAGCGGAACAGAGGTGTGGGAGAGGAAAATGGGAGGGAATGATGCTTCAGCCAATCAGGCTGCATTAGTTAAGTCTGAGGGGAAGTAGAGAAGCAAAAAAAGGACAACCCAGCATGCCCTGCAACTTCTCTTTTGTGTACCAAATTTTGTGTGTACCAAATAAGAGTCAGTCAACTGGGGAATGATCATTTATCAACAAGAAAAGTAATAGTGATTTTAACTGTTGGATTGCCTGGTTTGCATCCTTATTACTTGTTTACCAGATAAAAATAAAGAATTGATTTTATGCCCAACAGTTACACTTTAAAGAAAACCCTGTAATTAGAAAAACCTCCCCTGGGGGGTATTCGCCTCGGGTGGGGGAAGTCCCCATCTTCCTCGGTCCCGCGGCGGCGACGATAAAGCTCCCTGAACAGCAAGGATATAAATATTTACCTTCCCAGCGCAGGCGCAGTATTGGCTCTCTGCTCGGAGATACGGTAGGTGGAAATAGCCTATCGCTGTCAGGCCGCTCTATTGTGCTGGCGCAAGTCTCCTGCGCAGTAGAACGGACCTGGCAGAGATCGGCTATTTTCGCCTTTCTCTGTGCGGAGAGCTGCAACAGCGCCCCCGCTAGAGCCAAGAAAGTTTAATAAATCGGCACTTTTCAGCGCTTGTCGAGGGAGGATTCCAGGACACTTCGGGGGAACCAGCGCTGGACTGCCTGCAGCTACAGGGGAGGGGGAAGCCTCATTGGGACCCTGAGGCTTCCCCCTACCGAGGTGAGTACCCCCCAGCGGAACTTTTTTTTGTTACAGGTTCTCTGTAAAAGATAATGAATTGTATGTGTAGTACAGCTAAGAAATAGAACATTTGTAGCAAAGAAAAGAGTCTCATATTGTTTTCGAGTACAGGCAGAGTTAAAAAAAAAAAAAAATCTATGCAAAAGAACTTCTCTTGCATCTGTCTAAGGCCCAGTGCACACCGAGCGGTTTTTGGAGCAATCCGCCAGCCGCATCCGCCTAGAAAAATGCTTGGCTAATGTATTGCAATGGGATGGTGCACACCGGCGGTTTGAGGTTTTTGCCAAGCCGCAAACGCGCCTCCTGCTGCGCGTTTGCGGTTTGCTAAAAAACCTCAAACCGCCGGTGTGCACCACACATTGAAATACAATAGCCAAGCGTTTTCACTGGCTGATGCGGCTGGTGGATCGCATACAAAATCCGCTTGGTGTGCACCCGGCCAAATATCTGCTCTCTGCTCCCAAAACCGCTAGCGTTTTGACGATCTGCTAGCGGTTTTGGTGTGCACTGGGCCTTACTCCTAAAAATGACTTGAGTATGCCACAGTTTTATGTTATGTTTAAAAACGTGAAAAGGAAGATATAATATTTTGTCTCAGCTCAATTAAATAGTCTGTCTTTTGTCTCTGAGTGCTCAAATATTTGAACTATTGACTTTGAATCTGTCCCTTGCTCTCAGAAGCCCATTTCTCTGCCAGGAAAGTGTTTTGTGGCGGTAATTATCAGTCGAGTTATGCTGTAGTCCAACTAGGTCCGTATTGGAGAGAATCTGTCAGTTGCATAGCTGAATATTAACTCTTTCAGGCAGAGAAAGAAGGGCAACACAGAATATTTGTGTGCTAGGCACTGTACATACACATCTACCTCATGTCACATGGCAGGTTATACAACTTTAGCAGTGTTTATTCAGTGTACGTATGAAGCTCACATGATGTCTGTTGTGTATTGCAGCTCTACCCCAGGATTAAGCCCCGGCAGAGGAGTCTGGCTTAGACCACTGTGCAGTATTACTGCTGGGACTGGGACACACCTGGAGTCTCCCCCATGTCTGGGGACCTTTGAGAAACACAAGACATGGATTTTTCCATATAAATGAAGGATTGCAACAAGCGCTGCTGCAGAGGCTGCACATATCCCCCAGTATGTATGGGCGGAGGGGGACACACCTACTGCTGCTGCACTTCCTGTCTGCTGGGCCCCGCCAGCTTCTACTGATACTCCCACTACCGTGTGATGTCATCATTCTGCGCCTTCCATCCATCACCATTCCAGCACCCCCTATGGAGACCACAAGGAGTATATCCGTATCGCTTCCCTGGATGCGGTCTCCTTTTACGGACTGAATAATGAACTTTAGTTTCTCTTTTTCTCCATTTCTATTTTTCGACACTAACAAACATACATTTTGCAGCCGGACCATATATAGGTATAGCGGAACCCAGTATTTTACTAAAACGTTATTATATATTTATTTTTTGCTCCTAATCGCAGAACGTGTAGGTTAGTCTGTGTAAACGTCTGAAAAAAAAGTTTTAATAAAAACATCACTTGATGATGCGAAAAGATTTGATTGGATGCTGGCTGCTTGAAGTTTGTTTAGGTATTTTTTTTTAAAGGATTATTCTGTAATAAAAGTGAAGGCCAAATTCTGGACAATTTAAACTCGTTGAGTCAGTGACATGCTAATCCTTCAGAGTTGATGCAAATTTTGTATGTAACAGCTGCTATATTTGATTGGTAGGAAAGGTCAGAGAGATAAAAATAAATCCAAGTTAGGCCTAGTGCACACCAAAAACCGCTAGCAGATCCGCAAAATGCTAGCAGATTTTGAAACGCTTTTTCTTATTTTTCTGCAGCGTTTCAGCTAGCATTTTGCGATTTTGTGAAGCGTTTTTGGTGTAGTAGATTTCATGTATTGTTACAGTAAAGCTGTTACTGAACAGCTACTGTAACAAAAAACGCCTGGCAAACCGCTCTGAAGTGCCGTTTTTCAGAGCGGTTTGCGTTTTTCCTATACTTAACATTGAGGCAGAAACGCATCCGCAATCCAAAATCTGCAGCAGCCCGGGAGTATGCGTTTCTGCAAAACGCCTCCCGCTCTGGTGTGCACCAGCCCATTGAAATACATTACCCTAGCAGATCCGCACCCGCAAGCGGATCGCAAACTGCAGCCGTACTGCTCTGGTGTGCACTAGGCCTTAATGCAGAATTGGGTCTCTTTTCCACGGCCAGTTGAGCTGTGTGCTCAGCTAGCAGTTACCAGGCAGCAGCAGGCAGTTGTGAAAGTTTGAGAGCCATTGTACTGCCTATCAACTGCCCATGTAAAAGAGGCCTTCTGCAGCTTAAAATAAATCAGTTGAAACCCACCTCCGCTTCATTTCATTGGTCCAGTTTCAAGAATTTGCAAAGTCCTGCATCAACTCAAAAATGAGTTGCATCTGGTTTGCTCATCTGTATAGATAGTCCATTTTCAAGCTGCATGCATTAGCATAAAACTTGCATCAACTCAAAATTAGCATCTCGTCGGCCATCCCTGACCAGCAGGAAGTAAGGGCTCATTTTCATGGGCAGTTGAACTGTGTGCTTAGCAAGCAGTAGCAAGCAGTTGTGAGAGTTTGAAAGGCATTTCACTGCCTATAAACTGTCAGTGGAAAAGAGGCCTTAAAGGGAACCTGAAGCGAGCAAAATGATTTAAAGTAAACACATGACGTAGCTGCAAATGAACATTACATACTGACCTCACCGTCAGTTCCTCTCAGAAGCGCTCCATTTTCTTCTTACAGTGATCCCATCCAGTTCTGACAATATTTTGTCACAACTGAAATATACCAGTTGCTGTCAGTTATATATCAGCAGCTATCAGTTCCAACTGAATGTGCAAGGTAATGTCCATGTTTCCCTATGGCTTAAGTGGGTGATATTACATTTAAACAGTGTGCTGACCAGAAAGCTGTTATGGGGTAATGACCATTTTTAAAATGGAGGACGGAGAATTCCATCGATCACAGTGGACACATGGGACACATGGGATGCAGGAGAGGAGAAAGAGATTGAGGAGTAGACTACACAGGAGGTAAGTATAACCTATGTATGGTTATTTTTGATTTTCAGCTTCTCTTTAAAGGGGAACTGAAGTAAGAGTTATACGGAGGCTGCCATATTTATTTCCTTTTAATTAATACCAGTTGCCTGGCAGCCCTGCTGGTCTATTTGTCTTCAGTAGTATCTGAATAACACCAGAAACAAGCATGCAGCTAGTCTTTGTCAGATCTGACTTTAAAGTCTGAAACGCCTGATCTGCTGCATGCTTGTTCAGGGTCTATGGCTAATAGTATTAGAGGCAGAGGATCAGCAGGGCTGCTAGGCAACTGGTATTGCTTCAAAGGAAATAAACATGGCAGCCTCCATATACCTCTCTTCAGTTCCTCTTTAAGGTGATCCCACTCTGGGCTCGATCCGCTTGTCATTAGCTTGATGTGTCAGATAGGAAATTCTATTTACCGTAAATGCAGTTGATGTAATGAACTTCTGACATGTCCTGTAGAACAATCCATCCATATTTTGCATTTTTCCTCATTTGTCACACTCATGCAGTGCAACCTTTCTGCTGACCACGCCCTCTGTGATTAGTGTCTTTTTGGAGAGCCTGAACATTTTGTATCTTTTATAACGCACAATTTAATCTTGTTTAAACAGCGCCCTGTAATCTATTTATGTGCTTACTAAAAGGCACAAAAAGCCAGCAGAACACAGAAGTGAACAAGACAAAATTCTAATGAAATGAGAAAAATAACCATTAATGGTACAACACACTGTATTAAATGCTAGGCTAAAATACCTGTTTTGTAGTCCAAATGCACTTGTCACTGCAGTGCAGTGGTTTTCCTGTTCTCCCGAGTTTAGCTGGCGAGTGGCACAATCACATGACACCCAAAGTAGAAACAATAATAGATAGAGTACATTTCCCAGTATTACAATAAAAACACCTGACTTTGAGACGGCAGGACTAGAGATGTCTCGAACCTCCCATTTTAGGTTCGCGAACTTCCGCAAAAGTTTGGGTTCGTGCAAACTTTACGAACCGCAATAGAGTTCAATGGGGAGGCGAACTTTGAAAACTACAAACATTTATGCTGGCCACAAAAGTGATGGAAAAGATGTTTCAAGGAGTCCAACACCTGGAGGGGAGTCAGTGACTACAAGAGGAAAACATTTTTTTTTTTTCAAAAAGACCTTATAGTTGTTGAGAAAATCTATTTTAAAATTCTCCTGACCGTGGGAAACGCTCGCCGACTTTAGCAGTTAATAGCAAAGTCCCCTTACATAGTAGAAACACGGGAGGGGGATTTTTTTCTTCAGATTTCCCACACTCAGCACATAAAAATAATAAAACATTTTATTTATATTATTTTAAATATTGTTTCCTGCTATTTTTTAAACGTATCCTGCAAATTTGGTGTTGCTAGGATGTAAGGGACCTTTGCTATTAACTGCTAAAATCGGCGGGTGATGATGATAACCAACCAGAGTTATGGGGGTGCAAAAATGCTGAATTTTGCCATTGGCTTTCATTGGGCTTCCTATTTCACGTTCAAAAATCTCAAATATTTTCAAATGACGATGGCTCAGCAGTGGCAAATTTTCTAGCAGTGTAGGGACTTTTAGGAGGCTCAGGACTGGTGAGTTTGGGGCGAATGTAAATCGCCGCCGTGGCCGTTAGCAAAGTCTGAAGCTCACGACATGTCGCATGCAGGTAGAAGGCATATTGTTGTACTTGCAGTTCCATTCACTTGTATTGCTATGCGAAAAACGCATGCGAATCCGCTATAGTGGAAATGGGCCCTTATCGTCCATCAGGCATGCTCTTGGCGGCACTAATTTTTATCTGATTTGACTATATTCATGAAATCAGATGGTCTATCGACTACCAAGTCGCCTTATGTATGGCCACCGTAAAGCTGACCTGGACTCAGAACTTCCTCTCTGCTCCAAAAGATAAACTGCATAATAGCCTTTAACCACTTGAGGAATGCAGTGTTAACCCCCCCCCCCAAAGACCAGGCCATTTTTAGTAAAATAGACCACTGCCGCTTTAAAGAGATTCTGCTCCCCCAATGTTTGTTTGTTTTTTTTCATAAATATTTGTAGTATTTTTAAATAAAATGTCTTTTTTAATGTGTTTACTACCCTCCCTCTCCTAGCCTGCCTATCAATGCGATCGGCTGTCGCAGGCTTCAGCCTATCACAGCGGATCGCTTCCCTGTGTCCCAGGGGGACAGCAGTGTCACACGACTGTCCCCAGTACAGCGCTGCTGCTGATCCCAGCGCTGTACAAAGTAATTAGACAGTGGTTTCTCCAACTAAGTCTCCCGAGCGGCGATCGCAGCTCTGTGACTGAAGGTGGGGCGGAGCTCCGCCCCCCCAAGCAGGAGATGAGCCTGCGCGCAATCTCCTGCTAGACCCATAAACGGCCGTTCATGTCAATCGGCGTGGAGCGGTCTTGGGTTTGCCACACTGCTCATGCCAGTTGGCGTGGAGCGGTCTTGGGTTTGCCGCACTGCTCATGCCAATCGGCGTGGAGCGGTCCTGGGTTTGCCGCACTGCTCATGCCAATCGGCGTGGAGCGGTCCTGGGTTTGCCGCACTGCTCATGCCAATCGGCGTGGAGCGGTCCTGGGTTTGCCGCACTGCTCATGCCAATCGGCGTGGAGCGGTCCTGGGTTTGCCGCACTGCTCATGCCAATTGGCGTGGAGCAGTCGGCAAGTAGTTACAGAAAAACATTTCTTTGTTACAGCTGATACAAATCCTGCACTAAAGCTGCAGTGTTTCTATTCCTGATTCATGGAAGCAGACATATTGTTTACAGCCTGTGCCTTCAAATGAGCTTATCATGTGACGGGGAGAGATCAAGTTACAACTTGTGATTAGTCACAGATGAGCGGGAATTAGACAGGCTGAACTCTCTAAATACATACAGGGTGCATTTCTGTTTTCCTGCTGTCCTGTGTAAGAGTTTATGTCCACTTTAAGGTTCCGTTCACACTGGAGCGTTTTACTAGCGATTTCAGCAGCACTTTCAATTCTTGGCGATCGCTAGCGTTTTGAAAAGTGCTACTGGAATGTGTAAAGTGTATGGCAGTGTTCTCACTGTAGTGATCGCTTAGCGATTTGCTGAAATCAAAATGCAGTGCATGCAGCATTTAGCGATTTTGGGGAGATTGTGTTTTAATGTTAAAGAACCACCATCACTTTCCTGTACAGTGAAAAATTGCAGGAAAATAGAGTTGCAAAGCGCTAGCAATTTTGTGATTCCCAATGTAAATGGGGTGCGTAAAGTTCTCGTTCTGCTTCCTGCAAAGCAAGATAACCAAGATGAACTTTCACTCATCCATACATACATGTAAAAGTACCCCGTTACCTGGAACTAACCAGCATGTCCGAGGGGGATAATGTGGGTAGTACTTTTCCACAGCAGAAGCAACTTACAGATCCTCCGGGTGCTGTTGTCTATATCTCCTGTAGCTCCTGGGGGCCTTCCGGTGTTATGTCTGATTGTGCAGGCTCCTACTTCGCATGCGGGGCAGCGCAATCAGACACGTCACCGACATCCATGCATGGGTCCCAGAATGTCATGTGGCGTGCATCAGGTCACATGACATGCTGGGAGCCATACACAGAGGATGCCAGAAAGCCACTGGGAGCTACAGGTAGTATAGAAGATGGCACACGGAGGATCGGTAAGTTGCTTCTGCTGCACAGAGGTGTGTTAAGGTAGCCATACACTGGTTGATTTGCTATTAGATCGACCAGCTGACAGATCCCTATCTGATCAAATCTGATCAGAGAGGGATCGTATGGCTGCCTTTACTGCAAACAGATTGTGAATCGATATCAGCCTGAAACCGATCACAATCTGTGGAGCCGCCGCTGCTGCCTGTCCCGACCCCGCGCACACATTACCTGACGCTGGCTCCCGGGCATCTTCTCCGCATCTTCTCCACGCTGCACCCGCTCCATCCCGGCGCTTCCTGTGTCACTCCGTGACCAGGAAGTTCAGATTGAGCGCCCTCTATTTGAACTTCCTGGTCACTGCAGTGACAGGAAGCGCCGGGATGGAGCGAGTGTAGCGCGGAGAAGACGCCCGGGAGCCAGCGTCAGGTAATGTATACCTGATCGGAACGGCCGCTGCTAGCGACGCGCTCCCTACCTGCGGCCGATCGAGGGTAATTTCCCGCACGGCGCGATCGACGGACCGATCCGATTTCGGGGGGTAATCGGATCGGCGGGTGCGTTTAACGCGAACGATTGGCAGCAGATTCGATCCCAGGATCGAATCTGCTGTCGAAACGGCCGCGAATCGGGCCAGTGTATGGCCACCTTTAGGGCCAGTGCACACCAAAAACGCCAGCGTAATCACAAACTCAGTGCTTTTTTAAGTGATTTTTCTAGGCATGTGCCTAGCTATTTTCTTATCATGCCTAGCGATTTTTGGAGCATTTTTAGTGTAGCTTTTTTGTTACAATAAGGGCCCTCTTCCACTAGATGCGATTGCAATGCTGAATCACAAAAGCGCAAATCGCTAGGGTTTGCTACACAACATCGGAATCACGGTAGGTAATTTCCACTGACCCGATTTTTTTTTTTTAATAAAGCATGATTGTGCCGTTGAGCAATTTTGCTATGCAGTGCATAGCAAAATCGCAATCGCCTGGAAAAATTAGGACTTTGCTGAATCGCAATCACTAGCGTGTGGCGCTAACGCTAGCGATTGCTGGTGGAAAAGGGCCCTAAAGCTTTAACTGAACAGCTTCTGTAACAAAAACACTTTAAAAATCGCTCTAAGCTAGCGCTTTTCAGAGAGATTTTCCACTTTCCTATACTTAACATTGAGGCTGAATCACTTCAGAAATCAGCAGGAATGCTGAAAAAAAAAAATCACATTGCTCTGGTGTGCTCCATCCCATTCAAATACATTAGCCAAGCGCTTTTTAACCACTTGCCGACCGCACACTCATAACGTGCGTCGGCAAAGTGGCAGCTGCAGGACCAGCGACGCAGTACTGCGTCGCCAGCTGCAGCCTAATTAATCAGGCAGCAGCCGCTCGTACGAGCGGCTGCTTCCTGTCAAATCACGGCGGGGGGCTCCGTGAATAGCCTGCGGGCCGCCGATGGCGGCTCGCAGGCTAGATGTAAACACAAGCGGAAATAATCCGCTTTGTTTACATTTGTACGGCGCTGCTGCGCAGCAGCGCCGTAAGGCAGATCGGCGATCCCCGGCCAATCAGCGGCCGGGGATCGCCGCCATGTGACAGACCACATCCTGTCACTGGCTGCACAGGACGGATAGCGTCCTATGCAGCCCGGAACACCAGGGGGAGGCAGCAGGTAGGAGAGGGAGGGGGAATTTCGCCGCGGAGGGGGGCTTTGAGGTGCCCCCCCCGCCACCCACAGCAGGCAGGAGAGATCAGACCCCCCCAGCACATCATCCCCATAGGGGGGAAAAAAGGGGGGCAATCTGATCTCCCTGCCTGCACCCTGATCTGTGCTGGGGGCTGCAGAGCCCACCCAGCACAGATCAATCAAACCAGCGCTGGTCCTTAAGGGGGGGTAAAGGGTGGGTCATCAAGTGGTTAAAAGCTCAGAAGCACTCTTGGTGTGCACCAGCCCTTAGTGTTTATTTTCATCTGGCTGCTCAAGCATACGCGTATCAAGCAATCCCAGCCTGTGCCTAATGTGTTACGGACTTTTTTTTTTACGTTAAAGGTGGCCAATAACTATACCATTTGCTGAATGATTCTTCATATGAACGATCGGCAATGATCGCTTGGAGCTACTAATGGTCAAAACTCTCCTAACCAATCTGAACAGATTAAATAGATCTGAAAATTGAATCGATTTCATCAATCTGACTGGTTAGGAGATTTTTACCCATTACCATTAGTAGTTTGGCAAATTGTATAATTAGTGGCCACCTTAAAGAGAACCAGAGATGAAGCACCATCTTGTATTTTACCGTATAAATCAGTGGGAACATGACAGTAAACACTTAACAGTCAGATTAAACAGAGAACAATGAAACAGAGCAGGTTATCACCTCTGATAAGAATCCCCGACTGAGCATTCAGTCTAGCTTTGCTACGGAAAGATTATAGCCGAGTCTGTCTTCTCTGGTGTCTTTTCAAGCCCAAGCCTGCCCCCTTGTGGCTCTGTTATAATGACTCAGCTATAATTATTCCCTGCAAAACCAGACTGAATGCTCAGTCCGGGATTCTTATCACAGCTGATAACAGACACTTTTAGCAGTGAGGATGAAACCGAGAGCATGGTGTTTTCTCTAATGTTCTTACTAATATATATGGTAAAATACACAAGGGTGCTTAGTCTCTGGTTCCCTTTAAAGCGGACCCAAACCAAACATTGTTTTAATTCAAAATATTTAGTTGCACCACTCTGACACATACAAAGATAAATAAACACTCCAAGCCTATGAGCATTTCAGTGCATGCTTTTCACCCTTCTCTTTTCATAACTAGGGTTATACAGGTGGCAGCCGTTAGCAATTCCACCTTTGCAGGACACCTCCTACTCCACCAGTCTGCTGGATTCTGTCCTGGCAATATAAAAGAAAGGGAGGGGTTTCTCCAATAAATGTAAAATATTTTATATTTTCATCATGCAGCTGAAAAAAAGGCTGCTATTTATTATAATTTAGAAAATGGATTATTTCTGAAATATTGTATTTTTAATTTGGGTCCACTTTAAGGCCTCTTGCACACCACATACGATTCCCATTTTTATTTTTTTATACCTCCGATTTTAGATTCCGATTAAAAATCTCAGCAGCATGCAGTACGTTTTTTACTCAGGATCCAAAATCGGATCAGATTTAAAAAAAATCGGAATCGCATGTAGATTTAAAAAAATCGGAATCGCATGTAGTGTGCAAGAGGCCTAATAATCCTTTTTTAGACTAATTTGCAATGCGCTGTGAGTTCAGTATGGGGATCTGATGATCAGCTGGTAGATGCAGAGAAAGTCCTGAGCTCTTCTGGAAGGAACAGGAAATCAAAAAGGGAGGCAATTTAGTTAGTGAATTTCTCCTTTTTATTAACTCTCGGTTGAGAAGCATATTGCATAACACACAGAACAAGGCTGGCATTATATACATAATCTCCCCCAGCACAGCACAGCTCCAGGTTCGCATAGATCATCTTCTTAGAAGTGATTAGGGGGGGAGAAAATAGCCCTAAATGCCAGATCTGCTTCTCTCCTTCCTGCACGGCGGCGGGGTCACAAGCAGTTCTCTCCCCTCCCGCCACATCAGGCCACCGAACCAGCTAAGAGCACCTGTCATGAAAACAGCCACGGGGAACTAGGGACAGGCATTGAGAGGTTACTAAATCCAACTTGCTGCTGCACTAGATTGGGGCATTTCCAACCTGCATCAGCTCAGAAATATTAGCATCACCTGGAAGGGGCGGTTTTTGGGTAAAATGGGCCTTGTGAAAAAATGAATATGGGGCCCCTTCCATTTCAATACATTACTGATAGTAAACTTGTGACTGCTTTAGTCCTTAACTGGTGGGGCCCCTAAGGAGACTGAAGCCCTGAGGTATTGCCCAGTTTGCCCCTATGGAATCACCAGTCCTGCTCCTCATAGGACGGAGGCACTTTAGACTACCTGCCACTGACAGAGAGCAAGCAGCTGTTCTGTGAGATGGGAACTAAGGGAGGATCCCGCCCTTCCACCCTTAGGAGGGAACCAGAGCTTTAACTGAGGTATGTTATTGGCTCCTACAGATCTGGGGGTGGAGTCTTGCATTGGCCTCTGAAACCGGAAAAGCCACTCAGGGAAGATAATGGATGTCTTATTATAGAGACCCTGCTTCAGTCACCTAATCCTAAGATCTTGTTTTGCGGCAAACAGGCATTATAAAATAAAACCTCATCACCCAAGGGAAAATAGAAAAAAAAGTATAGCATCACAAATCTGAATCCAGGAGGTAAGAGGTGTTCAAATGATTATTTTCTATGAGAAAATTCCATGCCAGGCTAGAGAAGCAATCTGGGGATTAATTGTAAGTCTTAAGGCCCATACACACGACATACAAATGTCTCTCAAAAGACGCGCCGGTGGACGGTTTGTGTAACAATTGCTCCGTGAGTATGCAGCAAGTGACAAAGACTGTCTGCCGATGAGCCCTAGCACGAGAGATCAAACCGTACAATCACATTTTTGTAGTGCAAAACGTCTCGCAATTAAGAGTTGTGTTTAGGAATGTATTAAAGATGAACAGCTTGTGGACAGCTTGGAAGCAGAGGACTATGATCACTTTACAAGTCCGTGGCAGACTACTTCCGTTGTGAGATCACTCAGTATGTTGTCGCGTGTGTACAATGGTTGCTGGTGCGAATTGTCTCTCAAAACTGCAATCATCTGGCTTTAGTTCCTGCCTCGCAGTTAGACATTTGTATGCCGTGTGTACATACCCTTATGTGGCAGTGCTGTCTGCATTGTGTGACGGCTTGAGCAAACTCCTGAGGGACCAATCAGCAAAAAGCTTCTAAACTCATCCAAAGAACACTCCCATCTCTTTCTTATTGTTCAGGTCAAACGAAACTGATCAGAATGACCACGAGTGGCTGAACATTTTGAATTGCTATTTTCATTGTTTATATATTGCTTGGAACACTCCAAACTTGCTTTATTTCAAGTCCTTAAAATACATTTTACCAGACCAGTTATCTTTAAACCAAGCTTGTGACATCACAAAATGTGACCAACCTATAAAATATCTCTAAATTAGCAGCAGCCTGTGGTACCCTTACACGCCCACAATAACTATCATTCTGTCTAGTGGAAAGTGTGATCTATAAAAGGTAGGACTTCAGTTTAACGGACCTGAAACTAATTCCCATTACTTGTATTGCTGAAAATCATGCCAGAGTATCAATTAATCACTAAGCTGGGGTGTAGATTAGCTTTATATCAATCCTGCCAGAGCCTCCACTGACAAGTAAGCTGGGGCGGAGCATAGCTGTACATCAGAACTCAAGCCAGAGCCTCCACTGACAGCTAAGCTGGGGTGGGGCTTAGCTGTACATCACAACTCAAGCCAGAGCCTATACTGACAGCTAAGCTGGGGTGGGGCTTAGCTGTACATCACAACTCAAGCCAGAGCCTCCACTGACAGCTAAGCTGGGGTGTGGCTTAGCTGTACATCAATACTCATTCCAGAAGTTCACACTTCATTCGCCAAGCTGAGTTGAGATTTAAAATCACAATAAAAATCATGCTAGAGAATACAGGCCCTTTCACACTATAATTGCTGTGTTGCATTTTAAATGCACACCAGTGGCCCAATGCACCGCTCATGCTGTGCTATATGATTGTACACATATGTCCACTGATTCAAACTGCCGACTTAGGCCTCTTGCACACTGCACGCGATTCCGATTCAGATTCCGCTTTTTAATCTGTTTTTACATCCGATTCAGATTCCGATTTGCAGTGTGCAGGGAGCAAACTGCAAATCTGAATCTGAATCGGAAGTAAAAACTGATTAAAAAGCGGAATCTGAATCTGAATCGCGTGCAGTGTGCAAGAGGCCTTATTGCATTTTTGTGGATGGTGTATACATTCCCATTCATTATCATAAATGGCATTTGTGCTGCAATGGAAAAGCCTGCGTGTTAAAATACAACAAGGCAAAGTGTGAAATGGCCCAAGACTGTTTGCTAAGCTGGGGCAGGGTTTAGATCAGGCATGGGCAAACTTGGCCCTCCAGCTGTTAAGGAACTACAAGTCCCACAATGCATTTGCCTTTATGGATCATGAGTGTGGCTGTAATACTCCTGAAATGCATTGTGGGACTTGTAGTTCCTTAACAGCTGGAGGGCCAAATTTGCCCATGCCTGGTTTAGATCCACATCAAGAATCATGCCAAAGCCTGCACTGTCAGCTAAGCTGGGGTGGGGCTTAGATCCACATCAAGAATCATGCCAAAGCCTGCACTGTCAGCTAAGCTGGGGTGGGGCTTAGATCCACATCAAGAATCATGCCAAAGCCTGCACTGTCAGCTAAGCTGGGGTGGGGCTTAGATCCACATCAAGAATCATGCCAAAGCCTGCACTGTCAGCTAAGCTTGGGTGGGGCTTAGATCCACATCAAGAATCATGCCAAAGCCTGCACTGTCAGGTAAGCTTGGGTGGGGCTTAGATTCACATTAGGAATTGTGTCAGTGTCTCCACAATGGGTAAGGCTTCACCCTAGGTGAGGAATATTCAAGACCCTGTATACAGTGCATGTTAAGTTACAGGGTGACATTTTATTCCATGACAAGTTCACATCACACCGTGGCTCTCCGGTTCTAAGCTAATACAGAGTGGAAGATGTGGCAACATTGTAACATACAAGGGAATTAAAGGCATTTAGGTGAAAGGCAAACTGAATAAGAGTTCAACCACAGGCCATAGCAGTATTATTCTTCCCATAAGAAGGGTTATGGTACAATCTCACGTCACTAGAGGGCGCTATACCTGAGCATTTCAAATGGTTTTAGGAGTTGGGATAGGTCCTTTATCTACAATGGGCAAGGAGTTTTTTTTTTCCCCAATAAATGAGATGGCTTTTCCCCTTAAAAGGCACCCGAGTCACATATATTATAGGAAGACTCCCCATCCACAGTGTAGTATCTTCTAGTGTCGCGAGGATCACATGATCGACAATGGCAGCCACTGAAAAAAAAAAGACAAACACTGATCAGAACGCATGATTTATGCATCTATTATGCAGACAGCAATGAAAGCGAATAGAAGCTGTTGCAGTACAAAGTAGTACATGACGCGACCTCATGTGAGGAAAACTGCAGCTCAGTTTAACCACTTCCTGAATTTGATACAGTAAATCTATGCCCCTTGATACTTCATCTTAGCTCTAGGGGCGTAGATACAAGTGCTCTGCAGCGATCGCCCGCCGCATGTGCGCTCCCGCACATGTACCCATCGGAGCTCGTTAGAATACTGATTGGGAACATGTGTTCCCAAAGCCGATCAAAGTGCTATAATGAATTATCACCTATGCAATTACAGCTTTTGCTACCCTACTGCTGCCTACGTCACTGCGCTGCGCATAATCAAGCGCATGCACACTGTATTCTCAATTACAGCTCACCTAAAATTATTTAAATTGTACGCCTCCTACACACCCCAAATTTTGAAGGTATGGAGAGGACCCCACGATCTACCTGTGTGCAAATTTTCAGCCCCCAGGCCCTGCTGGTTCACAAGATAGGTTAATATGCTGTATCTCGGGTCCACGCTCCCCGCTGTTCAGGCGCAGTATGGCCACGCTTGTACACGGCGGCAAGCGTGGCCACGATAACATATCCAACAAGCTCTTGTCAGATATGGACACACGGGGAAGCATATGGAGGATCGCCATGGGCACAGTATCTGTTTTTTTAGGTCACAATCTGCCTTGGGTACACGTTTAGCTTGACGCATTTTGTGAAAGTGATCACTTCCTCAGTGGCGGCTCATGAGAAAAGACACAGCCACGTCCACTGCTTCAATACACTTCATCTCTGGACCACGTTAGTAAATCATGTGCTCTGTGACCACCAAAGCTCCATCTCAAAGGCTTTCTTTGGACTTCCCTATGGAAGCAGAAGAAGCAGTCCTCAAGGTATATATATTCTGGTATCTACTTACTGCGTCTATAGTGAGCGGCACCACCCCGCTGTGGTCTGTGTCCATCTGCTTGAATATTTCTGTGGAGGTAAAAAACGAGATTTAAGGGATACTCCGATTTCATCAATTTATATAAAAAAAAACAAATCCTCTCAGCTCCTATCTATACATTACAAGAATTTTGTTGCAAGTATCATTTCAGATTCCTTTCCTTGGCTATAAAGAGGAACTGTAACCAAGGATTGTACTTCATCTCAATCAGTAGCTGATACCCCCTTTCCCATGAGATGAGAAATCTTTACCTTTTCTAGATCATCAGGGGGATCTGTATGGCTGATATTGTGGTGAAACCACTCCCACAGTGTGATGTCAGGACCTAGGTCCTGCCAGTTTCCTGTCTGTGAGCTTTGTTGCACTTTGGGAAATAACAGCTGTTTTCGCCTGCCAAGCAACCAGTATCTCCCTCTATGCATATGTATATCTATTAAAAACAAGCCTTTTAGCCTATTGCATTCTTAGTGGGTATGATTATAAATAATGGTAGTTGGTGCCATCTTTTTTCTTGTCTGCCAGTAGTAAAGATGATGACCTGTAGGCTGATTGTGGATCAAACAATTTGAACAAATTACATGGCGAATATCATTTTTTAATTTCACTTCTATTTTCTCAGGACTAACCTACATATATAAGTAGATAAATACATGCTCTACTCTACATAACAGATGTATTGCACGGTCCACTTTTTGATTTTACTGATATTTTTACAGTAAAAAAAGAGAAAATCCTTCTTAGCATTTCCCATTTTTAGTGTGGCTGTTTTGAAGCCAATCCTGATGTCAATTCCTCCCTTACTCTCCTCTGCCTGATTTGCCCGCCCTTCACTATAGAAAGTGCATTGTCCCAGCATGAGAAATATTGGCCAATCAGAGAGGAACAGAGGTGTGGGAGGGGAAAACAAGAGGGAAAGATGCTTCAGCCAATCTGGCTGCATTAGTTAAGAAGTCTGAGGGGAAATAGAGACGCAAAATAGGACAACCCAGCATGCCCTGCAACTTCCTTTGTGCGTACCAAATCTTGTGTGTACCAAATAAGAGAGTCAGGCAAACTGGGGAATGATCATTTATCAACAAGAAAAGTAATAGTGATTTTAACTTTTGGATTGCCTGGTTAGCATCCTTATTACTTGTTTACCAGATAAAGAATTGATTTTTGAATTTATGCCCGACAGTTACACTTTAACTTTTTACTTTGCAATGTATTGATTTCTTTTTGTTTCCTCTTTTCGCTAAAAGGAGAGGAGGAGGGGGGGGGGGGGGGGGGGGCAGGTTTTCTCGCCTGAAGTGACAAAATGGCTAGAGGTGCCCCTGCTTTAATCCTTTGTACCAGATGCATGTGGCCAGTTGTTTGTCAGCTATTGTCGGGGCTGGTTCTCTCATGAAGCAAGGTGAAACATTTGCATGTTTGTACTGTGTTTACACTAACAGCATGCAGTCAGAGTGAGAGGAGAACTGAGACTCACAGCCAGCCTGTGTGCTATTGTGTTGAGCTGCAGAATGTCATGTGAGAACATTAAATGAAAGAGCAAATTGTATAGCCATATGACATTCCACTTACTGAACATGATCTCCAGCCGGAGGAGGCATCGCACAAAGTTATCATAGTCAATGGAGAGATCTTCATCAGCGTAGCGGGCCACGATCAGCTGATGCAGCTGGAGGTTCAGCTTGAAGCCTGGAAGGAGAGCAGAGAGTGAGCAGCGAGCAGCAATCCCCTGGCCTGGCGACTGCGCTGAGGGGAGAACGCTGAGGGCTTGTTCACACCTACAACGTTTTTGGTTTTTTTTAAGTGCTGGCGATTTTGCCCTAAAAGCGCTTGTGCAATGATTCCCTATCGGAGTGTTCACATCTGAGCGGTTCGACTGCGATCCGCTCCCCAAAGTGCTGCCTGTACCATTTTCAGGGCGATTTGGGTATAATGGAATTTATAGGGAAATTGCAAAGCGCTTAAAAAAGCGCTTTGCATAGCGATTTCCCCGGCGCTTTCATGAATAAATACATTGTATTTATTCATTTCTGGGTGAAAGAGTTCACTTCCTGACTAATGCCAGGAAGTGAAAAAAAATTGACAGCAAAAGCGCCTAGAAAAGAGCTTATAAAGCGTAGGAAAAGGCGATTTAAAAAAAAAAAATCACTATAAAATGCTCAGCGCTTGAAATAGCACTGGCGATTTATAATGTGAACAAAGCCTAAGAGTCTATAGAGTGGATAGTGTTGGGAATAACGCAGGTATGATCAATACAATGACTCTAGATATATTCCTCTTGCTCAAGGTGTCCAATACAGAAAATGGCAACTTCCCCCTCCCTTCCTCGAATTGTACCCATCCCATTATAGGTAGCACACGAGCCCCCAGTGTTAGGAAGACCCCCTGCCCAGTATAGCCAGATATGCCCCCAGTATTAGGTAGCCCCCCTCCCCAGCCTTGGCCTGGCCGTGATGATGCTTATTACAAGAGGTACATACTGTCTGCACTTATCGGGTGACATATAGGGTGGTGCTTGCTATGAGAGGGACCTTATAGCTGCAGCTGCCATAGGTAGGGATGATCAACAAGATGCAAATAATATCGAGTTATGTAAGCAAATTTATACAGGTTAAAAACGGGCCAATCAAATTAAACCAAGATGGGATTTGATTGGTCCATTTTTAAGCTGAAAATAATTTATATTTCATTGGTCATCCCTATGCATGGGGGCCACAATAGAAGTACCAGTACGTAGGCAAGGGCCTGGGAGAGGAACTGCAAAAGCAACATACATGGGAAAGCAGGACCTGACTACACAGGGGGATATGGGGCCCTTAGCACATATGTGTAAAATGGTCAGTTCGGCCAAAAGACGGGGACCTGTTACTCGGACACCAGCTATTGCCAGCGGCAGGGCCAGATTTACCATAAGGCACGTGCCTACAGGAGCCTGATGATAGAAAGGTGGCTCAAACCCCTTCCCAAGTGCCTTCCTCTTGCATTACTTATGCAGAGTCCAAAGCAAAGTGTAAATGGGAGGTTACTCACCTTAGTCTCGGTATTCCACTGACAAGATCTCCCTTCAGTCAGAGGCTCCTCTAGCTTCTTAATACTGAGGACACCTCTGGCTATCTAATACTAAGGGGCTCCTGTAGCTACCATTGGAGGGCAAGGGAAGTGAGGGAGAAGTGACAGATAGGCCAGCCAGCACACTTGCAGTGCGTTTCGGTGGGTGTTTGTAGGTTCATGGAGGGCGGAGTCTGGGGTGCCAGGACATCTGTGCCTATAGGCTCCTGTGAGGTAAATTCAGGCCTCGGCAGCAGCCAAATTAACGGTTTCATTTTCTAACTTTAGCTCCGGCAATCACGGAGCGCAAATAAGTCCCTGAGCGCCGATATAGCCGTAATTCTCTTTTGGCAGAGGCTAAATCATCAGCGCAGCTCTGCACTGAAATAAGCTGTCTCGCCCCCAGCCGGTTCTGCACAGGGGCCCATTGCTGACTGCATCTACCATCATACAGAGGCACGTATGTGTTTGGCTAATGCTCATGTGTTATAGTACAGAATTACTGACCTGCTGCCTCTAAAGCTTTCCTCATCTCGACAGAATTCATTGTTCCGGAGCGATCCACATCAATAGCGCGGTAAATTTTCTGCAATAAGAAAGACCTATCAGTACCTCTTCCGGCCAGAAGATGGCGGCACAGGACTCCAGCACTGGGCTGGTACATGACTGTTCCATGAGGCAGACACCTGCAAGCTATTTACCTGTCATTTCTCCCAGGATTTGGCTGCAGTGCTCTAAAGAGACAGGAGGAAAAACACAACTACAAGTGGAACTCTGGCAAAAGAAATGCTGTGCTGTAGAGTTTATCGGGCCTCGGTAAAATGCACCAGAATTGCCACCTCCTTGTCAGCATTGCTCATAGGGGAGGAGGAACTGATAGGGCAGCACCGGCCACACTGCAGCATCGCAGAACATTCACCTGGGGGGTTGTAAAAAGCTGCTTGAAATAACTTTAGCCTTCTTTTCACAGAGGAGGTGTACTTGTATTTGCATTTTCCTTTTCTACCACAAGATGTCACCATCTGTTTTGCACTTCTTATGTGATTTGAAACAAAGCTTGAACTCCCATGCTGAAACAGGGAAAAGAGGTGCAGGAACCCTAATGGAAAATAGGGGGAGCAGTCATAGGTGCCTATTCTAAAAGCTTTGATTAGTGGCAAATAAAGTAAATTTTGACGTGCGATTTGTGTCAAAGAATCTAAAATTCGGAGCCTGGAGGCGCCAGATAGAATCCTTACCGCTGAGGCAGACAGACATACAAATTGCAGCATTCTCTATTTTCATGTCCTGGCGCGCCAAAATTTTGCTTCTTTGCTGCTCATCGCGGCTCTGCAGTGGCGCCTCCAGGCATCCAAATTTACTTTATTTGTTACAAATCACGGCTCTGCATCAGAGGGGGTGGGGGTTTAAGGTTTATTTGGCACCAGGTGGAGGGAATTTAGGGACCACCAGGGGGTAAATCTTAGGGTTAGGCACCACCAGGGAGGGGTTAGGGTTAGGTGCCACCAGGGAGGGGTTAGGGTTAGGCGCCACCAGGGAGGGGTTAGGGTTAGGTGCCACCAGGGAGGGGTTAGGTGCCACCAGGGAGGAGTTAGGGTTAGGAACCACCAGGGAGGGGTTAGGAACCACCAGGGAGGGGTTAGGGTTAGGTGCCACCAGGGAGGGGTTAGGGTTAGACATTAGTAGACGGAGGGTTGTGTGTGAGATTAGGGTTAGGTTTAGTCATAGTAAAATTATTATTGTAGTATTGTATTATTGTAGTATTACCAATATTTTACTATCAGAATCCAGTAGTCTTCTGGCGGCAATCCCTGCACCCTTTTTCCAGGCACCTTTTTATGTATGCCTCTCATGCACCCTTCAGCAGTAAGTTAATAACATTTTATTGACTGTAAAGTACTGGAAGCAGGAAAAAGAGTAAATATCGGACTCGCACATGCGCAGTACAGATCCACTTATGTTCAGATGTAGGGCAAAAATCATCCGACTCCGATTCCTCAGTTTATGAACCTTAAAACTCTGACTCCAGGTACCCAAAAATTACTTTGACTCCAAGTCTCCGACTCCACAGCCCTGTTGCCAGATACCACTGGACACCTCCACTGGTCTTGTGGGCTCCATGCCTCAAGTACTGGGCAGGGTGATAAATAGCTTTGATTAACCACATTCACTAATATAGTGAACCAATGAGGATTAGTAGGACAGTGATGAAAAACCATTACAGGATTTGGAAAATGTGCAGAACACAATGGCCTCAATTCACTAAGCAGTTTAGACTAGTCTACGGATGGTTTGGTCAGTTGCATCAAAGGGGAATTCACTATTACCAAATGTTTTAGACCTGTTTTTAGACCTGGTCTAAACCATTTGGTAATTAGGTCAGTAAAGCAGGGGAAATGATCAAAAGATGCAATTCACAAATGAGTAGCTATGACTGACATCCTTCTCCTCTGATGAGCTCTCCTCTGGATACAATAAAACTCCTGCATAATTAATTCAAAAGGATCCATCCTCACATCTAAAATACCTTACAGAATTACTTTACTGACAGAAATCAGCTGGTCTAATCTCTGTCAGAAAAAGTGGGCGTGGTAAATCCTTGTTTGCCTTTGAGAATTGTGTAATTACTGAATGTTAGACCCGGTCTAAAAACAGGTGTAAAACATTACACCAAACCATCAGTAGTCTAAAAAAAAAAAAAAAAAAAAAAACACACACACTATCTGTAGACTAGTCTAAACTGCTTAGTGATTTGAGGCCAATAACATTTCCAAAAAATACATATAAAAAAAAAATCCCTTGCTCTCCGACTCCCCATCTGATTCAGCGTTTTTAACCATGTCAATGCTAGTGTGCTTTTTACATTGTTTTTACACAAAAATGCATGCGAAAACGCATAGAAAAACGCATGGCAAAAACGCATGCGTTTTTCCTATTGATTACATCTATGGCTCTGCCGTGCAGATTTTTTCTGCACAGAAAAATGCTAAGAAATCCTGACAAGTGGAAATAGTCCCATCCACTTGTATTGGCTGTGCGAATCTGCATGCAGGAAACGCATGCAGATTCGCTCTAGTAGAAACGAGCCCTAAAGGAGAAAAGTTGCTGGATGTGGTAATGCCGGGGAGGTGAGTCCGTGCAGGGGATGCTGCAGATCTCTCTGCAGTAGGTCTTTTTCCTGCTTTTAGGGTCTAAAAGCACATTAACAAATTGAGCGCTTTTAGACTAAAATCAGTAAAGAATCATGCTGTTAGGGAGGTTAACCTACACATCTATGGTTAAAACCTTCCCCACCCACCCCTCATGAAGGTGTATAACACATACCTGATATTTCTGCAGTTTGGACCAGAGGATGTTGAATTCTTTCAGTCCCAGTTTCCCTGACCCATCAGACTGGAGCATTGTTAAAGTTAAGGAAAGCTAAACGATGCTGGCAGTTTTTCAATATTGATTCAGTTGTTCCTGTTATTGAAAAAGTTCAAATCGGATCCACAAAACAAACAAACAAATCAAACAACAAAAAACAAAAACACACTAATGTGGTAATTAGTGAGGAGCACAAGTTTCGCATCATCGTAATTTCCCATTGAAATTCGCCATTATGATGCAAAATCGTAACGCGAAATTGCAGGAAAAATTGTAATTAATTTTGTCCGTAATTGTAATCAGGAAATGTGATTTGGCATTTGTGTAATTTCGTGCCGACAATAGCCTGTATGGGGACTTTGCTATTAACTGCTAAAGTCGGCACAACATTACGTGATAATTACGCAAAATGATTACACGAAATCAACTGAACTTACAAATCCTAATTATGTATGGGTGTAACTGAGAAAGTATTTATAAAATTTCACGTAATCATAATTAGCTGATTACAATAACTAGTGGTAATTTTATTATCATTTCCATCGATTGCTTCTCTTTGGACAAACTATGGAAATGGACGTTATAGGCTAAAAATGTAATCATAATTACTGTAACAGTGTGGATTCCCAGTGGATTCGATAAAATAATTACAACAACCATAAACTATCACCACGTGTGGGGGCACCATAAGGCGCGTACATTGACTGACAATAGTCATCCAAATGTTTCCCTGGCCGCTACTGTCCCCGGACAATCACCCGAGCAGGTTCTGCATTATAGCTATCAGTTTAAATTCGTAAAATGGTGTTTATTCTTTATTATAACGATTTGAGAAAGTAATGGCTTTCCTCTGATTAAAGTGGATCCGAGATGAACTTTTATACATTGCATAATTGTGTTCCTTACATAAGGCATTCCTCAAGCCAAATACTTTGTTTGTTTTAATACTCTAATTCCCTATAAACTAAACAAGAGGCTCGCCCACAGCTTCTCCAAAACGCCAAGGCACTCAGACTCATGTAGCAAGGGCTTATGGGAGCTCAGTCTGGGCAGGAGGAGGAGGAGGAGGTTACTAGCCAGAGATTTCCCAGGCAGAGAGGAGAGGGGAGTGAATTTTTCACAGGCTGAGGGGTGGAGATGCAGTTGCAGATTACCTGTGTAATGATGACAAACAGAACATGGCCGCTCTCATTGTATCACAGGAATAAATCATCATAAACTGTTGAAGCTGTATGTAGCCAGATTTGCTGTATAAACTATCTAAACTTCAGATAAGATATATAGAGAAGTTACTTGTTATAGTTAGTTTTTCATCTCGGGTCCGCTTTAATGCAACATTCAATCCTTTAGGAAATTTAGCCAAGGATACAATTTCCTCCCAATCAATAGATGATACCCCCTTTTACTGAGAAATATTTACCTTTTCTCAAATAGATCATCAGGGGTGTCTCTAATATGGCTGATATTGTGGTGAAACTCCTCCCACAGTGTGATGTCATGACCATGGTCCTGACAGTTTGCTGCCTGTGAACCGTGCTGCATTGTGGGAAATAACGGCTGTTTCCAACTGCCAAGCAAGCAGAATCTGCCTTCGCGGAATGTTCGTTTACTTAGAATTCTATGCACAGACATCACCTGGCAGGACTAAAGATGTCACCACCAGTGATACATTTCAGAAATGTAAAGGAGGATGAGGAAGGATTTTACAATGGACAAACTCTAAATAGAAAATGTATAACTGAATATTGTAAAAACAAAATAAGCAATTTTAATTAATACATAATTTTCATTGCAGTTCCTCTTTAAAGGGCACTATGACTAAAACAATAACATTTTAAATCCATGTGTATGCATACATACAAGATGTACATTTGTCCCAGGGTAAAATGCATCGTAAATGACTTTATTTCCAGGAGGCTGACACCACTGATTGGGATGAAGTTCAATCTAAGGTTAAAGTTCCTCTTTAAAGCGGATCTGAAAATAATATTAAAACACTGCAAGCCCCCAGCAGCCGTCCTGTCCTTCGCCGGTCCTCCACGATCCTCCATTCCCTGCCGCCAGCTAGTATCGTTCTTCGATTTGTAAGTCGAGGGGCCACTGCACCTGCACAGCCCTGCTAAGTGTATCCTTTTTAGGCGTTCCTGGCTGCAATAGCGCTATTGTGGACTGGAACGCGTAGAAGGATACACATGGCCAGAGACGCGCAGGTGCAGTGGCCGGTTGCCGAAACTGAAACTAGGCTACAGCGCAGCGGTGGGAGGCAGAGAGCGGCGGTGTGGCGACACAGAAGCATGTCATGAGGCAGAGAACATGTCTCTGTCCCCCCAAAAAACTCGTTAAAACTGTACCCAAGGCGGATTCAGGGGGGACATATGGGACAGAGAGGCACATTCCCTGCAAAATGCCATGCCTCTGTGTCCCCTCGGAGTTGCTCTCAGCTCCCCCTACTCCACGCTGTGACCCCCCGAAATTGCAGATGTGCAGCTTGTCGGCAACCTCAAGGGGGAGGGGCTTCCCTTGCAGGAGAGGCACTCCTGCAAAACATCCACTCTAGGCATCAGGACGTCTCCTCCCTCCTCTCAATGGCCCTTGCTGCCTACTTCCCACCTTTCTGATCTCTGTGCTTCTCAGGTGAGAGCACAGAGCTCTGTCTGCTGCATCGTGACACGTGAAAGTAAGCCATTACAGCCCTTCAAGGGGGTCAGGGAGTGGCAGGGATAGACACTACCTGATCCGATTTGACCCCCGAATCAGGTAGTGTTTTTAATTACAAATTTACGCCTTTTTGGATTCTGTATAAGCATCAAATTTCAGGCAGCAGTTTGTCTATACAGACTGCTGGGTGAGTGGCGTGTTCTGTTCTATGGAGAGGGGGATGACAAGCGAGCAGGAAATGAATGTCAGAAAAGTGGGGCCAGTCATCAGCGCCGGGGAGCTCCTGGACACACTAGGCCACATTTATCAAAGCATTACCGTTTTTTCTTCTTAAACTGTTCTAACCAGCAGAGGGAACAGTTCTGCATGATAATAAGAACTTTCTTAAATCGTAGGTAATAGTGGCAGTTTAGCATTAATTTTCTAGAGCTGCACTACAGTTAAGAAAAGTGAATCCATCTCTAAACTGCTGCAGAATAAGAAGTGCTTGATAGCAGTTCTACAGATAATGCAGAGTGCAGGCTAGGCATGATTTGTGAAGGGCTCCTCTCTCCTGCTTAAGGCCCCGTTCACACTTGCGGTTTAGTAAAAACCGCACCGGATGTCCGGACCGCACCGTATCCGGACCGGACCTGATCCGTACGGTTCCTATCCGGATCCGGTCCGTTTGCATCCGGTTTCCGTGCGGTGTGAACACGGTTGCGGTCCAGATCCGGTTTCTTAAGGAGATAACATCCTTAATTACCTGGGGTCTGGGAGGTCAGCAGAAGGGTCTGGGGTCATTGTTGGAGACAGGTGGACGTGTGGAGACCATCCGTGGATACAGAGACTGCAGTTGGGACCATGGATCCAGGCATTTTTTACTCGTAAACCTGGGAATTCTCTCTGTTGTTCGCCTCCTTCAGACATATCAGACATGTTGCTGGCAAAAAGAGCTCCAGCATGAAATCGCTGCTGCCCCACTCTTCGCTGGGCCCATGTGGTCCCCATCCAAAATGCATAGGAAGTGGGGTAGAACGTCCGGTTTTTGTAGCCAGTGTGTTGTGCGCTCTCCGGCTCTCATTGCTTTGTATTGGCCGGATGGTGCAGTCCGGCTCCGCTCCGGATACGGCTGCCGGAGGAGCCGGACCAAAAAATAGAGCATGTTGGAACGGACGCCGGAGTCCGGATCCGGCCCGGATCCGGTCCGGCTCCGGTCCGGCAGAACGGACGCATGTGAACGGACGCATAGGCTTTCATTGCCATGCCGTGCGTCCGTTCCGTCCGTTCTGCAAGCGGTCCGGCTCCGGCACGGCGATTCCGGACGGTCACCGCTAATGTGAACCGGGCCTAATTCCTCCTCAGAGCCTGCTGCTATCAATACAGCAGGTGTGTTGGTTACCTCAGCAACAGCAAGTCCCCTCACACACTGCACTGTCTGAAGGACCTTCCTAACTGCTCCTATTTTACAACAGTTTTAGAAGGAATCTGCCCTTTCTAGTGATTTCTTAAGATGCCCGAGACAGTTCTGCACGGATTTCTAAAAACCTACCAATATTTTGTCTCAGACACTCTTGATAAATCCCCCACTGTGTATTGTAAAGTGTAGATGAGGCTTTGATCTGAATCTATCATTTAACAACATCAGCAGAATACAGAGAGGATACGTCCAGCAGGTCCACAATGGTCTTACACGTTTCTATGGAGAATCCATCAGATTTGATATCGGGTTCTGAATGGGAAACAAGCAAAATAGAAAATTCTCATTTAATCATAAGCTTCAGACTTCTACCACAGTCTATATTAACATTTGAAAAAAAGAGGATTTTTTTTTTCCTTTTAAAAGCGGACCTGAGCTCAGAACTTCCTCTCTGCTCTAAAAGATAAGCAACAGCATAATAACCTTTAAAGAAAATCATTTTTTGTTACAGCTTACAGAACTCCTGCAATATTATTATTATTATTTATTGTATTTATAAAGCGCCAACATATTACGCAGCGCTGGTACAGGCTGTCATAGGACAGGAGCACATGATCCTGTAGATTACACTAGGGAATGGAGGACCCTGCCAGAGGCTTACAATCTAAAGGGTGGGGTGGAAACACTAGGTGGGGCTGTGAAATATTCAGTAGAGAGTTACTGTGTGGTAGGTGGGTAGGCCATAATAAAGAGGTGGGTTTTGAGGGCTTGCTTGAATGTGTTGAAAGAGGGAGCAAGTCTGATGGGTGGTGGAAGGGTGCTCCAGAGGGTGGGGATTTCTTGAGAAATCCTGCAGGCGGGCATGGGAGTGGGAGATGCGTGGGGTGGTGAGGCGAAGGTCGTTGGCGAATCGGAGGGGGTGACCTGGTGTATACCTGTGAACAAGCTCCGAGATGTAGGTAGGGCAGGTTTTGTGCACAGATTTATATGCCAGGCATAGAATCTTGAAAGTTATCCTGATAGGGAGCCAGTGCAGGGATTCACAAAGGGGAGATGTGGATGCGGAGCGGTGCGAAGAATGGATGAGTCTTGCAGCCGCGATCATGAAGGGGGGCAGTACGTTTCAAGGGAAGGCCAGAAAGGAGGGAGTTACAGTAATCAAGGAGGGAGATGATGAGGGCACGGATGAGCAGTTTGGTCGTGTCTGGGGTTAAGAAGGGGAGGATCTTGGAGATATTACGGAGGTGGAAATTGCAGGCTCTGGTGATGTTTTGGATGTGTGGGATGTGTGGGATGAAGAAGAGGTCAGAGTCCAAGGTAACACCCAGACAGCGGGCCTGGGAGGTAGGGCGAATGGTTGTGTTGTCGATTGTGAGGTGGAAATCTGGGAGGGGTGCAGCAGCATTGGGTGGAAAGATCAGGAGCTCAGTTTTGTCTAGGTTAAGCTTCAGGAACCTAGCAGACATCCAGGAGGAAATTGTTGAGAGACACGAGGAGACCTTGTTTATGGTGGTGGATGAGAGATCGGGGGTATGGAGGTAAATCTGAGTGTCATCGGCATAAAGGTGGTATTTGAAGCCCAGGGAGGAGATAAGTTTGCCAATTGAGGAAGTGTATATGGAAAAAAGAAGGGGAACCAGAACACAGCCCTGGGGGACCCCGACTGAGAGGGGGACAGGGGTTGAGAAGAAGCCATTGAAGGAAGTTGTGAAGGAGCGATTGGATAGGTAGGAGGAGATCCAGGCCAAGGCAAGACCATGGATGCCCATGGACTGTAGTGATTGGAGGAGGAGGGGGTGGTCAACAGTGTCAAATGCTGCAGAGAGGTCAAGGAGGAGCAGGATGGAATAACTGCCTTTGGCCCTGGCAAGGTCATTGACCACCTTGGTGAGGGCTGTTTCAGTTGAGTGTGCAGGTCGGAATCCAGATTGTAGGGGGTCAAGTAGCGTATTGGTGTTGATGTATTGGGTAATGCGTTGGTGGATTAGGCATTCGAGGAGTTTAGAAGCATAGGGAAGGAGGGAGATTGGGCGGTAGTTTGAGGGTAGGGATGGGTCGAGTGTGTCTACTTCCTGCTTTCATTGAATCAGACATAGGGTTAACATCCTGTGATTACATGTTAGCCGTGTCTGCTGGGGACTGACTTTTTTTGTGCTGGCATGGCTGAGAGATCAAATTACACCTGTGATTAACATGCCCGATTCATGGAGACAGGTGAGAGATTTCAAGGCAGCTGAATTACTGAATGGGGTCACGGGGGGAGCAGTCGGAGGAGGCCACCTGGGGAGTTTGGAGGCACAGGGACCCCAGGAGCTGACTTTCAGGTCCCCCCCCCCCGTTACTTTTGCCCCAGAGCTCCCGTGTGGCTTAAACCGGCCCTGAAGACTCTCTCTGGACTGTCTGTATGCCAATCTACTGTAAGGCTCATTCCAATCTTTTTTTTTTTTTTTTTAGAAGGCCACCACTAGCAACGATGTGTTTAGCCAGCTCCAGCTACTGACGGGGGAACACTTACGTTTGGAGATGACCTTCTGAAGAATGTTGAAGAGTTCAAATGGAGAGATCTCCTTGTCCTGCAGAAAGAGAATAAGAGTGTCAGAACAAAGCAAAGGAAATCTCTGACTCGGAGATCAGGTGATCCACAAGACACACAGTACGAGAAGAGACCTGGCCAGTTATGTTCTCACAGAAGTTTCTCAGAAAAACCATAACTATGATAAAGTAATAATTTCTGCTTCTGTTCCTCTCCTCTTTGGTTAGAAGTACTCTTTACATAGACTCAGATTCTCTTATCTGAGCATGAATTACTGAATTCCTCAAATTCTCTGAATATTTGCTGATCTTGAGGCCTGAGCATATATTACATAATATTTACTAACCCTCAACTACTACTGAGAGACCCTGACAGTATCACCTGACCACCCACCCCCCAAGAATTTCAATACTTTATCCGAAGATATTAAATGGCTTGTGGTGTCAGGTACCAAAGCAAGCGCTTCATTCACGCACACCAAATAAATTCAGAAAGGACTGCTTCTTGCTGGCGGTAATACAGACTGGGTGAGATGAAGCTGCAGTGTGAGGAACATTGCACAGTAGAGATAAGGACTCAGTTTAACACATTCATTTAGGCTCATAGGTTACAGAATCTGGCAGAACTCTGCTGCGCTCTCTGCGAGGTTCCTTGAGTTTAACCTATGTGCTCCGCACAGCAACCTCAGACTGCAACCTACATAAGAGAGAGAGAGAGAGAGAGAGAGAGAGAGAGAGAGAGAGAGAGAGAGAGAGAGAGAGAGAGAGAGCGCGAGGTGTGAAGTAACAAAGGGTTTACAGATAGGCGGGCTAGGCAAAAGAGCGAGAAAGAAGTGAATGAGGCACAAAAGGAAGAACGAGGCAAAGAGAGGGGGCAGAGAGACAAGTGAAGAGGACAGAACAAGGGTGGTGGTGGTGGGGAGGGGGGGGGGGGGAGAGAGAGAGAGAGAAAGAAAGAAAGAAAGAAAGAAAGAAAGAAAGAAAGAAAGAAAGAAAGAAAGAAAGAAAGAAAGAAAGAAAGAAGACAGGCTAAGGTTAAAAAAAAAAAAAAAAAAAAAAAAGAGCTTAAGGAAAAAGTTACAGATTGCCCGGCAAGCTCATTGTGAACCAGAACTTCTAGGAGTGTGTGAAGGGCTTAAAGAGACACTGAAGCGGAAAAAAAAATATGATATAGTGAATTGGTTGTGTACTATGAATAATTACTAGAAGATTAGCAGCAAAGAAAATATTCTCATACTTTTATTTTCAGGTATATAGTGTTTTTGCATCATTCTATAATATGTGCAGATTACACAACACTCAGCATTCAAAATGAGTCTTTCAGAGCAGTCTGTGAAGTAATGACCTCTCCTCTGGCAGAGGAAAAGTAAAAAGTCCAGGAACAGTTGAGATAATAAAAGTCAGATAACTGCCTTCTCACGACTAACTTAGTCGGAGAGCTTAATGGCTTGTTTGCATAGAGATAACAACTGGAGTTTCTCAACTCTTCCTGTACTGGAAACAATTAGACTGATGTGTCTGATCTTAATGTTTTATTTCTTAGCTGTACTACACATACAAATCATAATATAATTTTTTTTTTCGCTTCAGTGTCTCTTTAAATGGACCAAAAAGCCCTCTTACGAAAATGTTATTCAAAATAGAAGTTTGCCGTCTTAAAACAGAAGGTATTTGTGATTATTCAGCTTGGAGTGAGCATATGATGTCTCCCACAATGCATCACTGCTGAATATGCAAATCATGCCTTTGTTGTCACCGATAGCGAAACACTCCCCCATAACTGCTGAAAAGGGGATACAATGGTGCGATGGGGGCACAGGAGGGGAGAGAGAGCAAGATAAGGGAGTTAGGGGACGGTCTAGTAAGAAAAAGAGGGTAAGGAAGGAAAGAAAGTAGAATAAAAGGATGAGATCAAAAGAAAACCAGAAACAGAGAACAGACACTAAGAAGAATCAAATAGCTGGAGGTAATTCAGTAGCGATAAACCAAGTAGGTATAAAGCAAGTCAAGCACCTTCTACTTACACTGGCTTCCAGGGCCGGTTCTAGCTACAATGGGGCCCTGGGGCAATGCCCTGCTTGCCTCTATGGTAGAACTGGCCCTGCTGCCATCCTCTGCAATGACAGATCAGCTGTGTAGTTATGTACAGTGGCTATAAAATGCAGCTCTGGCCATTATGTAGTGTACGTCTAGTTAACATAGGAAGCTCAGAGGCACAGCTAGCTCATTGTCAGCCTTCACTTTTTGCATGTGCAAATTTTACACCATAAACACCCCCAACCCCCCCCATAATCCCCCACTGCAGCAGGCACAGCACACAGGAAGTGAGGTCAGAGCAGACAGGAAGCTGTGAGAGGCAGCAGCAGTAAGCAGCGCACAGTGATGAGAGCAGCCATACCTCCGGTGAGATCTACGCCAGTGGGGAAAAAAAATCAAACCAGAACACAGAACACAGGGTTAGTAGGGAGACGATGGAAAATGTTAGAGATTTTTTTCACATATGCTAATATAACATCCTGCATGTCTCCAGTGTTCCTACATACCACACGAGTCTGACAGTAAGGGTGGCCATACATAAGGCGACTTGACCGTATGACCATCCGATTCAAATATTATTATCGAATATGATTGAATGAAAATCAGTGCAGCCAAGAGCGTGCCCGATCGATGATGCGGCCAATTTCTGGCTGACATTGGTCGCATGTATGAATTGGACATGCTGCAAGATGTTGGGCCGTCATGGTCAATCAGAGGAGTGGCGTAATGGCGAGTGATGAACATGACACTTGGCACTGTCCCCCCTGATGTGAAATGTGCCCCCCCCCCAGTGCCTGATGCACTATATTTTACCTGTCCATGACCGCTGCTGCTCTGTCCATACACGCATCCCACGTGGTTGCCGACGTACACGCTGGTGGGTGTGTGACGTCACACACACGCATCCATTTTACTCCGGCAACCACGTGGGGTGCGTGTATGGATGGAGCCACCGGCGGATATGGACAGGTAAATTATAGAATATAGTGCATTGTTCACCGGGGAGGGGGGGCACATTTGACGTTAACCACTTGACCACAGTGTTAAACCCCCTTAAAGACCAGGTCATTTTTTAACAAATAGGCCACTGCAGCTTTATGGCCTCACTGCAGGGCCGCACAACTCAGCACACAAGTTCTTCCCCCCCCCCCCTTTTCTCCCCACCAACAGAGCTCTCTGTTGGTGGGCTCTGATCGCTCCCCCAATGTTTGTTTGTTTTTTGTAAATTTTTTTAAATATTATTCTTTTAATAAATTAACCTATTTATTTAAGAATTTTCCCTCCCTCCCCTCCCCCAGTCAGCCCATCACCGGCAATCGTTCTGTGTATCCTAGGGGGACAGCTGTGTCACACGGCAGTCCCCAGTACAGCGCTGCCTTAGATCACAGCGCTGTACAGTGTAAATAGATGGCGGTTTTGCTGTCTAACAGTCCCCGAGCGGCTGGGAGACTAAAGGCAGGGCAGAGCTCCGCCTACCAAGCGGAGATGCGCGTGCATCAGTGCGTGCAATCTCCAGCAAAAGCCAGACCCAGGACTTGATGCCAATTGGCGTTAGGCAGTCCTGGGGCTGCTGCCGCGGTCAGACCCCGTTGGCGAATGGCGTGACACGGTCTTTAGCTAGTTAAAGGGGACAGGGTCTGGCGGATGCGGAATCACGAGGTCTGGCAGATGCGGCATCAACAAATTCTTGAATTTGAAAAAGTTCTGTTCTTAATCCTAAATTTTATTGTTTACACCAATCTAGTTCTGAGTTTGAGTTTAGTTTTTCTTTTGCACATATCCTAAACCCTAAACTCTATACATTTCTGCATCCCCCCCCCCCCACGGAATATTCCGCAATACAGCAAAGGCTGGCTTTATACATTTCTTCCCAAAGGCCAGTTTCCCTCTTCTATGCGCAGCCCATCCATGGGACTACTGCGTACGCTCGGCCCAGGCTGCGCTCCCCCTCGATTGCGGTCCAGTAGTTGTGAGCGAGCATTTGGTGCATGCGCAGAACATTCCTGACCACGGTAGTGCCATAGAGAAGGCGCGCACAACCGGGGCAGCGCAAGTGGTGACAACGACACAACCGGGGGGACCTGAAGGACTACAGGGGGCTGGGAGGAGCCCAGGGTAAGTTAAACTGAACTTCTTTCCATCACTGAAGATTTCCTTTAAAGAGGACCTGAAAGAACTTATTCTCTGCTCTAAAAGATAAGCAACAGCATAATAATCTTTAAAGAAAAACATTTCTTCATTACAGCTGACACAAATCCTGCAATAAATCTAAAGTGTGTCTACTTCCTGCTTTCATGGAAGCAGACAAAGTTAACATCCTGTGTTTCCAAATTAGCTTCTCTGCAGAGGCAGCCAGCTGACAGATCACATTACACTTCGATTAGTCACAAATGAGGGGGAATAAGACAGGCTAAACTCTCTATATACACACAGGGTGCATTTCTCTGTTTTCCTTCTGTCCTGTGCAAGATTTCAGGTCCACTTTTAAGCATAGCTGTGTACAGAACTCACCTCCCCTGCCAGCTGCAGGAACAGCCTCCTGAAGTTGGAGTCGATGTGATCTTCATTCATATCCGGCTACAAATACACAAAGAAGACTTGTTGAAAGTGTTTTGCTAGGACTGATATAACTTATGGCATACCTTTATCGGCTGCAGAGTTCCACTCTAAAAACTGTAATGTAAACCTAGATTACCTCATCAATGTTCGCCTCGATCTCATCATCAATAACCCTGGAAAACAAAAATGTAAAATTTGGCATCAGTTGCAGTAAATGTTCATTGTATAAAACAGTTTCTCTATATCATTATTGATTTATAAAGCGCCAACATATTCCGTGGCGCTGTACAATTCCAGGAGCCGAATACAGTGCCAGAGTTATCTATAGCCGAGGCGGAAGGCGACTTCAGCTTGGCTATAAATATCTGGCACTGTATTTGGCCTGAGGAAGTGGGATGAGACCTGCGAAACGTGTTGCCAAATGCATATTTAAGTTCTTTGTCATTTTCTGATTTTGTCTTCATTAAGGCAAGCCACTTCGTCTTTTCTACTTTAACTATTTTTAATGCAGTTTTATCTTCATCTGGGCACCTCTTATCTCCCTTTGTGACACATTTAAGTAGATAAATACTTGTTCTACTTACATAACACATGCATTGTACTGTCCACGTTTTGATTTCAGTGAATGTTATATAGTAAATAAAGAGAAAACAGTTGCAGGCATTTTCCATCTTTACTGCCTCTGACTGAAGCCAATCATGTAAATTTCATCCCCTACTCTTTTTCTTCTATGCCTAAAATGGTGTACGCAGAACTGCACTGTCATATCTAGTTTGCTTTGAAATAAACACATGTGAGCAGAACGTAGGTCGGATTTCAGCAGCTTCTGCACCCTTTCTCAGCCTTGTGTCACACTAAACTGCCCTCAGCCAATCAGCAAGGAACAGGAATGTGGGAGGGGAAAAAGGGGAGAAAAGTGTAGGAGAAAAGAGCAGGGCTGAATGAGACTCATTGAGAATTAGTCTCATTACAGCAGACACATTATTATATTGGAATGTAGATTACATAAATAAACACAGAGCAGTGGGTAATAGGAATTTGATTTTATTGCAGTCAATTCCTCTTTAGAGAAATGAAAAATCAAGTCCTTCCACTAACAGGTTTCAGAGGGAATGCTTTGTCCCTGGAGGAAATGGAGAGCTGATCAGGCCGTCACTCACTGCGCCGCATGGACATCCATCCACTCCACTCCTACAGCACAGTGTATGTGTGGTATATATAGTGCAGGTAACTCCACCAAATGGATTTCCATCCCACAGATTCCGTATTAATAGCAAACATCTGCACTGCAGCATCTCAAAGCCAGCTCTGCTGAATCTCAGGGCTCAGACATATTACATCCATGGCAGGGATGACTTTCAATATGCATGATTTAACCACTTGAGGGCCACAGGTTTATAACCAAGTACCAGTGACCAGGCAATTTTTCTCAGTTCAGCACTACGCAGATTTAACAGTATATTGCACAGCCATACAACTTTCCACCTGCATGAATCTTAGCTCCTTTTCATGTCACTAGTAGGGCTTTCTCTTGGTGGTTTCTGATAGCTGCTGCGATCGTTCTTTTTTTTTTTTTTTAATTACTATGTAGTTCCCCCTCCCCCCCCCTTTCCCCCCTAAATTGGCCCTAGGCTACGATCCATACTTTTCCCTCCTCTCATAGGCATCAGCCTATGAGAGGAATTTGATTGTGAGCCCCTAAGAGGGACAGCTAAGTGTACCCTGTACAGCGCTGCGCTATATATGGCAGCGCTGTACAGATGTAAACAAACAGGTTTTTTGTTAACGGCTTGCCAGCCGCGATCGCGGGCTGGCAGGCTGATCACGGAGCTCCGCGGCTCTGCAGAGAACGGTTGAGTGTTCCCTGCTACTCTCCGCTCCCAGGACTTGACGCCAATCGGTGTTAGGCGGTCCTGGGTGAGCCACCCTTCCACCGCCAATCGGCATTAGGCGGTCGGGAGGGGGTTAAAGCAACACTGAACACACCCTTAAACAAAAACAAACAAACAAACAAAAACAGGTACCTATGGAGAGGGAAGGTTGGATCCCATAGAGCTATCCCAGGCCTCTCTCTATGCCCTCTAGCCTTCCCCCCTCCCCCCCCCCATTGAAATTCAGCACCTTCAAGGGAACCTTGGAAGGCCGGTTGAATACATGCAACCAGGGGACATAGCGAGGACTGTAAAGACTCTATGGGATCCAGAACCTTCCCTCTTCATAGGCAAGTATCTAATTTTTTATTTTTAGGGTGGCTTCAATCCTACTTTAACTTAGGCGTTTAATAAAGCTGGCGCCTTCATTTTGACATTTTTCACTACTTACGAGTGGCTTATTTGCGCTGCACATCCTAATATTAAAGTAAAGAAAAAAAAAATGTGTTTCACTTACCTGGGACTTCTACCAGCCCCCTGCAGCCATCCTGGGGCCTTGCCGGCTGGAGAACAGAGGACTGGCATGGGCACAGGACGGCTGCAGGTGGCTAGTAGAAGCTCCAGGTAAGAGAAACACTTTATTCCCTTCCTTTAAAGAGACTATGTAAGAAAAAAAACAACCCTCTGGGGGATACTTCCTTCGGGAGAGGGAAGCCTCAGGGTCCCAATGACGCTTTCCCGTCCTCTGCAGCTTAGGGGGATCCAGTGCTGGCTCAGCTGAAAGTCCCTCGACAAAGCCTGACAAGTGTGCGCAGGCGCGGGCAATATTTACCTACCGCAATCCTGCGCGGGTGCACTAGCAGCTCTTTGTTTGGGTAAGGCAGAAATGATCAAGTACAATCGATCTGCTCTACTGCGCAGGGGCATAGGACTCATGTATGCGCAGCAGAGCGGATACAATCAGGCTCCGCTATTTTCGCCTTAGCCCGTAAAAATAGCCACTTGCGCTGGATCGCGGTAGGTAAATATTTACCTCGCCGCTGTTCGAGGGGTCACAGCGCTGGATTGCTGGTACACCGGAGGATGGGGGAAGCCTCGTTAGGATCCAAAGGCTTTCCCCCTCCCGAGGTAAGTATCCCCCAGAGGGTTTTTTATTAATCTTACAGAGTCTCTTTAAGGACGGTAGTGGTAGGAGGATGGGCAATGCAGAAAGTTTACAAGTACTCCCGCCGCTTTAATTTGTATTTGCAAACTCATGCAAATAATCTGTGTCTGTAGAGACAGAGATGACTACAGCCGGCTGGGAGCAAGATGTGGAGTGTGTCTGTATGTCTGGTGTGTTCCAGTGCCTGATCCATGCATCGCCCTCAGTCTGCTCATTGGCATGCTCCGGAATTTGCAATATTTGTGGTCTGGCAACCACCGCAAACTTCTAGCACGCCTCTCTGCTATGCGGTCCTGATATGAAGGACTGTTGTGATAGGACCATGAGTGAAGGTGGCCATACATCAGGCAACTTGGTGGCCGATAGGCCATCCAATTCGATAATGAAAATCAGTGCCGCCTAGGGCATGCCCGATCGACAATGTGACCAATTTCAGGCCGACATTGATCGCATGTTTTGATAGGACATGCTGCAAGATGTAGGGCCAACATGCTTGATTGGGTAAAAGAAAGTAAAAACACAATCGAGAGCCCCCAATAGTGTATTACTGATGATAAAGGAATGCCAAGGTAGCAGCAATATGAAATATACTCACAAGTATGGGTAGCCGGGTTCAGGCAACCACTTAAAGCACTTAAGGGGATATTAGACCTGAGTTATGGCGCCTCTGTCTCCATTGCAATGCTTGATTGGGTGCATGGTAGTAACAATGTGTGATGTCGGGACGAGTTACGCACGTGACAGAACCCCCGGCGCTGTCCCCCCTGGTGTAATATGTGCCCCGTGTATGAATACTTTGCCGGTCGGTGTTCACCGCTGGCTCCATCTCCGCACCCTTGCTTCCATACACACGCCCCATGTGGTTGCCAGCATAACGTGGGCACTTGTGTGATGTCAGGAAGGAAGATTGCGGAGATGGAGCCAGTGGCGGACGCACTACAGGTAAACTATTCATGCACTGGGCACATTTTACACTGGGGAGGGGGGGCAGTGCTAGGGGCGGCAAGGGGCACCACAAGGCCGATTCCAGCAAGATTTCATGTTGAGATTGGTTGCAAATCGGCCTGCAGTGTATGGGCAGCTGACAGATCTCACTCCGATCAGTGAGAGATCTGTCTCTTGGTCAAATCTGACCATCATGGCCACCTTAACACAGGAAGTGTGTAAGTACTCCTGTGGATTAAACATGTATTTACTAATTCATAAAACTAATACCTGTGTATTTTTATAGACTACAGACAGTCCCCTACTCACAAACCGGTTCCTTTATGGGAGCTTGTAAAATGAGCCATGTCTTATCCATGGTGAAACCAGGGCCGGTTCATGAGATGAAACACCTGCATCAGGCGCAGAGATTAAAGGGGCAGCATGTTTGTACTATGTTTATGCTAACAGCATGCAGTCAGAGTAGGAGGAGATGCGAGAGGAGAGCGAGGTGAAGAGGTCATCATTGGGGAAAAGCAGCTTGTTGTGCTGTGTGAGGAGTCTGGCAGTGAGGGAGGAGGAGGGAGGTAGGAGAGCAGCAGTGTTTCCTTTGACTTGCACAGCAGAATGGAGGAGGTGGCACTGCTGTCCTAAATGAGAAAGAAAGTGTGGCTGAGGGTGAGCAGTTTATTTGCCACAGACTCACAGCCAGCCAGCGTGCTATTGTGTTGAGCTGCAGCATGTCACGTGAGAACATTAAATGAAGCAGAGTAAATGGTCAGTTGCCGTGCCATCATTCCCCCCCTGGGGGGGGGGGGGGGGGCACATTCTCACAATTTTGCCTCAGGCAGCAAAAAGTCCCTGGGTGTAAACGTGGATAAAGGAGTTACTTTTGGACAGCTCTGGATTTGGACACATTAATAATACAATGTTTTTTGGTTGTTTTCAATGTGTTATTTACAGTTTATACAATACTGCAACATGTAACAACAAAAATATGTAATAAACACAGCATTGTATATTTTATACATGGGGACAATTTTGTTTGTATGTTATGATACATTGTAACTGGAGTGGTTTGTAAGTAGGGGACTGTCTGCATTATGGCCCATACTCACGGGCAACTTCTAGGGCCTGTCGCCAGCACACGTGAGCGTGTGGGCGACAGCTCCTCGCCAGGTCCCTCCGCGTACACACGCGGAAGAGGGACCAGCGGCGCGACGGAAGCTGTCGCCGACGTTCCTCCTCCCCCCGCCGGAACCTCCGTATACTTCAATGGAGGTTGCGGTCGCTAGTCCGCGTACTCACGTGGACTAGCGACAGTTGCGGCGGCGACTGTCGCTAGGCGATTGACCGCGCCAATCGCCTGGCGACATCAGCGACGGGCGACAGTTCGGGGTGCGCGCCCGTGCAACGGCGCATACTCACGGGCGCGCGTGTTGCGGCGACAATTGTAGCCCGTGAGTATGGGCCATAGGAGACAGAGATCATTGTAACCGGCAGGGGTCAACCTGGAAGTATTTGTGGTGTTGGTTTGTACCAATGCCTGGTCTGGGTATCCCCCTCAGTCTGGTTATAAGCAAGCTCAGGAATTTTAGCTATGTTTGTGGTGTTTACTCACACGTAGCCCAATATAGTCCAGATACTAAGGCAATAGGCCAACATTCCCCAATAAAACCAGAAAAAGTCTCCAGTCACTAGCACAGAAGGAAAACTATCCAAAATCAGTATTTTATATACGCGTGGAAACCAATGGGTTTATCCTGCTGCCAGCCCGTTATAAAGGTAGCTATATACTTGTCAATTCTGGCCAAATTAATTCAATTAACCCATTAGCAGCTTCAATAGACTTATCACGTTTGAGATAATGCACTGCTTTTGACCTCAGATGGCAGAACTCATTGTGCTGTAAATTCTTGGAATGCTTTGATCTCTCTCTACTAGCAGAAAATATGGAAACTGAAAGCAGAAGTCCCGTTATTGTCTCACACTGCCCCCTAATGACAAGTGGCCATAAATACACATCACAGCAGCATTAATTATACAGTGGGATGCGAAAGTTTGGGCCACCTTGTTAATCGTCATGATTAACCTGTATAAATCGTTGGTCGTTACAATAAAAAATGTCAGTTAAATATATCATATAGGAGACACACACAGTGATATTTAAGAAGTGAAATTAAATTTATTGGATTTACAGAAAGTGCACAATAATTGTTTATTGGAACTCAAATTTGCTTGGTAAGCTCAGTGACTCCTGACCTACATACACAGGGGAATCCAATTATGAGAAAGAGTATTTAAGGGTGTCAATTGTAAGTTTCCCTCCTCTTTTAATTTTCTCTGAAGAGTAGCAACATGGGGGTCTCAAAACAACTCTCAAATGACCTGAAGACAAATATTGTTCTCCATCATGGTTTAGGGGAAGGATACAGAAAGCGGTCTCAGAGATTTCAGCTGTCTGTTTCCACAGTTAGGAACATATTGAGGAAATGGAAGACTACAGGCTCAGTTCAAGTTAAGGCTCGACGTGGCAGACCAAGAAAAATCTCAGATAGACAGGAGCGACGAATGGTGAGAACAGTCAGAGTCAACCCACAGACCAGCACCAAAGATTTACAACGTCATTTTACTGCAGATGGAGTCACTGTGCATCGTTCAACCATTCGGCGCACTTTACACAAGGAGATGCTGTATGCGAGAGTGATGCAGAGGAAGCCTTTTCTCTGCCCACAGCACAAACAGAGCCGCTTGAGGTATGCTAATGCACATTTGGACAAGCCAGCTTCATTTTGGAATAAGGTGCTGTGGACTGATGAAACTAAAATTGAGTTATTTTGGCATAACAAGGGGTGTTATGCACGAAGGAAAAATAACACAGCATTCCAAGAAAAACACCTGCTACCTACAGTAAAATATGGGTGTGGTTCCATCATGCTGTGGGGCTGTGTGGCCAGTGCAGGGACTGGGAATCTTGTTAAAGTTGAGGGATGCATGGATTCCGCTCAGTATCAGCAGATTCAGGACACCAATGTCCAGGCATCTGTGACAAAGCTGAAGCTGCGCCAGGGCTGGATCTTTCAACAAGACAACGACCCTAAAACCTGCTCAAAATGCACTAAGGCATTCATGCAGAGGAACAAGTACAATGTTCTGGATTGGCCATCTCAGTCCCCAGACCTGAATATAATTGAAGATCTGTGGTGTGAGTTAAAGGAAGTTGTACATGCTCGGAAGCCATCACCCTGAATGAACTTGAAATGGTTTGTAAAGAGGAATGGTCCAAAATACCTTCAACCAGAATCCAGACTCTCATTGGAACCTACATGAAGCGTTTAGAGGCTGTAATATTTCTGCAAAAGGAGGATCTACTAAATATTGATTTAATTTTTTTTTTTATTATTTTGTTTAATTAATTAAAGTAAACATTAAGTTTACTGGATTTACAGTGCGCAATAATTGTTTAAACTTAAACTTCTCAAATTTTACTGTGTGTGTTTCCTATATGATATAAGTGACATTTTTTATTGTAACAACCAATGATTTACACAGGAAAATGATGAGGATTAACAAGGTTGCCTAAACTTTTGCATCCCACTGTAAGTAAGGAAATGTAACAAAGAAGAAATAAAAAAAATGTGCGAAAATAAAATTGGCCTGGAGCACATGCAAGCCTCAAAATAAATTGGCTGCTTTTATCAGACGGGTGGCCAAGCGAACAGGTTGGTGTCAGATATGATTAAAGTGACCAAAACTGCTGTAAATACCACATATTGTACAACTACATTACATCTAGACACACACATGGAGATGTTCACCAGATGTGTTGCATGCGTGGATCCGGTTGGGCCCCAGTTTTGGGTCACTGCATTGGCCCGGGTCACTTACTGTGTCTGTGCATTCTTCTCAGAGAAGACCCGCATGCAGAAGTCGCCCACTTTATGGGGCTCGAAGGTGGAGGGGACAATGACGTACTCTCCGGGGGGCAGGCGGAACCTCTGCAGGACCTCGCGCAGGTTGATGAAGGTGTCGGAGCGCGCCAAGGCCTTGTTCCTCAGGAAGAAATCCCTGTTCAGGTGAACGTTGGTCTGACCCCGCAGCTGTCACAAGAGACAAAAAAAAGACTGCATGTAAAGCAGACTAAAAACGCTTATGTTTTATTTATTTTTTTAATCTAAAAACACATGTACAAGGTAGTTCTATTCAGCCTCATACCTGAACAAGGGGTGTAACCATAGACCCTGCAAGGGATAAAGCCGCAGTGGGGACCAGAGGCCGCAGGGGGCCCTATGGGGGGGGGGGAGAAGTTTCTTTTCCCTGTCCCCAGAGACTGACAACAAAAGGGCACAGAGAGAATTTTTTTCTGCTCTCTGCACAATTGTTCTACTGACTGCATCTGCACAGCCCCTGATAAGAATTCATACAAAGTTTTGCAGACAAAGATTTGTGGACAGTCCCTATTCAGTGTTCTGCAGGGTCTTGTGCACAGTGCTGCTCTACCCCCAGCCAGTGCTGTGTACTGTAGTGATGCTTGAGGAGTCTGGCCACGGAGAGAAAAAGCTTTCTGCTCTCTGCACAATTGTTCAAATGACTGCATCTGCTCAGCCACTGATTACAAATCTTGTCTACAAAACGTTGGATGATTCGTTGACAGCCCTTATTCAGTGTGCAGCAGGCTCTTGTGTACAGCTCCCTGTCCCCGGCCTCTCTACCCCTCCCCAAGTGCTCTGTACTGTACTGATGCTGGAGAAGTCTGCAGAGCCAGTTCTGCTCCATCAGAGATGGACAGAGCGAGTGTAATAAGCTGAGGCTGGGAGCCCACTTCTCTGTCAGTTTTCTGTATGTGTTTTCTGCACATCATGTGTGTCTGTATGTGTGAAAGCTTGCACATTTTATCACAGAAGCTGATGTAATTGATATAGAGAAAATGCCTGCAGTGCTTCACTGCTGTCTGTTTATATCTGCATGGGGAAAACACATTCAAGTGTGCACTAGCCAGTAGCCAACTGAATAACATTGGTTCTCATTTCACCTGTGCAGAAAGCGAGGGGGGGGGGGGCATCCACAGTTTTGCAGAGGGCAGAGTGATTCTAGTTACGACGTGTCCTGAACTGTATCACCTGGTTTCATTTATGCATTCTCTTAAGCTGCTTTCACAGTGGGACATTACAGGTGCACGTTAGAGCAGCCTGTAACGCAGCCCAACTCACAGTAATGATAAATCAATGGGCTGTTCACAGTGCCCACATTGCGTTACAGTGTAACGCTGGACGTTCTATGAAAGTGCAGCATGCTGTGCGTTATACGCGGTTTTAGCTGTATTAGACTGTTTGCACATGCTCAGTAAGGGGAGAGTCCGCTATTGTTCCTAGCCACATGGCTAATTAATAATCACTGCACTATAGTGTTGTCCAGATCATGAACGATTCGGATCTTTGTGGATCTTGTTTGTGAGTCGAATCATCCAGATCATCACAATGAATGATTCGGTTCACAGTAGATGTCTGGAAGAAACAGGAACTGCAGCTTCTGTGCACAATCTTCCTGCTGCATCTCTCCCTTCCCCATTAGCACCCTCAATGTGCCCTCATTCTCCTGCACCTCTCACTCTGCTGCACCCCTGCTTCCTGCTTCCCTAGTAAAATGATTCAAAGATTTGGTTCAAAGATCCAGATCTTTTCAATGATCCGATTCAAATCATCCGAATCATTGAAAAGATCCGGACTTCCCAGGATAGAACCAAGAGCCTCATAATGCTGCTCAATCTGACTTCCAACTTCAACACCACCATACGTTGCGTTAGGGGCACGTTATGCGACCGTAACGTCCCCTAAAATGCAACGTCTTGGTGTGAAAGAGGCCTTAATGTAGTCCTGAATAAAGGGTGGGTGCCATCTTTGCTATACATTCAGTTTATTAAAGGTTTGCTGAGAAACTTCAGCTTGCATCGGAGAACTACACTGAAGCACAGACTGGTGCGGGGCATTCTGCAGCCTCTGCTGGTGTTAAGCTGGAGGGGCCATACACTAATAGATGGCAACCAAATTCGACCATCAGACTGATCCCTTTCAGGAATCTTTCCACACACTACACAGATTTTCAATAGATTTCCACATAAAATCAACTGAAAATCTGTGATGCTGCTGCCACCTTTCTCCCCCAGTTACTGTGTGCCACTGGGTGTTGTCAGTGGAGCTAACTCTAACCTGTCTGCCACCGCACCTCCCCGTGTCTACTCTCCATGCCACGGTGCTCCTCCCTGTGTCTTTTTCCCAGGGCGCCTGTGTCATGTGACAAATACTAGAGCCCAAACACTAAAGGTCTGGCAGGTATGCCACCAGATCTCTAGTGTTCGGTCTCTAGTGTTAGTCACATGACAATGGAGCTCTGGTTGAGAAGACACAGGGAGGAGCACGGTAGCATAGAGAGAGGACACCGAACATGGAAAGAGGCACACTGGTGGAGAGGCGAGAGTTAGCTCTGCTGCCAACTCTGCAGGTTGGTTATCCCCAAATCGAACCCTGCTACCACCACGCTCCAGAACTGCTGCCGAGAGCACGGTCTTTTATCTGATACAACCGACAGATTTGATCGATTTTGGACCTAAAAATCGATTGGACACAGTATGCAGAATCGATTTCAAGCAGATTAGATCACAGTGATCAAATATGCTGGATATCATCAGGAAAAAAGGATAAAAAGCATGACCACCTTTAGTCTCACAACATGCATCTTGTTGGACATAGTATCTAAAGGCCGGTACACAGTCTACAGGGTTTTTGACCAAGGTGCCTGGACAGAGGTCTGTTGAAGTCAGACCTATTTCTATAGCAGAAATGTGTGATACATACATGTAATTTATAGTGCATTAACTCTGGGAGAAATGAACTTTTGTTTTGTTGATGTCACTTACGTTGTTGATGTTACTTACTGCAGGTAGTAAAAACCTGACCAGTCTGATGCATTTTAGACTAGCCCATCTCCTCATGGGGGATTCTCAGTATTAAACTTTATTTTTTGCAAAAGCACTCTCTGGAAAGGATCTACAGAAAGATGATATATATAATGTATATATATATAAAAATTTTTTAGAAACCCCCATGAAGTGATGGAGTAGTCCAAAACCTGAAAGATCTGTCAGATTTTTACTACCTACTTTGGGGGAAACGTACATTTATTTGTATTTGAAATTTTTTTTTTTTTGCGACAGATCCCTTAAGTGAGAATTGGCGGCTGATTCCACTGTTCAACTTCAATGGACTCAGCCGCCAATTCCCGTTTAAAGGGCATCTTAAGTGGTTAACCTACCTGCAAAAGCACTCAATCATGGCTCCTCCTATCTCCATAGAAACAGAATCCGTTACAGACCCACTCACAGGCTAGAGTTCTATCCTGGTGGGTGGCACGAATTGCGCTGAAGTAGCGCCTGTGTACAACGTACCTTCATGCATAGTCACATGATCAGGTGCTAAGGTGGAGCTTTTTCTTTCCTCCTGTATTTTCCACAAAATATTAGGAAAATGGATGAATAAAAGCTGGCATCAACTCCCCCGGCTGCCTGTCAATGATGCAGACAAACGCAATTCCTGTTTTGAGGTCCACTTTAATTGCGTATCTGTTGGCTCTCCACCTATACGCTAACCCGGAAACAGCCTTGCTAGAGTCCCAGGCTCACATCCCGGCCCTGACATCACCTGCTTCGGAATATGAGCTTTCTCCCCAGAAACAGAAGAAGAAAACTATGTGGCCAGGCCGAAATATAACAGCCATTAATTATTACCACACATTACATCCTGAAGTTTCCATGTACTAGTTGCTGTATGCAAATGCTTATTGTCTCTGCTCTGTTAAAAACTATCAGGCCAGATGAATGCACCTCTAGATTCACTTTACTTATTCACTTATCTACTGTATGTGTGATAAGTACGCTCCCACACAGAAATGGGGTCACATTTTGGGGCACACAAATAGAATAGACATCTGTTCTGTATAGCCCAAATATTTTTTTTATCCGTGAGCAAATAAGGAAAACCATGTTTCACTTGACATTATCACACTTGTTTTGCTTTGTGCCATGGCAATATAAATATATACATTAAACATAATACCAAGTCCTTCTGTAAATGTCACCAATAATATAAGCTATAAAACATACCTGAGGTGGAACCTGAGGAGAGAACAAGAGGAAGAGATTGTTAATAGGGCATACAATAATATAGGACACACGGCATATAGAATATAAAAGGTTTTACACAATCTTTCTATACAACTGATTTAAATCATTTAAAAATTCAAATGATTTGCTTGTATCATGTATAGCAGTGGTCCTCAAACTAAGGCCCGAGGGCCGAATGTGGCCCCCTAAAGCTTTTTTTACCGGCCCCCCACACACAAAATGTATTACCTATCGATGTGGTCAGCTACATCTTTAAATATTAGTAGTCCGCATATAGAATAGCAGTGCTGGCACCACCCATCCACATGGAAGCCAGAAAGCAGTAATTCGCTGGTTTCCAATCAAATTCCACATCAGGTGACACTGCTGTCCAATCAGACTGCAGGTTGTCACCTGAGTATGCTTCACTGTCTGGCCCGTAAAGACTTCTACATCATTTTATGTATACTCCAGCCCTCCAGCAGTCTGAAGTATGTTGACCCCGCCCTCAGCCCAAAACGTTTGGGGACCCCTGGTGTATAGCCACCTTTACAAACTGCATTCAAAAAAAGGTGGTCCGCATCCAGAGTTCTCTACAAACAGTAATCTCTTTATTAGGGACTTATCCCTACAGCCAAAACAGGTACAAAAGCTGACATGTTTCGGGCATGCGGCCCTTAATCATAGCTTGCCAATTTACAAACTGCCTAAGAGAGGAGAGAGCAGACAGACCCATTGTATTGATTTACTCTTACTAGTAAAAGAAGGGAGATGCAACCATAGAACCTTGCCACCCATTACTAACAAACTATCACTACACAGGGCAGGCTGCTACATATATAGATGTGGGAGAGGCCCTCAAGCCGAGCGATGACCCAATTCTGCTTACTGCACAGCATGAGGAGAGGTTGTGGAGAACAAGGAACTTATGCCCTACACTGGCAGAACACCAAGCTTGATAAAACGGGAAGCTTAGATTTGATGACTGGAGGGGAAAGGGGGGGGGGAGGGGGTGGAGTTAATGAACACCAGGGAACTGTATAAGGCAGGTAGGACCACTAGATACCATGGAACTGTATATAGAGAAGGGAGGGAGGACCACTAGACACCAGGGAACTGTATAGGGGAGGAAGGACCATTAGACACCAGGGAACTGTATGTATAGGGGGGAGGGAGGACCACTAGATACCAGGGAACTGTACAGGGAAGGTAAGACCACTAGACACCAGGGAACAGTATAGAGGAGGGAAGACTACTAGATACCAAGGAACAGTATAAGGGAGGGGAGCCACTAGACACCAGGAAACTCTATAGGGAGGGGGGCACTAAATGCTTTAAGATTCTTGAAAAACCTGAGGCTGAGAAGAAGTCTTGGAAACCATCTGTGTGACGGGAACCCACCTCATAGATGGCAAATCCGATGGTGTGCATGTCTTCCCCCATCTTGCGGGCTTTCCTGCGGTTCTTCTGAATCAGCCCCACCAGGAAGGTGCAGCCCTCCTCGCCATCATTTGGGTCATCGTCCTCCTCATCCAGCTTTATCAGATACTGCGGGTTAATCCAGAAGGTGTCTGCAGACAGGAACAACATGGAGGTACTCATCACTGTGCTGCAGATCCTAGTTCTCCTGCCCCTCAGCTAGAGATCGGATTGGATAAAGCATGATCCAGTCTTCTGGGTGTTCTAATGCTTTGATTGGTCACAGAATGCTACAGCCCTGTGCTGTGAAAAAGCTAAAGATCTGTAAAGTGTCATGGTCACTGGATTTAAAGGTTACCTGACCCGAGGCAAAGCTATCAGAGATACGTACAGAGGTATGTCAATGCTCAGGGCCGGTTTAACCAGTTCAGAACCACAGGCTTACACCCCTCTAGTGACCAGGCCATTTTTCACAAAACAAGGCTGTGCAGCTTTGTCAGCTTGTTGCACAGCCATAACACTTACAACACAAATGAATTTTTCCTCCTTTAGGAAGGTCTCTAATCGCTGCTGCGATTTTTTTTTTCCCAATGAAAAAAAACAGACAGGCTTTTTCCTCACTCCCCACTCCCTCTTTCCCCATCTTAAACTAGCCCTGGATGGCGATCCGTCCTCTTCCCCGCCTCTCATAGGCACCAGCCTATGAGAGGGCTTTATTCCCGGGCCACTCTGAGGTACAGCCGAGTGTCTCCTGTACAGCGCTGCAGTAGCACTGTACAAATGTAAACAAAGGGGTTTTTATTACCCTTTCGGTTAAAAACAAACAGTCTGCTAGGCGCGATCACATGTGCGCGATCGTTCCCTGCTAAACTACAGCTCCAGGACTTGACGCCAATTGAAATTAGGGGGTCGTACGGTGGTTAAGGTGCCCCGGGACAAACTTAAAGGGGCACTATGGCGAAAAATTGTAAAATTTAAAAAATATGTGCTATCATAGACAAATAAGAAGTATGTTTTTTCCAGAGTAAAATGTAATGCCATAAATTACTTTTCTCCTATGCTGCTGTCACTTACAGTAGGTAGTAGAAATCTGACAGAAGGGACAGGTTTTTGACTAATCCATCTCTTGATAGGGGATTCTCAGCAAGGCTTTTATTGTTTATGAAGATATTCCATAAAAAGGCTTTAAATAATGATGCTGGCCAACTTCCCTGCTCGCTACACAGTTTTTTTGGCAGTTGGACAGAGCAACTGCCATTCACTAAGTGCTTTTGAAAATAAATAAATCCCTGAGAATCCCCCATGAAAAGATGGACTAGTCCAAAGCCTGTCGGTTCTGTCAGATTTCTACTACCTACTGTAAGTGACAGCAACATAGGAGAAAGTTAATTTATGGCTCATTTTACTCTGGGAAAAAAACGTACATCTTATTTGTATATGTTTGCACATATTTTAAAATTTTAATTTTTTTTGCCATAGTGCCCCTTTAAAGGACTTACGAGGCCAAGAGGAGTAAAAAGTTAATTACTTGCATGGTCGTTTCAGGCACGGAGGACGCCGTCCGCGCCCTCTGTGCCGCTCCGCCGGGTCCCCCCGCTCATTATCCCTCCGGGCCGGCTCCCAACCCCACGGCCCGGGCTCTCCTGCCTCTTCAAAGATGGCCGCCTCTTCTGGCCGCGGCTGCGCAGTCCGCCTGGCCGCGAGTGCGGCTGCGCAGCCTAGTGCCAACCCCCCTACGTAGCGTGGATCGGAGGGGTTGGCACTAGGGCTGCGCAGCCGCACTCGTGGCCAGGCGGACTGCGCAGCCGCGGCCAGAGGAAGCGGCCATCTTTGAAGAAGAAGGAGAGCCCGACCCGGGCCGTGGGGTCGGGAGCCGGCCCGGGGGGGATAATGAGCGGTGGGACCCGGCGGAGCGGCACGGAGGGCGCGGACGGCATCCTCCGTGCCTGAAACGACCATGCAAGTAATTAACTTTTTTTACTCCTCTTGGCCTCGTACGTCCTTTAACCACTTGCCGACCGCACGCTTATACCGTGCGTCGGCAAAGTGGCAGCTGCAGGACCAGCGACGCAGTACTGCGTCGCCAGCTGCAGGCTGATTAATCAGGAAGCAGCCGCTCGTGCGAGCGGCTGCTTCCTGTCAAATCACGGCGGGGGGCTCCGTGAATAGCCTGCGGGCCGCCGATGGCGGCTCGCAAGCTAAATGTAAACACAAGCGGAAATAATCCGCTTTGTTTACATTTGTACGGCGCTGCTGCGCAGCAGCGCCGTAAGGCAGATCGGCGATCCCCGGCCAATCAGCGGCCGGGGATCGCCGCCATGTGACAGGTGACGTCCTGTCACTGGCTGCACAGGACGGATAGCGTCCTGTGCAGCCCAGATCTCCCGGGGGAGAAGGTAGGAGAGGGAGGGGGGAGAATGTCGCCGCGGAGGGGGGCTTTGAGGTGCCCCCCCCCGCAAAATGCCTGCAAGTAGGAGCGATCAGACCCCCCCTGCACATCATCCCCATAGGGGGGAAAAAAGGGGGGCGATCTGATCGCTCTGTGTGGCCGCGGATCTGTGCTGGGGGCTGCAGAGCCCACCCAGCACAGATCCAAACAAACAGCGCTGGTCCTTAAGGGGGGGTAAAGGGTGGGTCCTCAAGTGGTTAAGCTGGGGCCCCCTCCTTCCCTGTGGGTTAGTATCCCCCCCCCCCCCCCCCCACACACACACACAAGGCTAACCCAAGCCTCACAGGTTACCTGGGAAATTGCGGCAGCCGCCAGCAGTGGAACCCCGCCTCCACATCCCGTCCATCTTCATCAGACTCCACTTCTTGTATTTCTCTGAGCTCAGGGTGTCGGGGGTGAGGTTACAGATCTCCAGCCTCGAGAAGTTTCTTAAGAAGTCCGTGAACGACATCCTGCCGAGGACAGGAAATAATTGCTTTTCATATTGGTTTTGCACTTTTATAGAGCTGATAGACTGAAGAAAGATTTACAGAGAACACACCGCTATTCTGCTCTCTCCTCATGTGACCCGGGTGTGTTCCCTATTGTTCAGAAGCCAGTTAGCCAACTAGTATGTCTAGAGGACAACTGAAGCAAGAGCGATATGAAGGCTGCCATATGTATTTCCTTTTAAAGGAAAACTGTATTAAGAGGGATATGGAGGCTGCCATATTTTCTTTTAAGCAATACCAGTTATCTGGCTGACCTGCTGATCCTCTGCCTCTAATACTTTTAGCCATAGCCCCTGAACAAGCATGCAGCATATCAGGTGTATCTGATATTGTCAGATCTGACAAGATTAGCTGCATGCTTGTTTCTGGTGTTATTCAGACACTACTGCAGCCAAATAGACCAACAGGGCTGCCAGGCAACTGGTATTGCTTAAAAGGAAATAAATATGGCAGCCTCAATATTCTTCTCACTTCAGTTGTCCTTTAAAGTGACAATGACGTGACATTCTGAGATAAATGTATATAAGTAGAAGCGTGCATGAAAAAGGAACTTTAATCCAGGATTGAACGTCAATCACTAGCTGATACCCCCTTTCCCATGAGAAAATCTTATCTTGTAATAGTGCACCGGGGACATCTGTATGGCTGATGTTGTGGTGAAACTCCTCCCACAGTGTGACGTCATAACCATGGCCCCGACAGTTTGCTGTCTGTGAACCTAATTGAATTGTGGGAATTAACGGCTTTTTCCAACTGCCAAGCAAGCAGTATCTCCCTCTATGCACAGAACTCTCAGAAAATGAACATTCTGCAGAGATCACCTGGCAGGACTTAAAGGGGCACTACAGCGAAAAACTGTAAAATTTAAAATATGTACAAACACATACAAATAAGAAGTACATTTTTTTCCAGAGTAAAAATGAGCTATAAATTACTTTTCTACTATGTTGCTGTCACAGTAGGTTGTAGAAATCTGACAGAATTGACAGGTTTTGGACTAGTCCATCTCTTTATAGGGGATTCTCAGGGATATATTTATTTTCAAAAGCACTTATTGAATGGCAGTTGCTCTGTCCAACTGCCAAAAAACTGTGCAGGGAGCAGGGAAGCTGGCCAGCATCTTTGTATAAATCCTTTTTAGGGAATATCTTTATAAAGAATAAAAGCTTTGCTGAGAATCCCCTATGAAGAGATAGACTAGTCCAAAACCTGTCACTTATGTAAGGATTTCTACTACCTACTGTAAGTGGCAGCAACATAGGAGAAAAGTAATTTATGGCTCATTTTACTCTGGAAAAAACATACTTCTTATTTGTGTATGTTTGCACATATTTTAAAATTTACAATTTTTCACCGTAGTGCCCCTTTAAGGTACGTACACACATCTGATATTTCTGAACGACTTGTCGTTCAAACCTGTCATTTGAAGTTTGGCGTGTGTACGAAGAATCGTTAGACTGATAGCAGCAGTTTTGACTGATCCGCTCGGCAGATCCATCGAGTAACTCGTTTAAACGACAGTTAGGTCGGTACATGACTTGTTTGCCGCAAGCAACGAGTCCGTCAGACCCTCCCGCTGGGCGGACGTTCAGCCGGCAGTAGCACGTGGGCACGCGCTGTCGGCAGACTGATAAGGCTATTTCTGGAAGGGAGCGCGCATGCACCCTGTAATGCTGCAGCGGTGACGGACCGTTTTTTTTTAACAGGCTTGGGTCAGCTAGTAAGCAATATTATTCATTATGTTATGTTTAATACAGCTCTTCTTTAAAAGCCTCAGGCATGGCAATGTCCTATTACCCCTTTTTATTTCAGGTAAGCTAGCACCCAGGTCCTACTGCACACCTAGGGGATGATTCACTAAACCTTGCTATGACAAATAGCAAGCCTTATCAGAGATAGCACGCCTTATCAAAGAAGAACACCTCCAGAAAGCTCACACAGGAAGGTCTCAACAATTCATCTTGGTTGCAGATTTCACCTTATATTTCATTACTGGGTAAACTGCACATTTATTTAAAAAAAAAAGAAGCTTTTTTCTGTTCTTCCCGCTGCAGCCAGAGCCAGATTTAAGCCAAGGCCCATAGGCCATGGCCTAGGGCACCACAGGATAAAGGGCGGGGGACAGCAGGTTATACTAGGGGAACGGGATGGGTCAACTTGCTAGCTATACTGGAGGTGATCAGGCAATTTATATGAAATAGGGGGAGGGTCATCTGGCTTCTTATACTAGAAGGAAGGTGGGGAGGGGTCAGAAGGATGCGTACGTTAAAAAGGGGCGCTGGGAAAAAAGGGCGCCGGGTTTTTAACGATAAGCATGGATAACGTTTAAAAATGAATTGTACTGTATTTCGTTTAAAATTAATGGTTTTTAAAGTTATAAATCATTAAATAATGTGCATTAAATCGGCAATTGTAAAAACGTTAATCTTTCGTTTAAATACTGAAACGTATAATAACGTTTAAAAAAAAAAATTACTAAGTAACCCTCCCTGTACCTACCCCTAACCCCTAGACCCCCCTGTTGATGCCTAAACCTAAGACCCCCCCTTTGGTGCCTAAGTAACCCTCCCTGTACCTACCCCTAACCCCTAGACCCCCCTGTTAGTGCCTAAACCTAAGACCCCCCTGTTGGTGCCTAAACCTAAGACCCCCCTGTTAGTGCCTAAACCTAAGACCCCCCTGTTGGTGCCTAAACCTAAGACCCCCCTGTTGGTGCCTAAACCTAAGACCCCCTGTTGGTGCCTAAACCTAAGACCCCCTGTTGGTGCCTAAACCTAAGACCCCCCTGTTGGTGCCTAAACCTAAGACCCCCCTTTTGGTGCCTAAACCTAAGACCCCCTGTTGGTGCCTAAACCTAAGACCCCCCCTGTTGGTGCCTAAACCTAAGACCCCCCTGTTGGTTTTTTCGTTTAAAAATAATGTAAAAAAAAAAAAAAAAAAAAAAAGTACTGTTTTTCGTTTAAAAATAATGTAAAAAAAAAAATATTGTACTGTTTTTCGTTTAAAAATAATATTTAAAAATGTATAAATCATTAAATAATGTGTAATCATGAGAAGCAGTAATAAAACATTAAGTCTCCGGGCGCCGCTTTTAAAACGTTATTTTTCTCCGGCGCCCATTAAACGATATTTATTATAGGAGTGAATGGCGGCGCCCGATTTGTCCACTAGCCTCAGGCGCCCGAATTTACTGTTACCCAGAAGGATACCTATATTGGAGGGAAGGGGGGTCATCAGGCTAAACTTGATAAGGGGGCAGGAAGTTCATCTGGTTACCTTTACTGGATAGAAAGGTCAATAGGCTACCTATACTGGAGGGAGGGGGAAGGGTCATCTGGCTATCTACACTGAAGGGGGTGGCTGCTGACAGTGGCCTTGGGAGGGAAGGAGTACAAATCCGGCCCTGACTGCAGCAATCTATTCATAAACAACACCATGTGGTCCTCATTTACTTTTATAGGCTGTTCCCATCTCATACCAGGCTGCTTCTGCATCGGTTTCATAATTCTCTGTTTTCCCTGCAGAATCCAGACGTCATGTAACAGCTGGAGGTCTGCTCTTGCCCTCTATAATGTTGCAATTGGCAGGATGCACGCATCCGACTTTGGTATTCTTGGGTGTAACAGCCGTGTAGTACTAAATACCGACCAGCAGGGGTCGCGACGCCACCTCTGATTGTCCTGCCAGTGAATGAGTGAGTGAGAGGCATTTCCTGCTGTCACTGGGTGAGGTACAATGACTCATCTCTGTGTGAAGATTTCTATAGAACACAGGACTTGCCAGCCAGGAGAAGTGCAATTGAAGGCAAATTTGGAGAAAAAGTAGTTCAGAGGAGGTTTGCCCCATCCCTCACAAGCTTGTCCTTCCAGCGCTTTGACCCTCTGAACATATTCAAAAAGGACTTGTCAAAAAAGTGTTGTGCAGCGCGCTCCCATCCATGTACAAAGCACGTCCACAAGACGGACCCCCCACCCCCCTCCACCAGGGCCGGATTTACCATAAGGCACATGCCCATACCTCCTAACTTTTTGAGATGAGAAAGAGGGACACATAAGCCACACCCCTGCCCCACCCCTTCACACCCCTAGTCACGCATGCCATAAAGATTTCATAAGCAAAATATGTAGTTTTATAATTAAAACCACACTGGTCCTTTCTATCCTGGTTCATTTTCCTTCATATTAACATTTTAAAATTAGTAATATATCAATTTAAAGGATGGGAATAAGGTTTAGAGTCAAACACATTTTAGAGTAGAGAAATATATATTTACATAGAAAGAGGGAAAAATGAGGAGGAAAAGGGGACAGAGGGACAGGGCTCCCAAAGAGGGACAGTTGGGAGCTAGGCACGTGCCTACAGGCGCCAGATGGTGGAAAGGCGTCTCACTCCCCTCCCCGAGTGTCTCCCTCCCTCCATCCCACTTCTGAGACCTCCCTTACAGCCAGGGGCACCTCTAGCTACCTAATACTGAGGGGTACCTGTAGCTACCTATGATGGGCAAGGGAAGTAAGGGAGAAGCGACAGCTGAAACAGCCAGGACACTTGCGGAGCAGTTTGGTCCGGTTTTTAGGTTCATGGAGGGTGAAGTCTAGGGTACCAGGACACCTGTGCCTATAGGCTCCTGTGATGTAAATCCGGGCCTGCCCTCCACGCAGTAGCATGGAGCTACTCATGTTTGGCTTTTTCCTCTGTAGCTACCGCACAGGCGCGCCTGCACAGTGCAGTCGTGCTCGTTGACGATAGTAGTGCAGCCGCGAAGTAGAGGGTCCCTGCAATCAGCGATCAGGTGGGGGAGGATTGTGAAGCTTCAGGAGGACGCAGAGGCTTCCCCTAAATACGCCAGCATCTAACTTTTTAGAATTTTTTTAAATCACCGGTTTGCTTTAAAGACATAATAATATTTTTTTTAGCTCCTCCCAACAACCAATTAGGCTAGTTTTTGCTTTAAAGGAGAACTCCAGAAGCTGCTAAATAAAGCTATTCCCTCATCAGTTACTGCAATCAGGGCCGGGCCGAGGCAGCGGCGAGAGAGGCTCCAGCCTCAGGGCGCAGTGTAAGAGGGGGACGCACAACTCACTCAGCTATCATTCCCCTATTGTGTTTGAAACAGAGAGAAATGAGAAAAGGGGATACATGGCAGTGACTGCAAGCCAGATAACTAGAGATTAAGGTGTTGGGGGCCTCTTAGTGTAATAGCAATCAGTGTGTGACGGCTGGGGTGGGAGGGATGGAGGGGCGCACTTTGGTGTCTCAGCCTTGGGTGCTGGAAGACCTTGTCCCGGCTCTGACTGCAATTACTCCTTAAATACGATTTACCTTTCACATTTCACACTGTGAAATGCAGGTGGCCGTGCGAGCGAAACGCAACGCATACGACTGGGTGCCATCGCGCGTTGTGCTGCTGATCCCATGCATTACAGTGAATGGGTCAGCGCAGTGCCTTACTGAAAAATGTGTGCAGCAGTGCAATAGCGCATCACACTGCTGTGCAGCACAATAGGGCTTGATTTACTCAAAATTAAACACAACTTAGGAGCTGGCTGCATGCTACGTGTGGCCGTGCTGCGTAGCTTTAAATGGCTGATGCCGTGAAGTATCGCGACTGTTATACTTCCCTAGCGCAGCCGTTGCTATGCTAGCGTATCGCGGACGCAATACTTCACAACACCTGGCAGTTAAAGGAGCACGCGTTGCTATGTAAACAACCCGTTTAAGTAAGATAGGCACGCTGCACAGCACGACCGCGTGTACTGTGCACATTGCTCCTATGTTGCCTCAAAGCTTGCGCTGCTGCAGCAGTGCTCTTTAGTGAATTAAAACCCTATAGTGTGAACATTAGACAGTGCATTCTATGCACTTCCGATGTTCTTGCGTGTGGTCCACCATACGTGTTGCTGAAATGCACACGGCAGTGCATATTTGAGGCCTTAGGAAGTACTCCCCCCCCAAAAAAGGAATATGATTTCCATTACAGAACCTAGAATCCTAATTTGGTAGATTGGCTGGCTGCCATACTGTGCATCTGGAAGCCCTGGTGTACAGCACTGACACAGCGGCAGCTACATTTATTACATGCGGAGGGATGGGGGGGCTCTTCATACAACGAGACAGACCTCATAATCATCATCAGGATTCAATCCTGTTATCTCTTCAGTTTTTATTACTAATTGGGGACAGAGAAAAACCAGCTGATGTATTTAATAGAAGCAACAGAGAGTGTGAAAGAAAATGAAAACAGAGAAATAAGTTAAAAAACAGACAGGAGTTTAAAGAGGAACTCTGCTTTTGTAAAAAGCACCCTGCAAAAAGTACTCTTCTTCCTAATCCAAGCGGCTATAAATTTAAATTCAATCATAGCACTGTGGGATCTGCAGCGCTGCCCAACCTCTTTGCTAACTCCGCCCTCAGCCCCTCCCACAGGATCCATCTGAAAATGGCGCCTGCGAATAATGGCGCACAGTGATGTCGCTAATCCGTTTGTCGCTTATCGCTATTCAATGTTAAAGCCTTATTGTTATTTAGCTCGGTTTATTTGATTGAAAACATAAACATTGTATCGTTATTCAACGTTGTAAAAATTGGTGATATAAAAGGTATATCTAACCCTACTCTCACACAGATCCCTCTCTGTACCCATTCCTAACCCCTAGAGCCCCCTGATGGTGCCTAACACTAAGACCCCCCTTGGTGGTGCCTAACCTTAACCACCCCCTGGTGGTGCTTAACCCTAACCACCCCACCCTGGCGGTGCCTAACCCTAACCACCCCACCCTGGTAGTGCCTAACCCTAAGACCTCCCTGGTGGTACCTAACCCTAAATCTCCCCTGGTGGTGCCTAACCCTAACCTTGACAGTGTTACATTAAATCCATTCACCGCTTTGCATTTAAATAACGTCTGCACTTTGGCTTATGTAGGGCGCTATTGATAAATAACGTTACTGTGCGCAATAACATCTGCTGTTTGGCATATGTACGGCGCTATTCATAAATAACGTTACTGTGTGCAGTTTTTCTTCTTTTTTCCCTGTGCGCCATTATTATGCAGTACTAACGATAAATAGCAATAAGCGTATCTTTTTAATGCGGCGCCATTTTTATACCTAGGCGCTGTGCGCCATTATTCACTGATCCGCTCCCTTCTGATGAGTCATGCTGTCTGCTGTGAGAAGACAGCTGCTCTGTGTGTTCAGTGCTGTCTCAGAGGTGAGCAGAGGATTAACAAGCGCTACTGCTCTGACCCACTAATTACTCATGTGGGAAGACAGGAAATTTGTGGCTGCTTATTTTCCAGAGTACAGATTCTGGGCTAGCAATAAAGGACATTTTTAAAATCACATTAAACAAAAAAAAAAAAGAGTCCTATGCGGCATTAATATACTGTATACATTTATAGCATTTTTTAAAATAAAAGCTGAATTTCCCTTTAAGAAGAGAGAGAGTCACAGTGACTTACCAGAACTCCCCATCATCGCAGCGTTTAATCAGCCTGTCCCGAATGCTGCCCTCCACAGAGTTCCACTCATTGGAGCTGCAGAGAAGGAACACAGAGGGCATTCAGTACGGCTTGGCTCATATACAGTCATAGCATTCACCAGAGCATGAGGAAACCAGCGACATATGCAGGGCCGGATTTGTACTCTTTTCCTCCCAAGGCCACTGTCAGCAGCCGCCCCCCTTCAGTGTAGATAGCCAGATGACCCTTCCCCCTCCCTCCAGTATAGGTAGCCTATTGACCTTTCTATCCAGTAAAGGTAACCAGATGAACTTCCTGCCCCCTTATCAAGTATAGCCTGATGACCCCCCTTCCCTCCAATATAGGTATCCTTCTAACCCCTCCCCACCTTCCTTCTAGTATAAGAAGCCAGATGACCCTCCCCATATTTCATATAAATAGCCTGATCACCCCCTCCCTCCAGTATAGCTAGCAAGTTGACCCATCCCTTTCCCCTAGTATAACCTGCTGCCCCCCGCCCTTTATCCTGTGGTGCCCTAGGCCATGGCCTATGGGCCTTGGCTTAAATCCGGCCCTGGACATATGGAGGCTTTCTAAACATCGGGATAATTAGAGACGACAGAGGAGCTCTGACCTTCGCTGTTTACCCATCACTATCTGGACATAGGTAAAGCAGACCTGAACTCAGAACTTCCTCTCTGCTCTAAAAGATACACAACAGCATAATAAACTTTAAAGAAAAAAACATTTCTGTTACAGCTGATACACATCCTGCAATAAATCTGCAGTGGGTCTACTTCCTACTTTCATGGAAGCAGAAATATTAACATCCTGTGTCCAAATTAGCTGCTCTGCCGTGGCAGAGGAGACTCCTGAGCGGACACAGCTGAGAGATCAAATTACAGTTGTGATTAGTCACAGATGAGGGGGAATCAGACAGGCTAAACTCTCTAAATACATACAGGGTGCATTTCACTCTGTTTTCCTTCTGTCCTGTGCATGAGTTCAGGTCCACGTTAAAGTGAGCCTTCAAGGGACCCTGAGCTGTCATTAAAAATGAAATTGGGACTTACCTGGGGCTTCCTCCCGCCCACGGTAGGCCACGAGGTCCCCCGGCATCCTCCTGGCTCCTCTCCCGGTCCCGCTGGCGGCTCCGCTCTTCAGCTACTTTCGGGCTGAAGTCGCCAGTATACTTCCTGGATGAGCACATCAGTGGCGCACGGAGGGGGTTGTTCTGGGTGTCTAGAACACCCCCCTGCACCGAGACCGGAAGTGGACAGAATAAAATGATGGAGGCGCCAGCCGCGCCAATAAGGGATGCGGGAGCCGGCTTTATTCCTCGCTCCCTCCCTCCCTCCCTCTGAATGCCCCTCGCCTGCGGTGAATGTGTGCCCGGCTCCCCCATGAGTGTGTGCGCAGCGGAGCGGTAGGTCCTCTTACCGCAGATCAGGCGCATCAGCAACTGGAGTCTCATGCTTCCTGTGACGTCATGGTAAACAGGAAGCATGAGACTCCAGTTGCTGGTGCGCCTGATCTGCGGTAAGAGGACCTACCGCTCCGCTGCGCACACACTCATTGGGAACCGGGCACACATTCACCGCAGGCGAGGGGCATTCAGAGGGAGGGAGGGAGCGAGGAATAAAGCCGGCTCCCGCATCCCTTATTGGCGCGGCTGGCGCCTCCATCATTTTATTCTGTCTTTTCTCCCCCGGGCAATCTTCTCCCCACACAAGGGGCGGGCACCTTTCTTCACCTATCTTATACTGGAGGGCATATACCTATCTAATCTATGCTGGGGGGCATATACCTATCTAACCTATACTGGGGGGCATATACCTATCTAATCTATCCTGGGGGGCATATACCTATCTAACCTATACTGGGGGGCATATACCTATCTAATCTATACTGGGGGGCATATACCTATCTAACCTATACTGGGGGGCATATACCTATCTAACCTATACTGGGGGGCATATACCTATCTAATCTATACTGGGGGGCATATACCTATCTAACCTATACTGGGGGGCATATACCTATCTAACCTATACTGGGGGGCATATACCTATCTAATCTATACTGGGGGGCATATACCTATCTAACCTATACTGGGGGGCATATACCTATCTAATCTATACTGGGGGGCATATACCTATCTAACCTATACTGGGGGGCATATACCTATCTAACCTATACTGGGGGGCATATACCTATCTAATCTATACTGGGGGGCATATACCTATCTAACCTCTACTGGGGGGCATATACCTATCTAATCTATACTGGGGGGCATATACCTATCTAACCTCTACTGGGGGGCATATACCTATCTAACCTATACTGGGGGGCATATACCTATCTAACCTATACTGGGGGGCATATACCTATCTAACCTATACTGGGGGGCATATACCTATCTAACCTATACTGGGGGGCATATACCTATCTAACCTATACTGGGGGGCATATACCTATCTAACCTATACTGGGGGGCATATACCTATCTAACCTATACTGGGGGGCATATACCTATCTAATCTATACTGGGGGGCATATACCTATCTAACCTATACTGGGGGGCATATACCTATCTAACCTATACTGGGGGGCATATACCTATCTAATCTATACTGGGGGGCATATACCTATCTAACCTATACTGGGGGGCATATACCTATCTAACCTACACTGGGGGGCATATACCTATCTAACCTATACTGGGGGGCATAGCCCTATCTAATCTATACTGGGGGCATATACCTATCTAACCTATACTGGGGGGCATATACCTATCTAACCTATACTGGGGGACATATACCTATCTAACCTATACTGGGGGGCATATACCTATCTAACCTATACTGGGGGACATATACCTATCTAACCTATACTGGGGGGCATATACCTATCTAACCTATACTGGGGGGCATATACCTATCTAACCTATACTGGGGGGCATATACCTATCTAACCTATACTGGGGGACATATACCTATCTAACCTATACTGGGGGCAACTATATGGGCTACCTATACTGGGGGGGGGGACCTATAGCTGGCTACCTATACTGCGGGCACCTATACCTGTCTCCACGTTGGGGGCGCATTTTACGCCCTCACCCTGGGTGCAATTTAGCCTAGAAACTGCTAGTATTTGGCTCCACCCACACCATATTTTGGCCACGCCCACACGCCACTTTCAGGAACCCCCCCCCCTTGGAAATCCTGGATTTGCCCCTGCACATTACGCATCATCATGTCGGCCAGTGTGAGAGTCCTGCACATGCGCAGTTCAGAGTTACAGAACCGTGTCATCACGCAGGCTGCTACGCGTCATCAAGTCGGCCAGTGTGAGAGTCCTGCACAAGCGCAGTTCAGAGTTAGAGAACCGCGTCATCACGCAGGCTGCTATGCGTCATCAAGTCGGCCGACGTAATGACGTGTAACGTGCTCGTCTATGTGAGTGCTCTCACATGAGCCAAGAGCTTCTTTTTTATTCAATCACAAACTCAAGTCCTGCACCTTTTTTTGGAGATTGCGCTTCAATGAACAATAGGAACAATCGCTTTAAAAAGTGCTTTGAACTGCGATTTTGTGAGCATTTTTCAAGAAAATTGGCTTTAACAGACATTTAGTTCCGGGTCAGAGTGCACTTCCTGTTTGTCTGCACACACAATCGCAAAATGATAAGACATACAAAAATCACTTGCAAAAAAACCCCCGCAAATCGCTGTACAAATACCAGCAATTGCTCAAAACCACGCACAAAAGCGCTTTGTGATTTGGAGTGTGAACTAGGCCTTAATGTTGTGGCAAATCAGTGTATGAAATCATGTTCAACAACAGAGAATTATGGGAGAGAAGAGAAAGGTTACAGTATTCAGTAATACTTTATCTATTTGTGGACTTCTCTCAGCCCCACCTCTAAATTGTAATAACCACGCCCACATCACTGCTTACTTGTCACTCCAGGCTCCGGTCCACTCCACCTCCCCCCATGGATTCCGGATTCGTATCAGCTTCTCCTGACGTCCTCTGTAGTCCACCTGTTTTGGGTTAAAACTATTTATAAAACTGAAAACCTACAGTACAAACGTTTAACGAAAAAAAGTTAGCTATAAGAGATGTTAAAATTAGTTCCTGGGTCCCACTAGGTGACCTGACAATTGAAGTTTTGAACATACATACATACATACATACATACATACATACATACATACAAACATTTTAATGTGTTAGATAATATTTAAGTAAGTCGGAAAAAATTGTGCCTGAGGCTGGGAACACACTTAGCAGAAACGCCAGTGTTGTGGAAAACGCAGGGTTTTTGCCTGCAATGATAGTCAATTGGGTGCATCAAAAAACTCATATGCGTTTTGTATGTGTTTTGTAACATGCGGTTTTAAAAACGCTGGTTTTGTTAAAGGATTTTCAAAAACTCCTCAAAAATGCACATAATGAAAGTCAATGGTAACGCAATGTAATGCGCTTTTCATGCATTTTTCATGTGTTTTTATATGCTTTTTTATTGTTTTTTGATGCATTTCTGCTTTCTTGTTGTCTTCCTAGTGATTTACATAAAACGCAATAGAAAAATACATGGAAAATAAATACAAAATGCATATGCGTTTTGTATATGCGACCCGCAAATGCATTGAAACGCATGCAAAACTCTAGAAAAACGCATATGCGTAAAAAATGCAAACGCACAAAAAACGCATTAAAAACACAAAAACGCACATGATAGAAAACGCAACCTTTTACGCACTGACAAGTGTGCACCCAGCCTAAACTGGGAAAGTTCCAACGCCTACTTTGGCATCCTCAGTTAATAAATAAGGCCTGGGTTCTTTTTGATAAGTAATGTCTATACAAGTTTCTCTCCCTAGAGGGCGCTCACCTCTTCTGCGGCAGTCACGGAGTAGGCGTGGCCTTTCACCAGCTTCTGGAAGGTGATGGCCTCCGTCTCAGCTGCGCTTGTGATCTACAAAACACAAAAGTAACAATACAGTTTTCACATGGCTGCACAAAGATAATATTCAGCATAACATCACAATACACATTCCAGGGCGTGTGCTTGTGTGCTGGACACCAGGCTGGCTCTTTCATCTCTACAGATCAAACACAACAAGATCCTTTGCAGTTGAAAGGAAGAAACTGATGAAATGGAACAGCAGAGTTCTGCTGACCTCAGATCAGGATGCAGGAGGGTACATATTACTGCTCTCACACTTTGTTAGGACCCGCCAGACTTATGCTGGGAATACACGGTTCGATTCTGAGTCATTTAGATGGCTCGATAGATAATTTCCGACACGTCCGATCTCCCGCCCGACCGTTTCCCCGCTCGATTCTGTATTGAGGACAATGGAAAAAGATAAGAAAAACAAGCGGAAGATAAGAGAATTGCCTGCAGAATCGAGCGGGGAATCGATCGGGCGGGAGAGTCAAGCGGCAAAATTGAGCCGTGTATGCCCAGCATTCTATTCAAGGTACTTCGATTTTAATCTATGTGTAGGATGTGATAGCATAGGGACTCCTTTATGAGATAGGCTTTGCCGCTGGCTGAGGGGCTTATTCACATGTCTGTGCATATGTGAAAGCAATAATCTTGTTTTCTGAAGTGTTGTTTGACAGGCAATTCGTGATTTAAATGAGGCTTAATTGCCTCAGGTGTGTGGCTGGGAGAGAGGGGGTTACTTACCCATAAGTCCGCTGCCTTCTATGCGTTTCAAAAGTCTTGCACGCCTCCTATTGGACGTGATGCAAGACTCACTACCATGCACTTCCTCCTTCTGGCTTGTAGGAGGAAGCATGGTAGTGAGTCTTGCAATGTGTCCAATAGACAATTAAGCCCCACTTAAATAACAAAGCCCACCACTGTTTGAATCCGCTGGATATCTAAGAATTTGAGCCGAGGTCTCTCTGAAGGAAAACCGAGGTGGGGGGGGGGGGGGGGGGGAATTCAGATGGAATAGCGCCACCCTGGAGGGAATCACAACTACAGCGAGAGACTTGATAGACTGCTAGGGCTCGAAGAAGCTCCAAGTAATGTGAATTTGCATCAAATTCCCTCTAGCTGTACCATTCAAGGCTATGGGAATTCAGATGCCATGTTTGAAAAAAAATGCAGCAAGTACTATTTTTTCCCCGCATGCGATTTCGGAAGCAGCGGATTTCAATAGGCTGCGATTCCACATCCAAGGTTGCATGCAGGGAAACGCACACGTGGAAACGGGCCCTTAGACTTGAAGAGAAACTGCAACCAAAAATTGAACTTCATCCCAATCAGCAGCCGATACCTCCTTTCCCATGAGAAATCTATTCCTTTTCACAAACGGATCATCAGGGGGCTCTGTATGGCTGATATTGTGGTGAAACCCCTCCCACAGTATGATGTCAAGACCATGGTTCTGACATCACACTGTGGGAGCCTTATTGCATTGTGAGAAATAACAGCTGTTTACAGTGGTTTCCAACTGCCAAAAAAGCAAGCAGCATCTCCTTCCACTGACATCACTTGCCAGCAGTAAAAATGGCACCATGTGATAAATGTCAGAATGTAAATCAGGGAGAGAAAAGATTTTACAATGGGAAAACACCGACTAAATCATTTTTACATAAATACTACAAAAATGAAGCACTTTTTTTTAACTGCATTATTTTCACTGGAGTTCCTCTTTAACTTGAAAATGGATTCCTTAGAGCTAATGGCTATTTGTAGGAATTTTCCCGGAGTAAAGCCTTGTACTCACACTAGCTGTGGCTGGATAGTGTTATGGTGGTTTAGGGCTCTGCCTCTGACACAGGTGACCTGGGTTCCAACCTCAGCTCTTCCTGTTCAGCACCTATTCAGTAAGGAGACCATGGGCAAGACTCCCTAACACTGCTACTGCCTATAAAGCGCGTCCTAGTGGCTGCAGCTCTGGCGTCTTGAGTTAACAGGAGAAAAGCCAGATATAAATGTTCTGTGCCTTGTCTTGATAAAAGTAGCTAAAAACAAACAATGGACCGCAAAATTATCAGCCAAATAAACGAAAGAAAAATATACTGACAGTGATGGCGAAATGTAATGATAAAAGATCTCTGGTTTCAACCATTTTACACGTCAGAACGCTTTAATGAAACAATCATTAGTGATGGATAGTGTGTACAGATGTGAGCCCACACCGCCATCTGATGCTTATGAACTCCTGTCTGTACAGCATCGTGCACCGTATGCATCACTCAGGATCATCAGTATATCGTATAGTATATCGTTTGCTTTCCCCTGAATTCCATCTGGCGTGTGTGGAAGGCTTGATATTGGAGGACACACTTACATCTATGGAGCAGCCCAGCAGAGATCCAGTCTTCAGAGCTTTCTGGATGATCTTAAACAGGTCGTTTGGGGCTTTTTTCAGTTCGTACCACTCTGCCAGACCCCCCGTGAAATCCTCAAACCCCTCCGTGGTGGCCCCTCCGGACAGCGCTTCGTAGGATCCGTTCAGCCTGCATATTGGCACACAGAAGACAGGATTAGGACACAGCTGAATCTTAGGAGATCTCTGCCCAATTTATATGGAGTATAAAAAAACATACATAATATTCCAATGTATCTCTATGTATAGCATATGTAGAGTGGGGGAAAGGTATATAACCTCTATCAGCCATAAAATCAAATTCTATTTACCCACTGCTTTGAGTTTATTATGTAGTCTACATGCAATCTGCACTGCAAACATTCCAATATAATCATAAATGTTTCTGCCATAACAAATCTTATCTCAGTTAGCCTGGCTCTATTCTGGTACATTGCCGGGGAGAGGGAAGCTTGTTATCTCCCCTCCCATATTCCTGCTCCTCACTGATTGGCTGAGGGTAGTTCAGTGTGACAGGAGGCTTAGAAGGGAAATACACCTCACCCCTTTGCTGAAGCTGCTGAAATACAATCTATGCTGTGCTCAAATGTGTTTACAAAGCAAGCTAAATAGGACAGTGCAGTTCCTACAGAGTTCAGTGGGGAGGAGGGATGGCGGGGGGTTAGGGATTAGGATTCTGAAGCTATTGTACATGCCTTGAAATTTTGATCACGTGATAGACTACAGGAACCAAGTTTTCATTCTGTGGGTGGAGTCACCTCATTCTGCCTGTATTGCCTCAGCTCCTGACCAGCTATTTTACAAGTTATATATTTGACATTAGCGAATCAAGGACGTTCTGCACAGACAATAGATAGGAGTCGGAGACCGAGTCTTGGAGTCAAAGCCGGAGTCTGCGTTGTGAATTTGTACACTGGTTTTAACTTGCTTGTATGTTTTTATTCAGTTGTGGAGTTGCAGTTCATATTTCTCTGTTTGGTTCCAATTAGTTTTCTTGCACAGAACAGAAGTAATTTGCAAGATTTCTTTTTGTGTTTTCCTATTTGCCAATAAATCAACAACCGCAGCAAGCTGGCCAATAGCAAACAGGTTTCAGCAATGCCCAAAATAACAACAAACATAAAAAGTTCCATATATAGTACAGGACCATACTGCATGCAAACAAACCCCTGTACAGGAGTAGCACATACAACCCAGATCGCCAGCTTTCTTCCTCATCTTGTATAAAGTTATTGCGTACAGCACACCCACTGCAAACCATTACGTTGATGCATCCTCCATCTCACATTTTGTTCCAGGAGTGAGTTGAGGTCTTAGGCAGCAATAATAAAAAAAACAAAACAAAGAAAAAACAAGCCACACATAGTAAACCATGCTATTCAAAACAGGAGTAAAGTCCCACAACGTAGCATGCAAATCTTTGAGAATAGTAAAAAACCTTATTAAAAGAGGATATACTTTCTATCCATTGGGTGGATTCATTATCCATTACGGGTAAACGGGGCAGAGGACCCCTTTGTGTCCTGCACTTACTTAGCATAGGCTTTCTCCATCAGTGCGCTCCAGAATTCATTCCCCTCCGCTGAGTGAACGAAGACAAGTTCCCCATCTTTGGTTGGGAGACGGTCATCAATAACCACATCCACCCATTCACCGAACTGCCAGAACTGAAACACAAAGCAAATATCACTTACTATTCAGTATACAGTTTAAAAGAGTATTCTTAAAATTTGCCCTCACCTGCCAGACCTACTCTGACTCCCTCCAACCTATCTCATCCTTATACCTACTCTGTGTCTTTTCCTTTACCCCGCCCCCTTTGCAAAAACAAGCCTTAAAAAGGTTGTGAGCTTGACTCGCCTCCTTTCCTTTGTTAACAAAAAGTTTACAGGTAAAATATAACAAACCTAGAGGGGGAAAAACCCACCAATTACATAAAATAAATAATCCTCCATGGCCCCTCCCCTCTGATCCCTTTTGCGGTAACTGACAACAGGTGTGCTGAACTGCCATGTGGCCTGCCTCCTTGCCTCACACTCCCTGCCTGCCCTGTACACTAACCCTGATGTTACCAAGCATTCCACAACTCTACAACTGGAGAATATGTGCCAAATTGTGATGTGACGGGAGAAACGTTTTTGAGTGTAGGACAAACATCGATCAGGTCAAGATTATGCAGATTGGAACAACGTGTTCTGGACAGACAATGGAGCGATATAGTTATCTGGCCATGGTATCAAATGACATGTTTGGCAAAAATACAAAGTTTGCCTTTCAGCAGAAGATCTCAATACAAACTGTAAAGCATGGTAGTGGAAAGGTAATTATAACTGCCCATACACTTAAAGGGAACCTAAACTGAGTAGGGCATGTATTTTTCCTTTTAAAATAATACCAGTTGCCTGACTCTCCTGCTGATCCTGTGTCTCTAGTAATTTCAGCCACAGCCCCTGAACAAGGATGCAGGTCAGGTGCTCTGACTGAAGTCAGACTGGATTAGCTGCATGCTTGTTTCAGGTGTGTGATTCAGCCACAATCGCAGCAAAGAGATCATCAGGACTACCAGGCAACTGGTATTGTTTAGAAGGAAACATCCATATCCTTCTCAGTTTAGGTTCCCTTTAAAACCATGTTACTGTGTCATCATTTTATATAAAAAGCCAGTTCCAGATGCTGCTCCGTCCTGGTTTACCTGGAAGTGGAAGATCCCCGCATAGTTTTCCTGGAAGCTCTGGTCTTTAGGGACCACTCTGTACAGGATTTGATCGTTGAGGGTGAGAGAAGCGATGGCAGCCAGTAACCAGCAGTCACCTGCAGGGAAGATGGAGGAAATGGTTAAACAGTTACTTCTGCACCAACACGTGTGTTCCATCATCAACTCTCACCAATAAATGAAGTGGGAGGGATATGGAGGCTGCCATATTTATTTCCTTTAAAAGTGGACTCAAACTCTTGCACAGGACAGAATGAAAACAGAGAGCAATCACCCTGCATGTATTTAGAACATTTAGCTTGTCTAATTCCCTCTCGGCAGACAGGCTAATTGGAAAGCACAGGTTATTAACAATATAACTGCTTCCATGAGAGCAGGAAGTAGATACACTTCAGATTTATAGCAGGATTTGTATCAGCTGTAACAAAGAAATGTTTTTCTTGAAAGTTTATTATGCTGTTGCACATCATTTAGAGCAGAGATGAAGTTCTGAGTTCAGGTCCACTTTAAGCAATACCAGGCTATCCTGCTGATCCTCTGCCTCTAATACTTTTAGCCATAGCCCCTGAACAAGCATGCAGAAGATCAGGTTTTTCCTGACATTATCATCAGATCTGAAAGATTAGCTTCATGCTTGTTTCTGGTGTTATACAGACTCTACTGCAGGCAAATAGATCAGCAGGCTGCCAGGCAACTGGCATGGCTTAAAAAGGAAATAAATATTGCAGCCTCCATGTACGGTATCTCTCACTTCAGTTGTCCTTTAACCTTCCTGGCGGATAAGCCGCGCAGGAGGATTTCTCAGGCCCCGCTGGGCCGATTTGCATCATTTTTTTTTTTGCAATACGCAGCAAGCACTTTTCTAGCTGCGTGTGCATTCCGATCGCCGCCGCTCCGCGCAAGATCGTCGTGCCGCCCCCCCACCCCAGACCCTGTGATTGGCCAGGCAGCGATGAGGGGTGGATCGGGACTCCCTTAGACGTCATCCCGCCCAGCCCTTCAGGAAATCCCGTTCTTTGAACGGGATTTCCTGATCAAAGATCGCCTGAGGCGATCAAAGCGGGCGGGGGGATACCGCTGAGCAGCGGCTATCATGTAGCGAGCCCTGGGCTCGCTACATGATTTAAAAAAATAAATTAATTAAAAATAGTGCTGCGCTGCCCCCTGGCGGTTTCTAATAGACCAACAGGAGGGTTAAAAAGGAACTATTGTGAAAATAACAGAATGAATAAAATTGCTTGTTTTTTTTGTTACAATAGTCATTCGTAAAATGATTTAGTCAGTAATTGCCCATTGTAAAATCTGCCCTCTCTTTGATTTACATTCTGAAATTCATCACAGGGGGCGAAATCTTTAGTTCTGTCAGGTGATCTCTGCAGAATGTTTTTTTTTCTGAGAATCCCAAAGCCAGTGAAAATAATTCCTGGCCTCACAGAATGCTCTGTATGGAGAATTCCGCATAGCTAAACAGCCTATGCTAAGAATCACTGGGAGGGCGGGGCTAAATACCAATATAAAACAATATATAGATATAGGATGTTTTTCTGATGCTGAAACTAGGAAAATTACTGTAAAAGTCGGTATCCTGAATAAGGGTCGGTCCACACTAGTGCGGTTGCAGAACGCAATCTGCGCTCCCGTTTTTCAAAAACCGGAACGTCACAAACAGATCCGTTCTGCCCTTTTGCAGCACGTTTCCAGTCCGTTTACGTTTAAAAAAAAAATAAAAACCGTGTCCATGTCCCGTGGCCATTGGTGTGTGTGTGTGTGGGGGGGCTGCCAAGCTGAAGGGGGGCAGCTGGCAACAGCGGTGGGGAGGGGGGGGGGGGGGTGTTGGAGCCCCCTCCCTCAACTGGGCCCCCCCTTCTGCTTTTTTCCCTAATCAGCAGCGAGCGGGAAAGCAATTATCTACTTTCTTCCTTGTGTTAGACCGTTTGCCGCGTGACTACCTGCACTGTTGCCCTCTGTACTTCAGCGGGCAGCATTGCAGGAAGTAACTCGGCAAGCAGTGGAACGCAAAAGGAAGTAGGTAATTGCTTTCCTGCTCGCTGCTGGCATAGCGAAACTAGCTGGAGGGGGAGCACAATCGGGGGGAGCCACAGGTGAGGGGGGGCCGACCTCCCTCCCCACCGCTATGCCCGCTGCTCCCCCTTCCTTGCTGCTACACCCTCCAGGCTAGCTAGGGCAAGGCAATCTGGTTCTCCCTCCGTTTTTATGTGCAAAGTTCTCTGTGGAGAGGGAGATCCGTTTTTGCATTGCCCTTCATTGCCCGTGCGTGTATCCGGGGTCCGTGAAAATCCAGCAAATCCGCACTCTCCGGTCAGTTTTTTTAAACCGGATCCCGCTGATCCGTTTTTTTGAAGTGTGTGAAAATGGGTAGCACGGTGGCATAGTGGTTAGCGCTCTTGCCTTGCATCGCTGGGTCCCTGGTTCGAATGCCAGCCAGGTCAACATCTGCAAGGAGTTTGTATGTTCTCCCCGTTTCTGTGTGGGTTTCCTCCGGGCACTCAGGTTTCCTCCCATATCCCAAAAACATACATATAAGTTAATTGGCTTCCCCCCTAAATTGTCCCTAGACTACAATACATATACTACACAATATAGACATATGACTATGGTAGGGACTAGATTGTGAGCTTTTCAGAGGGACAATTAGTGACAAGACTATATATACTCTGTACAGTCCTGCGGAAGATGTCGGCGCTATATAAATACTAAATAATAAAAATAATAAAATGGCTGCTATTTTTTAACCCCGGAATCCATGGCTTTGGTTTTGGTCCAGGCCAAAAAAACGTGTGGACCGAGCCTTAATAAAACACACACCCCTATGCATGTACACACACACACACACACACACACACACACACACACACACACACACACACACACACACACACACCCCTATGCATGTATACACACACACACACACACACACACACACCTATGCATGTACACACACACACACACACACACACACCCCTATGCATGTACACACACACACACACACACACACACACACACCCCTATGCATGTACACACACACACACACACACCCCTATGCATGTACACACACACACACACACACACACACACACACACACACACCCCTATGCATGTATACACACACACACACACACACACACACACACACACACACACCCCTATGCATGTACACACACACACACACACACCCCCCTATGCATGTACACACACACACCCCTATGCATGTACACACACACACACACACACACACACACACACACACACACACACACACACACACACACTGAACCTGAATAATTTACAATGCATCTGAGCTAGTAATCATTGAAAGGCTGCGGTATCAAACCAGACGGAGCAGTTTTTGGGTAAGGCGTTCCATGTCCTACATTCCAAAATCTAATCTGAACTCAGAGTTCCTGCCCATCAGGTATGACTGCAGCCAGGACAAATCCAGCAGAAGTCTATGACAATAGTGTATTAGGTAGAGGGTACATAGGCATCTATGGATTAGGAAGCATTTTAAAAGCGGACTTACACTCAGAACTTCCGCCTTGCTCTAAAAAAGATAAGCAACAACATAATCACATTTAAAGAAAAAACATTTCTTTGTTACTGCCGATACAAATCCTGCAATAAATCTGCAGTGTGCCTACTTCCTGCTTTCATGGAAACAGACATAGGGTTAACATCCTGTGTTTACAAATTACCTGCTCTGCCGAGGCAGCAAAGCTGACACTGGGAGAGATCAATTTACACTTGTCACAGATGAGGGGGGGATTAGACAGGCTAACCTCTCTAAACACATACAGGGTGCATTTCTCTAGGTTTTCCTTCTGTCCTGTGCAAGAGTTCAGGTCCACTTTAATATTTGAAAGTAAGAAATACATGACCTGTCATTTAACGGATGGATGAGAATAAAGTTTAGAGAGTCAATTTAAAACATTTTTTCAGCAGAAAAAAATAACATATTTACATAGATCTGTACATCAGTTCTGAAAGTGGGACAAAAAAAAAGGGACAGGGATTTGGTTTCCAAAAAGGGACTCCCTCCAAAAAGGGACAGTTATGAGCTATGCAATAATGCAAACGCAGACATTCCTTTGCACAAATAATTCAAGACAGCGCAGTTACTTTGAATAACTCCAAACAATTGGGTTACACAGCAATTTCAGCTTTAATTTATGTTGTGATGCACTTTCCTACGAATGTGTACACAGTTCTGTATCAGCTGCCTGCAGAGTCCTGTGATTTGTGGCGAGAGGGGTGACTGATGTCATGAATGGGAGGCCTGTGTCTGCTGGAATATTGTAGAACTAACTACTCAGCTACATTCCAGCCTGATGGAAAATCCCCAACACGCTGCAGTCACAGGAGGGGTGGGAGGGAGACACGAGGAAGAATGTACAATGATCAGTCCTTTCCACCACATCTGGGTGGGGACGTTGCTTTACTGCTCCTACATTCGCTTTGCAAACTGATCAAGTAGATTAGCTGCACAAATGTACATGGCTAATCCCAAACCTGTCAGATTTTACCACCTACTGTTTACAAATTACCTGCTCTGCTGATGGCAACACAGGAAAAAAAACAGTGAACTTTATGCTGGGACAAAATGTATATGTTGCATATCTCCCAAGCGTCCCGATTTGCCCAAGACTGTCCCGGGTTGGGAGGTATGGTCCCGTGTCCCGGTGCATGCCCCTCCCCCATCCTGTGCTCCTCCAGCATATAATGCAGAGTATTCACGACCGGAACACGTGCGTCCCTCACCTGCTCCACCGGACTCCAGTGATGTGCGTTGTCCTGTGACGACTCACCTCTCCCTCTATTGCGGGGCTGTCAAACTCAAATACAAAGTGGGCAGAAACGGAACACTGGAGCCAATTTGGGGGCAACCTCAATGTCTAGTGGCCACCTACCTCCCTTATAAAGCTCCCTGCTGTCTAATGTCCCCTCTCCCCTACAGTTCCCTGGTGACTAGTGGCCCTCCTCTTTCCCCTATACAATTCCCTAATGTCTAATGCTTCCTCCCTCCCTTATACAGTCCCCTGGTCTCCTATACAGGTCACTGGTGTCTAGAGGCACCCACCCTCCCCTATACTGTTCCCTGGTGCTTAGTGGTTCTCCCTCCACTTTACAATTCCCTAGTGTCTAGTGGTCCTCCCTCTCTCATACAGTTCCCTGGTGTCTGGTGACTCCCTCTCTCCCCCTTACAGTTCCCTAGTGTCTAGTGCTGAGCCCCCCCCCCCCCCCATTCCCTGGTGATCTGGGGCTTCACCTTCAGTATAACTTTTCTGGTGGTCTGGAGTTGGCCAAACATAATGCAAAGTGGGGAAACCTTGGGGGACAAATTTGACAGCTCTACGGGCCAGATTTGGCCTGTAATTCCTCCTGGGCCCCATAGCAGCTGTTATGGTTATTGCTTTGCACCTAGTAATTGCAGTCCACCTCTGGTGTCTGTACTTCTACAGGACTGTTTGTTTAAAAACATCATTTGTTCACCTGACAGGTTTGCTTTAGTCAAACGAGCCTTTGTTGAGCAAGCAGCACACAGAGATGGAATAATAATCTATTTTCGTGGTTTCTATGCATCTTTGCTGAGTGTTTTGTACCGAGTCTCAGATGTGGGAGTCGTCTCATATTCAATGCCTGCAGGCATCAGTTTTCTATAGCCTTTCTCACGCAGAGGTCACTCAATCCCTTCAGTGCTAAATGAGAAGAGCAAGGAAGGGACGCCACACCTGCCACCTGCTGCGGGGCTCCCCCCACCCCTCCCCATGTCACAGCCACAGTACAGACCAATCACATGACATTACACTGAGCCTGGCTACATTTCCCAGGTGAGGTGTGTCCGTGTGACAGCCAACTCTGCAGCCAAACTCGATGGACAGATTTCACAATCTCACAGATGAGGCAATTGTACTTTTCATAAAGGCAGGGACATTGAAATGTGGCGTCATTGCAATGCAGTCACCACAAATCAACCTTTCTGTCCAGAAAGCAGGATAATAACCAATCAAATTACAATAAAGGAAAGCTAAAAATGAGTTAAACAGCCTAAGTCTCTCTTTCAGACACCATTGCTATATAAAACTTTTATTGAGAAAAAAGAAGCTGCAAATATTTTTATTATTTTAGTATTTATATAGGGCTGACATATTCCACAGCGCTATAGAGAGTACTGTATATACTCTCGTATAAGCCTAATTTTTAAGCACAAAAAATGTGCTGAAAAGTTACCCCCTCGGCTTATATGTTAATCAATTGAACAGAATGGATGGGGAGCAGATTTTGTTACTGACAAAGGAGTGTAAGGATCGTGCACTAGTGATCCTGCTCTTGCCAGCTGGCTCCCTGCTGTGTCCGTGCCCCCCCATCCCCTGCAACATGGTGTGCAGAGTGCGCTGCTCAGGACTACCTGTGTCCCCCGGCTTGTGGAGCGGAGCGTGCAAGCTACGTGTCAGCGGTGCAATGATCGGGGATTCTTCCTGTGTGGCAATCGCTGTGTCTCATATCTATGATGCCAGCTAGTGGAGTCCTGAGACACAACTGTATCATCCTTGGGTCACATCTGGCTTTGGCAAAGGGTGCCGACTTGTACTGGGGGCACATCTGGCTATGGGGAGTGGGCTATACTGGGGGGAGGCTTATATGCAAGTCAATCACTTTTTCCTGGTTTCTAAGGGAAAAGTGGGTAACTCGGCTTATACGTGGGTCGGCTTATATGCAAGTATATATGGTATATTGTCTTGTCACTTAACTGTCCCTCAATGGGGCTCACAATCTAATCCCACTGTCATATGTCTATGTATGTATTGTGTAGTGTATGTATCCTAGTCTAGGGCCAATTTGGGGGGAAGCCAATTAACTTATCTGCATGTTTTTGGGATGTGGGGGGAAACCAGAGTGCACGACGAAAACCCACACAGACACGGGGAGAACATACAAACTCTGTTCAGAGAGTACAAAAGTTTAGGTCTGTCTAGGGCAAATTTTTCACAATGACTGCAGGGAATGGTCAAACAAAAATGGTTCAAATTACTTACTCTAAACAGAGTAAATCACACACAAGGCGGGTCTAGGCAATTGCCTAGGATCGGGTGGGTGTCCAGGACCCTGTCTATTAATTTCTGACCCCTTGCGTTGTTTTGCAAATTTCGGATAAGAATTCTCTGCAGAAAAAAATTTGGCCAATATGTATGCTTTTTTTTGCAACAGATGTTTCAGTTACCGTATCAATGCAAATCAAAGGAAACACAGAACATTTGCATTCAGTATGCGAAAATGCACGTGAATTTTAAGTTAAGTTAATTATTGGTACATAAAAGCTCATATAGAATACTGTAATTGGTATGCAGGGAAAAAAAAAAATATATCACAGTGCAAAAAATCCCATAAAAATGTGTAAAAACAAAAACACAAAAAACGCAAAAGGCAAAAACGCAAAAATGCAGCTGAAGATCGGAGGGACAATCTTCAGGGCTGCCTAAGAGTGCCACAAGAGAATGAAGGTTGCCAACTCTGGATATTCACAGGGTGACCGGATGTCTTCCAAAAGGAAGAGATTTCCTCTTTGTTTAACATATTGGGCTCTATTCATAAAATGTTTGCGTTAAAAAACATCTTGGAGGGAAAACACCGCATTGGTATTTTAGACTTTTGTGTGCTAATTCATAAAAATGTTTACACTTGCGATAAAAGGTCAGGGGATTCCCGAACTAAACTAGCGGTGCTGGCTGAGTTGATACATTTTCTCTGTGCTGAGACAGAGTTACTATAAAGGAGGCAGCCCCAACTTCCCTTTAGATGTGCATTTTTTTTTAAAAAACTGCCTCTCCTTGCCCTGAATCTTCTCCGAATCTGTCTAATAGTCTTTCCAAAAAATCTAATTGCCGCAGCTTAGAAGAACTTCAAGAAATGTTACACATGCACGCTTTCTGATGTGAAACTTATCTGAAAACAGGTAACCAAGAGGTTAAAAAACACAGCCTGGGTATTCCGGAAAGCCTTTTTTGTTCTGTTCTCACTGCTGCTGCTGCCTGGGAGGTCTGTCTCCATTGCCTGTTATCGCTGGCTTATCTCCTTTTCTAAACAGCCGATTTGGTATTCTCTGTCCCAATTCTGCTTGCTCTAATCTTTATGAATTGACATTAGTGACATGTGTTGTGATAATCTCCGCACAAGGCGGTAATTTCCCGCACTGCTCAGGAATGTCAGCTTTTCAAGCGGAAACAGCTTTTATGAATGGACACTTTGCTAAGTGCTCGGTAAAGTCAGCTGTTTTGAGCATTACCGCATGTGGGAATGCTTTATGAATAGAGGCCATAGTATCCTCCGTCCTCCAAGCATTCCAAAAATGGGTCAAAATGTCCTCCATTTTCACTAATTACATAGGATACTGTATATACGGAGAATGAGCCACATTCAGCCATACTCGATTAATCCGCGTGACATTACATTAGTTTATCACGTCATCAATAATTACAATATCAAGTAGTGGGTGTGGCAACACAGTTTTATATTCTAGTAACGTCTGACAGCACAACGGGCAGAAGATAGCGGTTGATTGTCACTAGTTCAAGAATTCACATCCTACATGCTGGAAAGTTGAATCATCTGAGGAGTATGACAGGACATAGGCCTAAACACACTTTTTGTTTATAAAGACATTATTTAGTTTATTACAAAACAACATTCAAGTTTTAATTTTGTAAGTTTCTTGTTAAACTAACTACTTTTGTGGTAACCGTGGAGTTGGAAAATATGTTTGGTAATTTTTGTCTTCCTCTTTGGCTGTATGTGTTGCTTGTTTCTAGCCGAGTCCCATCTGGTCACCCTAGGTACTTGTATTTTGTGAAAACACTTTATTTAGCATTTATATAGCACTGGCATTTTCTGCAGCGCTGTATAGAGCAGGGGTCCCCAATTTTTTTCAGTTAAGGGCCGGGTCAACATACTTCAGACTGCTGGGGGGCTGCAACATACATAAAATGATGTTGAAAAACATTGCATTGAATCTAGGTATTTATTCTCCCCTAATCATGCCCAGAGGAGAACTCCCAGCAGCAACCATTCAGTCATGCGGCGCCCGAAGAACATCTTTGTGCACCAGACAGTGAAGCATACTCAGGCGACAACCTGCCGTCCAGTTGGATAGCAGGTCACCTGATGCAGAATTGGATTGGAAGCCAGAAAATGACTGCTCACTGGCTTCTACTGTCTGTATGTGGATTGGTGGTGCCAGCACTGCTATTCTATATGTGGGCCATTGTGTTTGGGGGGCCAGTGAAAAAGCCTCAGGGGGCCACATTCAGCCCACGGGCCTTAGTTTGAGAAGACCACTGGTATAGAGTATTTATCTATCTATCTAGCCAGGCTGGGCCGAGGCAGAGGTGAGAGAGGCTCCAGCCTCAGGGCGCAGTGTAGGAGGGGGCGCACAACTCACTCAGCTATCATTCCCCTATTGTGTTTGAAGCAGAGAGAAATAAGAAAAGGGGATACATAGCAGTGACTGCAAGCCAGATAACTAGAGATTAAGGTGTTGGGGCCCCTCTTAGTCTAATAGCAATCAGTGTGTGACGGCTGGGGTGGGAGGGATGGAGAGGCGCACTTTGGTGTCTAAGCCTTGGGTGCTGGAGGACCTTGTCCCTGCTCTGTATCTAGCTAGCCATGAACTGTCCCTAAAGGGGGGGTCTCAATGCATACATGTAAAAATGGTGGCAGCAAATTTGGCTACAGGATAAGGCCGATAAACGGCTCACCCTGCTGCTGCAAAAGTCCCGGCGGTGTTAATTACTATCCGCACAGTCCATGTGTGGAGGGGGAAAAGAGGTAATTCGGCTTCCAGCTATTGCTGGCAGACGAATTACACTGTTTTTAAGTAATTTGGGCGCCGTCTTCTGACAGCGCCCAAATTAGCTTCGGAGCACTGCTATAGCCGTAATTCATATTGCGGCCTATGGCAACGCATGGAGCGCCCAAATTTACAACTTTTTGTTCTGCTTCGCTCACAATCTAATCCATACCATAGTCATATGTCTATATCTATATCATGCAGTGTATGTATCGTACGTCTAGGGACAATTTTAGGGGGAAGTCAATTAACTTATCTGTATGTATTTTTGGGTTGTGGGAGGAAACTGGAGTGCCCAGGGGAACCCCAAGCAGACATGGGGAGAACTGCTAACCACTAAGCCACCGTGCTGCCCTGTATAAATCACTCTTTTTGGAACAAGTATGCAGATCAGGTGTTCTGTCCTGCCTGGTCTGTATCTTTCTTCCAGGAGACACCAGTGAGGACCAACATGACACAGAGGACAAGCAGCAGGATCAGACAGAGATCAGGAGCTGGAGTCACTAATAGGATGTGTGTTAAGTCCTGGTGAATCCCCGGCAGATAGTTCTCCACTCAGAGCTGCTGAATATTAATGGCCTCCGGCTCATTCTTGCTGGGGTAAGCTGAACTCACCGGAGACGTACATAATGGACTGCTATCAGAGGTGAGGCCTCCTACGTACATCGTGCTGCAGCAAATTGACAGTATTGATTCAGGCCATGCAGACAAAATGCTTTACAAGGCTGTGTTTGGCTAAAAGCCTCTTCCTGAGTAATGAGAATACGAAACTCATTTCAGAGAAAGCTCTATACAAACATGGAGGCTGTCAAACTTCTATGCTTGTATACATTAGCTTTCTCCCATTCTGATGTTTGATGTGAATATTGATGGTGAATACTGATGGAAGCCCCTTACCTGTATTGTTATTATGCATTTATGGCCTAGCATATTATTATTATTATTATTATTATTATTATTATGTAGTATTAACATCTTGCAGCACTTTACAGATTACATAGTCATGTCACTGACTGTCCTCAGAAGAGCTCACAATCTAATTCTACCATAGTCTAACGTCCTACCATATTATTATGTATTTATATAGCACTGACATCTTCTGCAGCACTTTACAGTCTACATAGTCATGTCACTGACTGACCTCAGAGGAGCTCACAGTCTAATCCTGCCATAGTCATATTATATTGTCCTACCATATTATTATGTATTTATATAGCACTGACATCTTCTGCAGCACTTTACAGTCAACATAGTCATGTCACTGACTGACCTCAGAGGAGCTCACAGTCTAATCCTGCCATAGTCATATTATATTGTCCTACCATATTATTATGTATTTATATAGCACTGACATCTTCTGCAGCACTTTACAGTCAACGTAGTCATGTCACTGACTGACCTCAGAGGAGCTCACAGTCTAATCCTACCATAGTCATAGTCTAATGTCCTACCATATTATTATGCATTTACTAGTCCACCTAAGCTAGTTTAAAAATGTCTCTAGGTCTGTCACCGCTGCATGTCAGTGTGCATGCGCGCCTGCCGCGCGCACACAAACACACACCCCCGGCCGCCCCATCCTTATCCTGTCCCAACAGCTGTCAGTGCGGTACATGCGCAGTAGCGCAAACACAGGGACATGGGACGCAGAGACACAGGGAGATTATTGTATAGGATATAGCACTGTCATCTTCTGCAGCACTTTACAGAGTACATAGTCATGTCACTGACTGTCCTCAGGAGAGCTCACAATCTAATCCTACCAGTCCTAGTCTAGTGTCCTGCCATATTATTATGTATTTATAGAGCACGGACATCTTCCGCAGCACTTTACAGAGTACATAGTCATGTCACTGACTCCACATCTATCTCCAAAAGGATAGGCCTAGTGCAAATAGACCTGTATTCACTTCCAAACCAACCTATTGGCATTGTCCCAAGAATAGTTGTTGCTATGAGCGCAGTATGGAGATAGCAATAACATTTAAGTTTACTAGCCTGACAGCAATCCTCACTGTGGTCTGATATGACCAGCAGGGTGGGGTGTGTAAACATTTCTGGGAGTTTTTGGTGAACAGTCTGTGTACCAGACCACTGTCATGGTTGCAAAGACATGCATTTATTACTTGACTGCAAGATGAAACAGAAAGACCATTCTTGTCTAGAAAGAAAAAACAACATCACATGTGCAGCTCTATTGGAGTTTAAAGAGGAACTCCAGTGAAGAAAATGTAATAAAAAAAAGTGCTAATTATGTATAAATGATTTAGTCAGTGTTTGTCCATTGTAAACTATTTTAAATCCCTGATTTACATTCTGACATTTATTACATGGTGACATTTTTACTGTTGGCAGGTGATGTAGCTGCTGCATGTTTTTTTGGCAGTTGGAAACAGCTGTAAACAGCCATTTCCCACAATGCAGCAAGGTTCACAGACAGGAAACTGCCAGGAGTACGTACTCAGGCAGGGGTCACACTTGTCTATCAGTTTCTACACTTTGCAGAAAACTGAAAGACAAGTGTGACCCCTATCTTACAGCAGCTAATGTAATTTATAGAGAAAACTGACAAATTGCGCAAGATGTCATTTTTTTTTTCTGCATACGAAATCTGCATTAAAGTGTGACCTTGCTTATTGATTAACATGAGTTCTCAGTTGAAGTCAGTTTTTCTGTGCAGAAAACGCGTACGAAAGCCGGTAAGTGTGACCCCAGAGTTTCTTGTGGGAGGGGTTTCACCACAATATCAGTCATACAGCGCCCCCTGATGGTCTGTTTGTGAAAAGGAATATATTTCTCATGTAAAAAGGGAGTATCAGCTACTGATTGGGATAAAGTTCAATTCTTGGTCGGAGTTTCTCTTTAAGCCATTTTTATCATAAAAAACACTTTTTTTAAAAAATTATTCCATTAAAAGGGAACCTTTCCTTTTAAAATAATACCAGTTGCCTGACTCTACTGCTGATCCTGTGTCTCTTAATACTTTTAACCACAGCCCCTCAACAAGCATGCAGATCAGGTGCTCTGACTGAAGTCAGACTGGATTAGCTGCATGCTTGTTTCAGGTGTGTGAGTCAGCCACTACTGCAGCCAAAGAGATCAGCAGGACTGCCAAGCAACTGGTATTGTTTAAAAGGAAACAGCCCTATCCCTCTCAGTTAAGGTTCCCTTTAAATGGTGCCATAATTGTACTCTGTGGCGTTTGTGCGTTGCTATGGGGCAGAGTGCCGCTATATACTGTATTGTATAGAGCAGTGTTTCTCAACATTTTATTGGTATGTACCCCTTTTAAAACCCTGTACTCACCAAGTACCCCCTAGCATAGTAAACATTATCACAAGTACCCCTCGACAAATTTATGTTTATCGTAGTACATGATAATTGGTTCTAAACAATTTCCAAGTGTTTACTATTACTTTTAAATAGCTAATTTACTAATTTGGTGTTGTTTAAATAAGATGTATCATTTTCTAAAACTCTAAATTTGTTATTCTTGGTTAAGTATATCAAGCCTGAGTACCCTCTGGAACCATCCGAAGTACCCCCTGGGGTACGCGTACCGCACGTTGAGAAACTAGGGTATAGAGCATCAGTCCTGGGATAATCATACTGTGAACAGACTGAGGTTGTGCTCGGCGCTATGGCAACTGATAACAGGAAGTCACACATTGTGAGCGGTCTTCCTGCTCACCATCAGTTTCCTCCCTTATCCGAAAATACTTCACAGACCCACCTGCCTGGTGGCTTCATTTCAACAGATGAGTAACTTCAAAAGAATTCCACAAAGAGCTAAAGAAATATCGCCTCAGAGTTCATATTATAGATAACATTTCAGAAATACCTCGTCTTCAAGGGAAGTAATGCGCCCTCACATATTCAGAGAACACTTTCGTAGTGACTATAAAAGCATAACTCACAACTGTCTCAGGTAAGAAAGAGGTACACTGAAGCCACGCCCCAGCCACGCCTCTAACCACGCCCCTAGTCACACATACCATAAATATTTCACACACAAAAAATATAATTCAAACCACACTGATCCTTTCTATTCTGATTCATTTTCCTTCATACTAACATTTGAAAATAAGAAATATATCAATGCAAAGGATTGAAATAAAGTTTAGAGTCAATTTGTCAACATCCAGATAAAAACTTTAGCGCTACAGGATACTTCATTACTTCATTCCTCCACCAACACCCTTCAAAGTGCAGGCTTACCAGCTTCCAGATAGACCCAAATTATATTATTATTATTAGGTCTGAAGCGTTTGAATAATGGCCACCACGATCACAGGTTCCAAGCTAGATATCCACCTTCCAAATGCCCAGTGTCCTTTACTTAAAGTGCAGATGCTCCCAGCAAATGTATAATATATGAGTAAATAGATCTAAGTGCACTCCGTCTAAAAACTTCGCCAATTTATTCAGCATAAAAACATATACATAGACTCACTTCTGGGCCCTTTTGACAGCGCGTGTAAACAGGTGGGGTGCCGCTTTCCCATCCACCATCCGTCCGCCCGGAGTGCACTTAGATCTATTATATCTATTTTCCCCCTGATGCTGTGCAAAGCATGATGGGATTTCTAATGTTGTTGTTCTCCTTCTGCTGTTTTGGTGCAAATTTGTTTGTTTTTTTTATTTTGAATTTGAGATTTGAAGCCTAGAGCGCACAGCTGGGAGGGTGATCAGGACAAAGGACAGGTGGAACTGTGTCTCATGCTCTCTGTCACCTCCTCTCAACCCAAAAGGATGGCTGCCCCCATGAAAAAAGATGGCTGCCCCCATGAAATCACAAACCTTTTCCTGTTCTTTTAAAACAGGGAGGGTAAGAGATTATATTACCTATCTATTTTAATTAACATAACTAACTTAATGACAGTATGTTTGTTTAGGTTGAAGTTTAAAAGAGCTGAAAGAAAACATTTTATTAAAAGGGACCCTGAACAAACAATAAAAATGTAATATGAACTAACCTGGGACTTCCTCCAGCCACCGGTGACCCATGAGGCCCCTCCGTGTCCTCTGGGTTATCCGGCTGGCATCTGTGGTAGCGCGCGAGTGTTCTGTGCATGCGCAGATCTCTAAAGAATGAACCATGTTTGCACAGATTGCTCACTGCAACATGCGCGTGATCGAGCCGGACGCACAGGTGGCCGCACATGCGCCGTTGTGCACGACTCTCAGACAAGTTGCACTACCGGAGCCACCAGCGGCAGAATGGAGTGGACCCAGAAGACGCCGAGGAACCTCGCGGGGCACAGGGGGCTGGAAGAAGCCCCAAGTAAGTTCAGATTCCATTTTTAATGTCTGCTCAGGATTTCTTTAACCATCCACAGCATTAAAGAATCCAACTTACAATCGTATCTAAAAAAACCGCCACGCCAATGGTCCATTTATTTAACCACTTAATGACAATGTATTGTATTAAAACGCCATTTTTGAGCCTGTTAACGGCAACAGGACGTTTTAATACGTTGCTCGTTCCAGACCCCGCTCCACACGTGTGTGCGCTGCACCCGCCGCCGTTTCCGTCGGGATTCCATGTTCAGTGATTGGGGAAGAGGACCGAGCGGTTCTCTACCCAATCGCAATGCCTGGAATGAATGGACGTGACCGCGATCAGGCGACACGTCCATTCATAAAACAGGAAGCGGACACAGTGTAGTTAAATGAAAAAAAAAAAAGTGAACACTTCCTATAACGGGAGAGTGTTCACTAGCGCCATCTTGTGGCCAAAAAGTAAAATGACATATACAGGCACATACATACCCTCACCTAAAGGATTATTAGGAATACCTGTTCAATTTCTCATTAATGCAATTATCTAACCAACCAATCACATGGCAGTTGCTTCAATGCATTTAGGGGTGTGGTCCTGGTCAAGACAATCTCCTGAACTCCAAACAATGTCAGAATGGGAAAGAAAGGTGATTTAAGCAATTTTGAGCGAGGAATGGTTGTTGGTGCTAGAGGGGCCGGTCTGAGTATTTCACAATCTGCTCAGTTACTGAGATTTTCACGCACAACCATTTCTAGGTCTTACAAAGAATGGTGTGAAAAGGGAAAAACATCCAGTATGCAGCAGTCCTATGGGTGAAAATGCCTTGTTGATGCTATAAGTCAGAGGAGAATGGGCCGACTGATTCAAGCTAATAGAAGAGCAACGTTGACAGAAATAACCACTCGTTACAACCAAGGTATGCAGCAAAGCATTTGTGAAGCCACAACACGCACAACCTTGATGCAGATGGGCTACAAGAGCAGAAGACCCCACTGGGTACCACTCATCTCCACTATAAATAGGAAAAAGAGGCTACAATTTGCACAAGTTCACCAAAATTAGACAGTTGAAGATTGGAAAAATGTTGCCTGGTCTGATGAGTCTCGATAGAGTCAGAATTTGGTGCAAACAGAATGAGAACATGGATCCATCATGCCTTGTTACCACTGTGCAGGCTGGTGCTGGTGGTGTAATGGTGTGGGGGAAGTTTTCCTGGCACACTTTAGGCCCCTTAGTGCCAATTGGGCATAGTTTAAATGCCATGGGCTACCTGAGCATTGATTCTGACCATGTCCATCCCTTCATGACCACCATGTACCCATCCTCTGATGGCTACTTCCAGCAGAATAATGCACCATGTCACAAAGCTCGAATCATTCCAAATTGGTTTCTTGAACATGACAATGAGTTCACTGTACTAAAATGGCCCCCACGGTCACCAGATCTCAACCCAATAGAGCATCTTTGGGATGTGATGGAACGGGAGCTTCGTGCCTTGGATGTGCATCCCACAAATCTCCATCAACTGCAAGATGCTATCCTATCAATATGGGCCAACATTTAATGCTTTTAGCACCTTGTTGAATCAATGCCACGTAGAATTAAGCCAGATCTAAAGGCGAAAGGGGTCATATTTTATGAGGGAAAATTGCTTTTACTACATAAGGGCTTGTAATTATGCACCAGCCAAAAACAAAACAAAACATAAAAACAACACCTATATTTCAAAATAATATATTGTCGCCATACATTGTGATGGGGACTTAATTTAAACGGTTTAATAAACGGGACAACTGGGCAAATAAAATGTGTCAGTTTTATCCACAGGAGAATGTTTAATTTTAAAACTATAATGGCCAAAAACTGAGAAATAATGAATTTATTCCATTATTTTCTTATTTTTCCCAATAAAACACATTAAGAATAAAAATAAATTGTTAGCAAAATGTACTACCCACACAAAAGCGTAATTGGTGGCAAACAAAACAAGGTATAGATCATTTTCTTGTGATAAGTAGTAATAAAGTGATTAGGGAAAAAAGGGAGGAGCACTGACAGGTGAAAATTGCTCTGGTCCGTTAATGTAAAAACCCCTTGGGGGTGAACTGGTTAAGGAAACAATCACTTAAGACTGAATGAGCCAACCAGCAGTGTTTTTATACAAAAGAATCTGAATAATCTTATAAAAAATACGATTATTCGATTAATATTGTACCATTAATAGGCACCTTAACACTGCAAACCGCTCAGCCACTGTATGTCACTTCAAAAATAAATGTTTTTTGGTTTGTTTTTTTAAGATATTCCTGAAAGATTTTTTGATACTTGAGAATTCTATGGTTGGTTATCTTTTCAGTAATGAAACCAAGTGGAAAGGATTTCATTTTAAGTGGGGCAGCTGCTTGGATTGCATCATCCTGTTCTTCAGAGTGTAAGAGGGTGGAGCACAGACTGAACTCTGTGAGAAGATTGCAGCCTGTAGCACAGACAGTCTCTGGTGCAGGAAGCGGCTGGTGCCTGGAGTCCTGAGCAGGTGTCTTACAGAAATTCATTGGACATCAAGGTGCTTCCAGATGGATAAAATAAAGCTCTGCCACTGAGTACAGACAAGTCTAGAGGACATTTGTCCCTAAAGAGAGGTTTTAATAAAAATTATAATGATAATGCCATGTCTTACCTAGCGCTCCTTGCTTAATGTCTGTTCGGGTCGCCCCTCCTGAGATAAACTGGGGGTTGGAACACAATTCCTAGAAGAAAAACCAAACACTATTATAGTACTGTGCAGATAATGCAGAAAAAAACAACAACCTGAGAAGAATGGAAGTTTACATATTTTGGATAATTACAGTGGGTTGCAAAAGTATTCGAAACCCTTTAAGTTTTCCACATTTTGTCACATTACTGCCACAAACATGAATCAATTGTATTGGAATTCCACATGAAAGACCAACACAAAGTGGTGTACATGTGAGAAGTGGAACGAAAATCATACATCATTCCAAACATTTTTTACAAACAAATAACTGCAAAGTGGTGTGTGCATAATTATTTGGCCCCCTTTGATCTGAGTGCAGTCAGTTGCCTATAGACATTGCCTGAGGAGTGCTAATGACTAAATAGAGTGCACCTGTATGTAATCTAATGTCAGTACAAATACAGCTGCTCTGTGAGGGCCTCAGAGGTTGTCTAAGAGAATATTGGGAGCAACAACACCGTGAAGTCCAAAGAACACACAAGACAGGTCAGGGATTAAGTTATTGAAAAATTTAAAGCAGGCTTATGCTACAAAAAGATTTCCAAAGCCTTGAACATCCCACGGAGCACTGTTCCAGCGATCATTCAGAAATGAAAGGAGTATGCCACAACTGTAAACCTACCAAGACAAGGCCGTACACCTAAACTCACAGGCCGAACAAGGAGAGCGCTGATCAGAAATGCAGTCAAGAGGCCCATGGTGACTCTGGACGAGCTGCAGAGATCTACAGTTCAAGTGGGAGACTCTGTCCATAGGACAACTATTAGTCATGTACTGTACAAAGTTGGCCTTTATGGAAGAGTGGCAAGAAGAAAGCCATTGTTAACAGAAAGCATAAGAAGTCCCGTTTGCAGTTTGCCACAAGCCATGTGGGGGACACAGCAACCATGTGGAAGAAGGTGCTCTGGTCAGATGAGACCAAAAGAGAACTTTTTGGCCAAAATGCAAAACACTATGTGTGGCGGAAAACTAACACTGCACATCACTCTGAACACACCATCCCCGCTGTCAAATATGGTGGTGGCAGCATCATGCTCTGGGGGTGCTTCTCTTCAGTAGGGACAGGGAAGCTGGTCAGACTTGATGGGAAGATGGACGGAGCCAAATACAGGGCAAACTTGGAAGAAAACCTCCTGGAGACTGCAAAAGACTTGAGACTGGGGCAGAGGTTCACCTTCCAAGAGGACAACGACCCTAAACATAAAGCCAGGGCAACAATGGAATGGTTTAAAACAAAACATATCTATGTGTTAGAATGGCCCAGTCAAAGTCCAGATCTAAACCCAATCGAGAATCTGTGGTAAGATCTGAAAACTGCTGTTCACAAACGCTGTCCATCTAATCTGACTGAGCTGGAGCTGTTTTGCAAAGAAGAATGTGCAAGAATTTCAGTCTCTAGATGTGCACCGCTGGTAGAGACATACCCTAAAAGACTGGCAGCTGTAATTGCAGCAAAAGGTGGTTCTACAAAGTATTGACTCAGGGGGCTGAATAATTATGCACACCCCACTTTGCAGTTATTGATTTGTAAAAAATGTTTGGAATCATGTATGATTTTCATTCCACTTTTCACGTGTACACCCCTTTGTATTGGTCTTTCATGTGGAATTCCAATAACATTGATTCATGTTTGTGGCAGTAATGTGACAAAATGTGGAAAACTTCAAGGGGGCCGAATACTTTTGCAACCCACTGTATCTCAATCAATCACTGACATGCAGTTTTCTCAGTTAGCTATAGGGATGGTCAATGACATGCAAATATTTCCGAATTCATGCAGGGTTATGTAAATTTGTATGTAAATTTATACAGCTTGAAAATAGACCAAATCAAGCCCCACCCAGGTTTTGCTCTGGGTTGCTGAAGTCAGTGCGAAATTACAAATGAATTACAGAAATTGAATGTCCAAATCGTAATTACGCATGGCTGTAATTGCGAAAATTTACGCAAAATTTGGCGTAATCGTAATTGGATTACTATCATCACTACGGACTTGCACGATTTTTGCATTTAGCGGTTGGAAGTCAGAACACGTCATGATAGCAATGCTACACAGAGAAGGATTAGCTTGAAATGGAACCCAGGGCAAGATGCCAGGTTTGGGTCTCAGGCCCAGTTCACACTAGGTCCGGAAACGTATCTGTGGCTCCGTTTTTAAACATGGGTCAAAACCCGAGCCACGGATAGCAATGTTAAAAATATCAGCCGTCTTCAGCCAGGGCTGGGGACGTTTCCTTGCATAAAAAAGCAATTTCTCTCAAAACGGAGAGAAAAAAAAAATGTTTACATAAACGGATCCGCTTTTAACGGATCCGTTCTGCAGTGGACAGGTGTGGACCTAGCCTCACTGTTGCGTGATCTGGCTTCTTCTGTAAGGCAAGATGGAGAAGGTTAACCAGAAAAAGGTGCCAGCCAGGTTCCTGGGCGCCCATCAGGCCCTGGGCACCTGCCCAAGTCATCATGTGGATGATCCGGCTCTGATGCTATATGTGAAATGTCCAGTGCAACGGACACAATGAAGACACTCTGAAGAGGGGTTCAGGCCATGGATGCGGACCACATGCATGCGTCACGTAGAGGAGAGCGCTGCTGTGGCCAGCCACGGTGCGTCCCATCTCAAGGAAGGAAGCAAGGAAAGACGGAAGAAAACCATGGAAACCAGGCCAATGCTGCGGAATCAGGTAATGTATACCCAGCCCCGCAGCCCTCCTTGCCTGTCGTTCGGCTCACCAGTACCCTGAGCACCGCACTACGACACGCCAGCAGCCTGGTCACTCCAGACACATTACATTTTTAAAGGGCAGACAGCTTGGGGCCCCTATAGACTCGGAGGCCTGGGGGCAATTGCCCCCTCTGCCTTATTTGAAGCGCCGGCCCGGTGCGTGTATATAAGCAATAAACTACCGTATATACTCGCCTATAAGTCGAGAAATTTAGGACTGACTCAAAGTATAAAAGTGGGGGGGGGGGGGGGTCGCCTTATACTTGAGTAGTCCTAAATTTCACAACTTATAGCAGAGAATTGTAGGGGAGCCTCTTTCTCTCCCCTTACTCAGTCCTAACGCTGGCAGCTTTCCAGAAAGCCCCCCTCCCTCCCATCACCACGTAAAGGATGGTCTTCTCCCCCTCTCTCCAACCTCTGTCACAGTCATCTAATGGTCAGCGCTGAAGCGGAAACTCACTGATTACACAGGGAGACATCCTCTCTAGTCCCTCTGCTCACGCTGGTCTGTTTACAATACCACAGCTACTGCTCCAATGTCACATGACAGATGAAATCACATGACATCGGAATGTGGTATTGTAAACTAACAGACCAGAGAACGAGCAGAGGGACAACAGAGGATGTCGCGCTGTGTAGTCAGTGAGTTACGTTTCCACTCCAGCGCTGATGCTGCATTCATTGATGAAACAGAGGGCTGAGCGAGAGGGAGAAGAAGCCATCCTTTGCGTGGTGATGGGAGGGGAGGGGGGCTTTGTGGAGAGCTTCTGGGGAGGGAGGGAGTGAGACTGGTCCCTTTTCTTGGTGGTGGGAGGGAGGGGGGAATTTCAGCAAGCTGTGTGCTGTAGCACTTTGGGGAAGGGGAGACAGATGCTGGCTGCTGCAGCTCCTGTAAAACGAGACACACAGATAGGGGCCACACAGCCAGGGGGACATGGGCCGCATAGCTACAAGGGCCACACAGCCAAGGGGACACTGGGGCCACAAAGCTAGAGGGACCACACAGCCTGGCGGACACTGGGGCCACACAGAGGGGTCACAGTGACCACACTGAGACATCCTGGTGCCCAAGTGCAAGTTTCCTGGGTAGACTTGTACTTGAGTAAATAAAAAAAATCCAGGTCAAATATTGGGGTCGACTTGTATCCGAGTATATACGGTAGGTATGTCTTATATAGGCTATCCACAATCAGTAAGGATTGCCAGTAATGGCAATATGATGGTATTTACAACCATCACCATAGCAACCCCCACCACATGACATCCCAGAGGACCATTCTACAGCACCATCCTCCAACAAGTCAAAGGCAATCAGTTGATTACACTATCCAGACTAGTAAACACTGCAGCTGCAGCAAGTGCAAAAAAATAATTCACAATCACATTACCACCATCTGACTTTCCTACAAAGCCTTGCAGCCAGATTAAAGGAAATGTAATGCAAAAAAACCCCAGAAAAAAAACACAACAAAAATGTAGATACTCACCTGTGTAGAGGGAAGTCTCTGGATCCCATAAAGCCTTCCCAGGCTTCTCCCCGCGTCCTCGGACCACCACTATCCCCTGTTCAAATTCCATGCCTTTGGCCCTTGGGCAGCCTTCAGAAGTACTTATGTCCCCGAGTACCTCTGAAGATGAGCGGACGCACACATGGCCCTTTTCCCCCAAGGTGTCCTGTCTTATTGGTTTCAGCCCTGTATCCTGTGAGGCCTGGGAAGGAGATCGGCAGCATGTGGATCCCAGAGAGGTTTTGGGGGGGGCTACTTATACTGGGGTAGAGGGCTCTCTGGCTACCTAATACTGGGGACGGGGGGGGATGCCCTCTGGCTACCTATACTGGGGAGGGAGTGTCTCCTGCTACCTATACTAGGGGCTCTCTGGCTACATTTACTGGGGGTCTCTCTGGCTAGCAACTGCTGGGGGCTTCCTAACACAGAGTGCACCCAGCATGACAACAGTGTGCTGTCAGTGAGGATTTACCAATTTTGCCCTGAAGCCAGAACCACACTATAAGCGCTTTTGTGAGCGCTTGTTAAAAAATCATTCCCATTCACTTTCATTAAAGTTGTGGTAAAAAAAAAAATATGGCATAAAAATCGCCACGATTGCCACAATCCCAAAAACCATATGCGATCGTGGCGATTTTTACACAATTGTTACCATGATTTTGACAAATTTTTACTGTGACTTTAATGAAAGTGATTGGGAGCGATTTTTTAACAAGCGTTCAGCAAGCGCTAATCAAACGCAAGTGCTCACAAAAGCGCTGGTGGCTGGAAGGTGTAATGGTTAAGGGCTCTGCCTTTGACACGGGAGACCAGGGTTCGAATCTTGGCTCTGCCTGTTCAGTAAGCCAGCACCTAATTCAGTAGGAGACCTTTGGCAAGTCTCCCTAACACTGCTACTGCCTATAGAGCGCGCCCTAGTGGATGCTGCTCTGGCGCTTTGAGTCCGCAAGGAGAAAAGCGCGATATAAATGTTATTTGTCTTGTCTTGTCTTTGTCTTATAGTGTGGATCCGGCCTCAGCTATCAGGTATAGAAACTGTCCTGCACTGATCTGCTAGTTCAGCTTCCACACAGGACTGGGCTGCAGAGTTTGCAGGAAGTGGTATGGGGAAGTGTGGAGATGCAGTGAGTGTATAAAGGTTCCTGTAGAACGGAGGGGTTTGTGAAGAGAAGGCAGACAGGGCGACATCCCATCTCTGTAGCAAAGCAAAATCAGTAATGGATCATCCCTGCATTATTGATCAGAAAGTCATTTTTGGACCAAATGAATATATTTATAACTTATTCTTTAAATGAAATGCTTCCTTCATAAAAGAATTGCTATGAATCTATATCCCTGCTTCACTTGTCTTCCAGTAATTCAGTATTATTATATAAATATTTCACATATTTCCCCGTGAGTGCAAATTGTACCTCCTTTGTAGTTTCGCATCTGTGCTCTACATGGAGTACAAACTGCAAAAAATGATCATCCTGCATGAGTAATTATTATCTGCACAGAGCAGTAGCCCTCATTATCCAGTTTCAGCACATGGATTACTTCAAAGATTGCCAGCTGGTTTCTCTACTTCAATGGGCTCTATTCTCAATGAGTTTCCGCATGCGGTAAAGTACATGCGGGAAGTTTGCACCCAAAATACCGGCAAGTTGGGATTCTCAAAATGTTCCGCATGTTTTTTCCGCATGCGGAAAAAGTGTGATAAAAGTGCGGGATTCATGCGGTAAAATTTCCGCAAAAGTCGGTATTTTCCGCAATAAAAGATCAATTCTCAAAGATGTTCAGGCGCATCATTTCTTCGTTAATTACCGAATTTTTATCACCTACAAGAAGTAGGTGATATATTCCGCATCCCATTGACTGTAATGAAGTGTGGAGGCTTAAGGGCTGTGCTTGGTGGACTTTAACTTTTTTTTTTTAAACACTTTTTCATGCGACCTTTTTACCGCATGATTCCCGCATGAATAATGCCTGTTTCCGCATCTTTTTTCACGCATGCGGAAAACATGCGGAAAATATTAGTGAATCTGGAAATTTTGCGGCGTTTTCCGCATGCGCTTAATTTCCGCACAAATAAAAAATACCGCACATGCTTTTGAGAATAGAGCCCATCGTGATGATGTCCATTAGGCCAGGCGCACAGGAGACAATCAGCTTGAGCAATCAATCATTCCAATCAAGTTCCTGATCTAAAGTCAGTCAGAAACCGGTAAACAACATATATGGGGCTTGATTCACAAAGCAGTGATAATGGTTATGTGAAAAGTGCTTTGCGTGAAAACGGTTATCGCACGCAAAAATTCACGAATTTTCCACACATTAACGTTCCACGTTCATGCAATAAATTTGCGTTATTGTGCAAAAATGCGCTAAAACGCTCGCAGAGCACTTTTTCACAGCCGTGATATCAGTTATCTCGGCTTTGTGAATCAAACCCATGGTCTGGCACCTCTGACTGATTTTATGTCGGAAGTTTCCGCAGCTTCCTGTGTATGTCTATCATTTGGCTGCACCTGGCATAATATGAGCAGGACCAATCGATGTCTGCCAGGATGTTTGACCGCTCAACAACTGGTAAAACCATCATCTCCACAATGAATTTCAGCTGAATTTCTAAACAACGTACAATCCAGTCATTTTGGTTGGATGAATTGTCAATTGGCATTGAATATTGGCACTTGGGCAGCGGCATGGAAGATGCCCTTGAACCAGTAGGACTTATCAGGGGCCCTTTGTCAATCACTGTATTAGCTTTATTGCTGCTATGCGGGTATTGTAACGATCTTTGTATGCGATTTGAACTGTGATAATCATCGTCAAACTGGTTCTCCTCTGCCTGCTTACTACTCTCAGACACTGCAGCTTTCCCCTCCCCTGCTTACACCTCTCAGACACTGCAGCTTTCCCCTCCCCTGCTTACACCTCTCTGACACTGCTGCTGTCTCCTCCCCTGCTTACACCTCTCGGACACTGCAGCTGTCTCCTCTCCTGCTTACACCTCTCTGACACTGCAGCTGTCTCTTTCCCTGCTTACACCTCTCTGACACTGCAGCTTTCCCCTCCCCTGCTTACACCTCTCAGACACTGCAGCTTTCCCCTCCCCTGCTTACACCTCTCTGACACTGCTGCTGTCCCCTGCCCTGCTTACACCTCTCTGACACTGCAGCTGTCTCTTTCCCTGCTTACACCTCTTGGACACTGCAGCTGTCTCCTTCCCTGCTTACACCTCTCTGACACTGCAGCTGTCTCTTTCCCTGCTTATACCTCTCTGACACTGCAGCTTTCCCCTCCCCTGCTTACACTACTGCAGCTGTCCCCTACCCTGTTTACACCTCTCAGACACTGCAGCTGTCCCCTCCCCTGCTTACGCCTCTCTGAGACAACAGTTGTCCCCTCCCCTGCTTATATCTCTCTGACCCTACAGCTGTCCCCTCCCCTGCTTATATCTCTGAGCCTGCAGCTGTCCCCTCCCCTGCTTACACTTCTCTGACACTACAGTTGTCCCCTCCCCTGTTTACACCTCTCTGACACTACAGTTGTCCCCTCCCCTGCTTACAACTCTGACCCTGCAGCTTCCCCCTCCCCTGCTTACACCTCTGACCCTGCAGCTGTCCCCTCTCCTGCTTACATCTCTCTACCCTGCAGCTCCCCCTCTCCTGCTTATACCTCTCTGACACTGTGGCTGTCCCCTCCTCTGCTTACATCTCTGACACTGCAGCTGTCCCCTGCCCTGCTTACACCTCTCTGACACTGCTGCCCTCCTTGGCAGGCTTTGGAGCTCCATATCAATTGTTATGTATAGAGTGCTTCAGAGGGCCCAATTGAAAACTTGCACTGGGGCAAAGGTTTCCAAATCTTCCGTTTAACCACTTGAGGACCAGAGGTTTATACCCCCCTAGTGACCAGGACATTTTACAACTTTACACTTTACAACTTTAACGGTTTATTGCTCAGACAGTCATACAACTTACCACCCAAATTAATTTTACCTCCGTTCTTCCCACTAATAGAGATTTATTTTGCTGCTATTTGATTGCTGATGCGATTTAAAAAAATGAATCTGAGTGAAATGTGCTTTTTTTTTTTTTTTTTTTTTTTTTATTCAATCTGCGTTAGGTGGCCTGCAAGTGGTTAAATACTGACATCTAAATTATGCAGGTTCTGGGGCAAAAAAAGAAAATCAGTGCTTAAACTACACCTAACTAGCCCCAACAGCTGTATAGTTTGTATATATCAGTAATTAAAAGGCTGTGTTGGGAACCCTGACTGGGGCCCAATCAAAACTTGCACTAGGGCCCATAGCTCCTTAGCTACACCACTGCACATGTGTACCAAAGTAGTACAGCGGAACGGCTGTGTATTGTATACACAAAACAAGGTAGGCAAGGGGGTATAATATTTAACTATTACTATGTATAGATCTGAACTGAGGCGAGTTCATTTCTCAATAAGACCAGGGTTTGTCTTGAATGTGCAGTTTTTTCATACATGAATTAAAGGGGAACTGAAGAGGGAGGTATATGGAGGCTGCCATGTTTATTTCCTTTTAAGCAATACCAGTTGCCTGGCAGCCCTGCTGATCCTCTGCCTCTAATACTATTAGCCCTAGCCCCTGAACAAGCATGCAGCCGATCAGGTGTTTCAGACTTTAAAGTCAGATCTGACAAGACTAGCTGCAAGCTTGTTTCTGGTGTTTTTCAGATACTACTGCAGAGAAATAGACCAGCAGGGCTGCCAGGCAACTGGTATTGATTAAAAGGAAATAAATATGGCAGCCTCCGTATACCTCTTACTTCAGTTCCCCTTTAACTGTGAGCAGCACAGGACACGTCACTCTAGTGCCCACACTCACACCGCAAACTTACTGCAGTATTTTGGCAACACGGTTTAGTGTTTAGACGGGTGACTCAGGGATTGTGAAGAAACATATTCATTAAAAGGGTTTGTCTGCCACCAAGCTACAAACCAATCTATAGTTACTTCCTTCAGACTACCTAGTCACGTTTTATTGTCAAGAATTAAGAGAAAGAAAAAATAAATAAATAAATAAATAAATTGTACAAAACATTTTTGATGATATCAAGAAAAATAAAAGAAAGATAATTTTGGAAAGTACCCGGAACATGCCCTGCAGAGAGCAGAATAGAGAGTGGATGAGAAACACTATAAAAAGCTCTGGCACAAACATCTTCAGTGTACTTGATAAACACCGGATGGAAATTATTGGTTGCGCACAGGACTAGACGCTAACATCACTTTCTCTATAGCGGAATACTCTCCACCCGACAGAGGAAGATGGATCCAGCGACGCCCCCCCTCCTGACGAACATTCAGCGATCCATCTTCTGGCCGGTATGCATGATGTCACACGAGGGGCGCGAACGGGAAGTCAAGCGATCACGGTACTTTGCGCAGAGTCATCGGTGATCTCAAAGGAAATCAGATTAAAAAAAAAAAAACGTTTTATACATACCTGGGGCTTCCTCCAGCCCCATGCACACGGATCGCTCCCAAGCCGCCATTTTTCGCTGCTGGCAGCTCCGGTATCGAGTCCCGTTAGTTCTGTCAGCCCCGGCCAGTCTGCACAAGAGAAATGCGCCCTCTACGTATCTCTCAGACAGCCGCTGGAAAGAAACAGAGAGCGCACTACCTCTTGCGCAGACTGGCCGGGGCTGAGAACTAACGGGACTCGATACCGGAGCTGCGGAGGACAGCGGTGTGGGAAGGATCTGTGCACATGAGGCTGGAGGAAGCCCCAGGTATGTATCATTTTTTTCTTCATCTCTGGTACACTTTAAAGATCCGATCTGCCGTGAGCATCGTCATCGCCTCGTGATGCTAAACGACGTTCATTTGATCGCGCGCCTGTATGCGTGTCCTGAGATCGCAGAAAGTATCTAATTTTTGCATCCTATTGTGTCACAGGTTTACGTTAAAGGATTTCTTTATGGCCCATGAAAAAACTGGTTAAAGTAACATCTACCTGTCATAGCAACACGTTCTGTCATAAATTGCTCTAGAGTCTTATGTGGGCCTCTCGCAGTCCTCCTATTACACTCCTCTCTGCATTTTTGTAGCATGCAACATTTACAGCACTCCGAGTTGTAACACGCACAGTCTAATAGCTCTGTCTATGGCAACTTAAAGGTCTTCAACTTTTTTTTTCTTTGTTAAATGAAGATAATACTTTTTAAATTAAAGTAAACTTGTTCTATTAACTACTTTAAGACCAAGCTAATTGAAATCTACACCCTGTTTTGGTGGTCACCTGGCTGGCAGGGCGTAGATTTCAATCAGCGGCCGCTGCACGCATCTGCCGTTTGTCGCTCCCACCGATCTCGCCACTGAATCCCAACATCTCTCGCCGCAGCTCACTCGCTCTGCTTGTCTTTCTGACAGCAGAGCCCTGTGAGCGGGTCAGGCGCCGATTTCATTGGCTCCTGGCCCTGCCTTTCAATGTAAGCAACTCCTATTGGCTTACATTGATAGGCAGGGTCAGGAGCCAATGAAAGCAGCTCCTGACCGGCGCACAGGAACTCTGCTGTCATAGAGACAGCAGAGTGGGTGGACCAGGTCCCCAACGTGCGGCAGTGATGTGCGGCAAATCATCGTTATCTGTCAGTGTTCCACCGTTTCTGGTCCTTAAGGGGGCAGAGACCGGATCCATCTGAAAATGGCGCCTGCGAATAATAAGCGCACGGTGTTGCCGCTAATCCATTTGTCGCTTATCGCTATTTAACGTTAAAGCCTTATCGTTATTTAGCTCTGTTTATTTTATTGAAAATTAGCGTTAACACACAGAACCCTCTCTGTACCTATCCCTAACCCCTAGACCCCCCCCTGGTGGTGCCTAACCCTAACCACTCCCCTGGTGGTGCCTAACCCTAAGACCGCCCTGGTGGTGCCTGACCCTAAGACCCCCTTTGGTGGTGCCTAACCCTAAGCCCTCCCCCTGGTGGTGCCTAACACTAAGACCCCCCTCGGGGTGCCTAACCCTAAATCTCCCTTGGTGGTGCCTAACCTTGACAGTGTTACATTAAATCCATTTACCGTTTTGCAGTTAAATAACGTCTGCAGTTTGGCTTGTGTAGGGCGCTATTGATAAATAACATTACTGTGCGCAAGAATGTCTGCTGTTTGGCATATGAACTGCACTATTGATAAATAACGTTACTGTGTGCCGTTTTTCTTTTTTCCCTGTGCACCATTATTATGCAGTACTAACGATAAATAGCAATAAACGTATCTTTTTAATACGGCGCCATTTTTATGCCTAGGCGCTGTGCGCCATTATTCACTGATCTGGCAGAGACCGCTGGTACTTAAGTGGTTAAAAAACAAAAAAACAAACAAACAAACAAAAAAAAACTGCCACTAGTCTACTTTGGGGGACCCAGCAGGAAAAGTAAACGTCATAGGGAACAGTTCTCCAATCACAGCAATGGGCTCTATTCACATATATGACTTATTTATCACCTAATTGATAAAAATAACCTTTCAGCACATTTACAAGCAAAATAATCATTCAAAGTAAGTTGTTCCTGATTCAATTTACTTCAATATTACTTTTCTTACCTTAATTATATATTTTTTTCTTTGGAAGCTTAAGAATGTAACATAGATAAGGTGAAAACAGGGAAAAAAGCTTTGAGAATCACGCCCAATGCGTTGTGATTGGCCGAATAGCATAGTTTACTACAACCTATCTGTAACCTAGCAGTTTAGAGGGTGCCATCCACCCAAGCACGTTAGCGGAATTGCCCTATTAGGTTTCCTGCTATTTTCCCTTAAAAAGTAGACTAGTGCCAAAAACTGCTATGGATGGTTTTTGGATTCCAGCTTTTCAAGTTTTGTTTAAGGACAGCTGAAGTGAAAGGTATATGGAGGCTGCTATATTTATTTCCTTTTAAGCAATATCAGTTGCCTGGCTGCCCTGCTGATCCTCTGCCTCCAATATTATTAGCCATAGCCCCTGATCAAGCATGCGGGAGATCAGATGCTTCTGACATTATTGTCAGATCTGACAAGATTAGCTGCATGCTTGTTTCAGGTGTGATTCAGATACTACTGCAGCCAAATAGATCAGCAGGTCTGCCAGGCAACTGGTATTGTTTAAAGGATACCTTAGCGCATACAAAAATTTAAGAGCGGGGGAACAGGCATGAGTAGGGGGCTCTCCTCATACCCACCCGTTCTTCTCCTTCACCGTTTACCGATTCCTTGAACCTACTTCCTGGTTGGGGTGGTTGCAGCTGACTGCGCTGGTGCTGCCCGGTGACATGCATTCTTGATTGCGCACTCACGGCTGGGAGCACTCTGTGCATGTGCACTATGTAGTTGTGACAGCTTACCTACAAAATCTGGTCATAGCATTCAAATTCTGTTGGCCCTCATACTTCATGGAAGTGGCAAAATTAGCCAAATCGATCAATGAAAATTGGATGTGTGCACACACACACTAAGGCCTCTTTTCCACGAACTGTTGAGCTGTACGCTCAGCAAGCAGTTACCAGGCAGCAGCGAGCAGTTACCAGGCAGCAGCGAGCAGTTTGCAAGCAGTTACCAGGCAGCAGCGAGCAGTTACCAGGCAGCAGAGAGCAGTTACCAGGCAGCAGCAAGCAGTTTACAAGCAGTTACCAGGCAGCAGCGAGCAGTTACCAGGAAGTAGAGTTGGGCGAACTGTTAGCGCAACTGCAGCCGAACTGTTCGGCTGCCCAACCTGTCATGTGGCTGTGGCTCTTACTACTTCCGGGTCGCAATGACCCGGAGTAGTACGTCTGCGCTGGCCCGGCGGAGCGCGTCCTAGATCGCGCTCCCGTTGCCGGGCACTCTCTGCGCATGTGTGTGACGCTCCGCCGGGCCAGCGCAGACGTACTACTCCGGGTCATTGCGACCCGGAAGTAGTAAAAGCCACAGCCACATGACAGGTTGGGCAGCCGAACAGTTCGGCTGCAGTTGCGCTAACAGTTCGCCCAACTCTACCAGGAAGCAGCGAGCAGTTACCAGGAAGCAGGGCCGGGCCGAGGCAGAGGCTGGAGAGGCTCCAGCCTCAGGGCGCAGTGTAGGAGGGGGTGCACAATTCATTCAGCTGTCATTCCCAATTGTGTTTGAAGCAGAAAGAAATAAGAAAAGGGGATACATGACAGTGACTGCAAGCCAGATAACTAGATATTAAGTTGTTGGGGAGGTTGGGGGCCCTGTGGCCCTCTTAGTCTAATAGCAATCAGTGTGTGACGGCTGGGGTGGGAGGGATGGAGGGGCGCACTTTGGTGTCTCAGCCTTGGGTGCTGGAGGACCTTGTCCCGGCTCTGCCAGGAAGCAGCAAGCAGTTGCGAGAGTTTGAGAGGCATTTTTCTGCCTAGAAACAGTTCGTGGAAAAGAGGCCTAAATCCTGGTACACACCTTTATTTATAATTGGCCAATCACTGACCAATTTTACCACCTCCACGTAGGATAAGTGTCAGCAGATATTGAATACTATATGGAGGTGGTAAAATTGGTCAATGAGTTGCTAATAAATTAGAATTTGCATAGTAGCCAGGCCAGAATGATTGACCACCTCCTGTAGTTTCTCTCAGTTCACCCATCAGTATTATTACATGCAGACATAATAGACTCCAGTTACTGCTGATGGAATGAGAAGAGTCACTCGCGTGTGGCGGATCTCGTACAGACTCCTAGGATCATGTCTGATCAGGTAACAGATTAGTGAAGTTCTGACTTACCGTCGGTCTCTTCCATACCACCCCCTGTACTTTGGAGGAGTTACGACCCAACTCCTCGTAGCCCAGAGAGGAGTAGATGGCTGGGAAGGAGGTGTCCTTAAACAAAGTTCCAGACCGCAGACACTCGTCCCTCAGCGCCTCGTAGTCCTGGTTCAAGAATTTCAGAGCCTTCTCGTTGGAGCCATGGCCATCGGCCAGAGCCCTTTCATGGGCCAACCTGGCAGCTGACCCCATCCTAGTGGGCAGCCTGTGCTAATGGGAGGGAGTGCAGGAATGGGCAACAGGATGGAGGGGCATGCACACTGTAGGAGAGGCAGATCCTGGGAGCCCTCTGTAGATATCAGTACAGATACTGGCAGCTCCTCTATAGAGATCAGTGCAGAGGAGAGGCAGATCCTGGGAGTCTGGGACCCTTCTATAGTAATCAGTGCAGAAGACAGACTGTCCCCCTGTATGAAGATTGCTGGACAGATCCTGGTAGATCCTGGTAGATCCTTTAGCTGCTGCACAGGGCAGACAGTATACAGCCCCTCTGTACAGAGATCACAGCTGGCTGCAGAGTGGAGGGAGGCCTGCAGGCAGCACAGAGAGCTCTGGATGCTGCATAAAGCAGATGATATTCTATATAGTCAGCTCACACAGAGAGGAGGTTTCTCGTTACAGCTGCAGGAAGAGGCAGCCCAGCCAGTGAGTGAGTGGAAGGGCTGTCAGATGCAGGGTGTGCCCAGCGCTCTCAGACACAGCTGCCCAGCACCCAGCAATCAGGTGTGATGCCAGACTTGCTGCACCCAGCCTGTGAGAGTTGTGCAATTCTAATACTGCAACAAACTGTTCAGAACACTAATTGCTTTCCTAGGAATTCTAGAGATTGCAGGACTGCGTGCGTGCCTATTATAGGACGCCTGAACTCAGAACTTCCTCTCTGCTCTAAAAGATAAGCAACAGCGTAATAACTTTTAAAGAAAAACATTTTTGTCTCGGCTGATATAAATATGCAGTGTGTATATTTGCTGCATTCATGGAAGAAGACATAGGGTATTATTCATAAAGCATTTCCGCATGCGGAAATGCTTAACACCGGTGACTTTCCCGACCACTCAGCATAAGCCCCATTCATAAAGGCTCTTTCCGCATGAAAATGTGACAGAGCGATACATTTCCGCCTTGTGCGGAGTTTTTCTAGATTAATCTAGAAAAAGTAACAAACACATCCATTCATAAAGATTAGAGCAAGCGGTATCCGGAAGGAAAATACCGCTTGCTCGACAGTAGCGATAGGCGGGCGGAATACATATAAATGAATGGGAGGGACCTCCCAAGCAGCATCAGACAGAGCAGCGCAGGGAGGGAATCGGGCAGCTTTTAAGTTTCCGCATGTCTTCCGCCACGCTGCCGCCAGCTTCCTCCAGAAAACCTCCGCACTTCTTCCGCAACAGGCAGACTTCTTTATGAATGGCCACCCAGAAGTCTTAATTACCGGTTGCGGAGAAGAACGGTGTTTTCCCGCACTACCGACAGCCTGTTTATGAATGATACCCATAGGGTTAACATCGTGTTTACAAATTAGTTGCTCTGCCGAGGCAACCAGTGGGCACAGCTGAGAGTTCAGATTACAGTGGGATTAGTCACAGACGAGGGGGAATTAGACAGGCGAAACTCTCTAAATACATACAGGGTGCATTTCTCTGTTTTTCTTCTGTTTTGTGCGAGAGTTCATGTCTAACAATTGAAATATGGTGGCAGACATATTTTGTTTTAAACAATGCAGATTGTCTGGCTGTCCTGCTGATCATCTGCCTATAATATTTTTAGCCATAGACCCAAAACAAGCATGCAGATCAGGTGCTCTGACTGACAGAAGTCTAACTGCATTTGACACATGCTTGTTTCAGGTGTGCGATTCAGATACTACTGATGCATGACAGATCAGCAGGGGGCCAGGTGACTGGTATTGTAAAGGGGAAAAAAACGGAAATTTTTGACCCTCCCTAAGGCGCTGTTCACAAATAGCAGAATTCATTTGCGGTTTTCCAAATTCACATACACTGCACATCTAATGAAAGTCAATGGCATTGCATTTGACTTGCATTGTAATGCCATTTTTTTCAGCGCTAAATTTCACAGCAGTGTTGCTTTTCTTTTTTTTTTTTTCTTCACAAAAAAAAACTTAGGAGCATGGAAGGTAATAAGAAGTTGTTACCCTAAGTGTAGGGGAGTCATTTTTGGAAACATCCTAATCCACAATTCCAAAAAAGTCTTCTTAGGGCTGGAACCCACAGGACGGCTTTTGGCAGCGCTGCGATGCGCTAGCACTTTGCCAAAACGCTGGGCTAATGTTAATAGATGGGGCAACTTCCACAGGAGCGTTTGCGTTTCCCAGAAACGCAAACGCAGGACATGCAGCATTTTGGGAGCGTTAGCGCTTCAATGTAAAGTATTGAAACGCTAGCGGAAACGCTCAGCAAAACCTAAACTGAGCGGTTTTGCTAGCGTTTTGTGGTTCAGCACACTGTAACAAAATTAAAAATAATTCACAGGACCAATTAGGATAAAAACGCGACACGTAAAACACTACACAACCGCTGAGCAAAAAAATACACTGTTGCAAAAAGCGACCGAAAACGCGCATGAATCCGCTTGCAAACCGCTCAGACAAAACGCTAGCGGTTGCGTTTCGCGTTTGCTGATTTCAGTGGGTTCCAGGCCTTAAACACTTTATTTAAAGGATCCAAAAAGTACAACAACCACATATGATACCCTTATCCCCCCCCCCTTAAATTTTTTTTGCATGCAAATTGCATGTAATGTAAGTCAATGTACAGTAAATGCAGAAAAATTGCATTCGGTTTGTGAAAAATCCCATGTGACTGATATCAGTTACATACAATTTTGTGTAAATTAGCTAGTAAAAACAATTTTTTTGCTACTATGTAAATTAACTACATTGAAATGTACAAATAAAAGCGCAATTCCAAAAATCGCATACACAACGCGCTCAACAACAACAACAACAAAAAAGTAGTGAAAAAAAAAAATCACAAAACGCTGAAGCGCACTTCTGAAAAAAACACAGGGTACTTATCCGTTAGCCGGGCGCATCCGGCAGGTGGCGCTAATTACTATTCCACCTCCAGGCCGACATGGATAGTAGGGAAAGATGTAACTCTGGTGGAGTTTTGTCGCCACCTAGAGGATGCGCCCGGCTAACGGATAAGTACCAAACACAGAAAATGGCAGCTGGAATTTGCAGGTATAAGTGTGACTGATACCTCATGCTTTTTACTCAAATTCTGTTCTGTAGGGACAGTCAATAAGATGCTAGCAATTTTCAATTGATGCAAACATTATGTTGATTTCTTGAAAAATGTATGCCACTTTGAGTGGGAGCAATTTAAAATCATTAAAGGGAACCTAAACTGAGAAGGACATGCATTTTTACTTTTAAAATAATACCAGTTGCCTGACTCTCCTGCTGATCCTGTGTCTCTAATACTTTTAGCCACAGCTCCTGAACAAGCATGCATATCAAATGCTCTGACTGAAGTCATACTGGATTAACTGTATGCTTGTTTCAGGTGTCTGACTCAGCCATTATTGCAGCAAAGAGATCAGCAGGACTGCCAAGCAACTGGCATTGTTTAAAAGGAAACCTCCATATCCTGCTCAGTTTAGGTTCCCTTTAAGGCCTCCTTTCCACGGACTGTTGATCTGTGTGCTCAGCAAGCAATTACCAGGCAGGCGAGGCAGCAGTGAGCAGTTGTGAGAGTTTGAGAGGCATCTCACTGCCTATCAACAGTCCATGGAAAAGAGGCCTAACTCTCTCTAAGGTCTCTTTTATACGGACTGTTGATAGGCAGTGAAATGCCTCTCACAACTGCTCACTGCTGCCTGGTAACTGCTCGCTGAGCACACAGTTCAACAGTCCGTGGAAAAGAGGCCTTACTGCATCTGATTTGTAGAGATGTGAACCAGTTCATACAACTCTATGGGTATCATTCATAAAGCATTACTGTATGCAGTAATGCTGAAAACAGCAGACTTTCCCGAGCACTTAGCAAAGTGTCCATTCATAAAAACTGTTTCCGCATGAAAAGCTAAAATTACCGACCAGGGAGATAAATTACCGCCTTGTGCTGTGAACACCTCCAGCACATGTCGTAAAATGTAATTAAATGTCAATTCATACAGATAAGAGCAGGCCCTATTGACACAGAGAAATGCCGTCTGCTTTGAAGATGCAATAAGCCAGCGGATAAGAACAAAGTCAATGGGGACAGATCTCCCCCAGGCAGCAGCAGTGAGAACAGAACAAACAAGGCTTTCCAGAATACCCCAGGCTGTGTTTTTATCCTCTTGGGTACCTGTTTTCAGATATATTTCACATCAGAAAGCCTGCATGTGTAAAGTTTCTGAAGTTTGTCTAAGTTGTGGCAATTACATAGATTGTTTAGAAAGACTAAAGGCTCATACACACATCAGACTATAGTCTTTGGAAAATGAAAGATCACAGACCAATCTTACCACCCTTCATGTAGTATGAGAGCCATACTCTACACAGTCCTTTCTATGGAGCTGAACTCCACATCAGAAAAAAATCTTTGCAAGATGCTGCACACACAGATGCTGTACAGACACAAAAGATCAGTATCTGCAAAAGATCTGTTCCTGCCAAAAATCCATTCCTGCAAATTGCAATGATAGTCTATGAGATCTGCAGATCATCATACACACATGATTTAACTGACATTCATCTGCAGATCAAGCAATCATCCGCAGATCTGAAAATCCATCCTGGTGGATCTGATCTGCAGATGAATGTCAGTTAAATAATGTGTGTATGATGATCTGCAGATCTCATAGACTATCATTGCAATTTGCAGGAATGGATTTTTGGCAGGAACAGATCTTTTGCAGATACTGATCTTTTGTGTCTGTACAGCATCTGTGTGTGCAGCATCTTGCAAAGATTTCTATCTGATGTGGAGTTCAGCTCCATAGAAAAGACTGTGTAGAGTATGGCTCTCATACTACATGAAGGGTGGTAAGATTGGTCTGTGATCTTTCATTTTCAAAAGACTATGGTCTGATGTGTGTATGGGGCCTAATAGACAGATTCAGAGAAGATTCAGGACTGTCAGAGGCAGTAAAAAAATGCACATCTAAAGGGAAGTTGGGGCTGCCTTTTATTGTAACTCTGTCTCTGCAGTCTGCAGGAGACACTGGGCCAAAAGTACGGAGCAGTGCTTTTCAGCGCTGCTAGCTTTGGGCGCAGCCAGCGCCGCCATAGACTGTAATGGGAATCAGTCTATAGCGGCGCTCAGTGAGGAAGGTCGGCTCCGTCAGAAGACGGAGCCGAAGTTGCTTAAAAAACACAATAATTCGGCCTCCAGCAATCGCTGGAAGCCGAATTATTTCATTCCCCCACTATCCATGTCGGCCTGGAGGGGGAATAGTAATTAAAACGCCCCGGACTTGTGCAGAAGCAGGACCAGCCATTTAACAGCTGGATCCTGCGCCCAAGTCTACCAGCGCCGTATTCAAATGTACGCCCAAAAGTACCGCAAAATTTTACCGCTAAATTCCCGCCAGTGGTAAACTCGGCATTTTTTCAGCATTCACTAACATTTTCCGCATGTTTGCCGCATGCGGGAAAAAAGATGCGGAAACAGCCATTATTCATGCGGGAATCATGCGGTAAAAAGGTCGCATGAAAAAGTGTTTAAAAAAAAAAGTTAAAGTCCAGCAAGCACAGCCCTTAAGCCTCCACACTTCATTAAAGTCAATGGGATGCGGAATATATCACCTACTACTTCTAGGTGATAAAAAATCGGTAATTAACGACGAAATGATGCGCCTGAACATTTTTGAGAATTGATCTTTTATTGCGGAAAATACCGACTTTTGCGGAAAGTTTTCCGCAAGAATCCCGCACTTTTACCACACTTTTTCCACATGCGGAAAAAACATGCGGAACATTTTGAGAATTCCAACTTGACGGTATTTTGGGTGCAAACTTCCCGCATGTACTTTACCGCATGTGGGAAGTCTTTGAGAATAGAGCCCAATGCATGTAACTAATTAGCCAGCTCATTAATGTAACAACTCAGCCTCATGTTACTGACAGCTCAGTTCAGAAATTTCCGCATTTCTACCACAGCTGTGAATGTTTATGAATTAGCACATAATTCCCTCCCAGATTTTTTTTATCGCACTGCTTTTATGAATGTTAGCCTACGAGCTGTGAGTTCACATGCAGCAATGCAGCCACCTCTGCTTCATTTCCAACCTGCATACGTTTGCCTGCATCAACTTCCTATGCAGCAATCGTTCTAATTTATGCAGCCTCAAAATGGACCAAATGTATTTTTCACTATTTTTCAGAATTCACAAAAGTTTCCCCCATAAGGCAGAAGTTTGGTAAGTTACCGAACAAACATGCCTCAATTCACTAAGCCCTGGTTGGGAAGTGTCACTTACCAGCCTTCTAGCAGGGCAGCGGGCCCGGGCAGGGAGCTGTGTCACTCAGAGGTTTTCCAGACAGTACCGCCTGTCATCTCTTTAGATGTGCTGGGGCCACCAGAGGGAGCTCTTCTATGTGATAAAATACAGATATGCACATCTAAAGGGATGCTGGGATACCCGCAGAATTGTCACATTCTGCTTTGATACACTGAAAGACCCACCGGCATCCCTGTCGCATCCAATCAGAGAGAGAAGCAGGCTGTGTGGCTCTCCCTATTGGCTGCCTGGCTCTCCCCAAAGGCTGTTTGTCAAGTTACCGCACAGAGACAACAGGCGGAGTGCAAGTTATCAGCTGGTGTGCGCTGGAGAAAATTACCGAACACTTTTGGCTGGTAAATGGCATGCAGAAATCTTTGTGAATTGACATTTCCCGAGGTATTTACTGCACAAGTCAGTAATTTACCCCACTTGTCGGGAACAGTGATTTTCTGTGCAGTGATTGGTTTAGTGAATTGTACCTTGGAAAGGTGATTGGTTAAAATCAGCCGTTATGAGCATTACTGAATGCGGTAATGCTTTGTGAATAGAGCCCATTGTATACATTACAGGGATTCATGTCAGACCTTATTTCAGTTTATTTACATCTAAGCATCTAAAACCCGTATGTATAAAAGCAATTTCAACTTCAGTCAGACTTCATTATCCATATTTAGCTTCAAATGGAAAGGTACATTTTTAATAACCGTATGCTGGGTAAAGTGGGATGAAACTCAAAATGTTCATCTCAGCCCAAAAACATTAAAAACACAGCATAAAACTAATAGAAAAATGGTAAAAAGTCACTAGAAGGGTTCATCACTCAAAGTTCCACTTCACTGAAGCCAAAATTATATAATTGTGGATTTGGCGGAACATGTTATCAGATTGTCTTGTAATTAAGTATTTTCAGAGCAAACAAAGCAGAGAAAGTCCGGGGAAACAGGATAATTATGGACACAGTCGGACATGACATAGGCTAGATTCACACTTGGAGCTAAAATGGTTCATTTCCACGAAACAGACCACAGACAGTGGACAGACATAAAAACAAATATCCTATGCTATGCATAGGACCCATTCAGACACAGGCCAACCTGTCTGTTCTGTGCAATGAGTGGTAAAACCCAAAGTCCCGACCTGCACAAATACTGACACTCAGGGCCGGGGCGAGGCAGAGGTGAGAGAGGCTCTAGCCTGAGGGTGCAGTGTCAGAGGGGCCACACAACTCACTCCACTATCATTCCCCTATTGGGTTTGAAGCAGAGATTAATAAGAAAAGGGGATACATGGCAGTGACTGCAAGCCAGATAACTAGAGATTAAGGTGTTGGGGGCCCTGGGGCACCTCTTAGCCTAATAGCAATCAGTGTGTGACGGCTGGGATGGGGGGGGGGGGGGGGGCACAGTTTGGTGTCTCAGCCTTGGGTGCTGGAGGACCTTGTCCTGGCTCTACTGACACCGGATAGAAAGTTGGACATGTCACACATAATATGCCATCAATAACATGTTTAAAGTAAACCTGAACTGAAAATTAAGTCAAAATAAACATACAGAATGGCAACTGCCCCATAACCGCTTCCTGGTCAGCTCGATGGATTGCAGGTGGGGCCCATTTGGGTGATCAAATTGATGTTTGTATGCTTTTTCATGGACTGTTGAACTGAGTGCTCAACGAGCAGTTACCAGGCAGCAACGAGCAATTACCAGGCAGCAGTGAGCAGTTGTGAGTTTGAGAGACATTTCACTGCCTATCAACAGTCCGTGGAAAAGAGGCCTAATGATAGGGACCAAAAGTAAACATCACAAATAGAACACAGAGGCTTTTGAGCAGAGCCAATTGCCAAATGATGGTGCTATTATGGAAGGAAAGTTACCTACAGATGTACTTGGCCAGTTTGCTGGCATGCTTTAGGGCTCGTTCACACTTGAGCTGGAATCGCACGATTCCCGCTCACCGCAAACTGATAGCGTTTTTTTAAAAACCGCTAGCCATTTAATCCTATGGCAGTGTTCTCACTGTGGCGATCATGGCGTTTTGCGGTTAGCGTTAACCGCAAACGCGTTATTTGCAGCGTTTTGCTGGCGATTCCTGAGCGATCGCGATTAGCATGTATAGAACTGCTAATCACGATTGCTCCCAAAACGCTACCGTGTCCAGTGATTTTTTTTTCTCGCGTTAATCGCGGAAAAATCACTCCTGCAAAACGCTAGCGGTAATCACAATCGTTTTGCGATTTTTCAATGTAAACGGTGAGCTAGCAAGATGCTCCTGTGTGCACAGATCACAGACAAATCATTCCAGCCTCCAGCCTGTTTCCAAGGACTCTACAAGCAAGGGGAGGGGTGAGGGCCCATTTCCACTATCGCGAATTCGCATGCGGTTTTCGCATGCAAATTCGCATAGGAATACAAGTGAATGGGACTGTTTCCACTTGTCAGGATTCCTTTGCGTTTTTCTGTGCAGAAAAAATTCGCATGGCAGAGCCATCAGAATTCGCATATCGCATACCGCTATGCGAATTGCATACAATGTATTTAATAGGAAATTCGCATGAGGTTTGGGTATGTGAATTTTTGTGCGAATTCGCATAGAAACAATGGAAAAGCACACCACAACATGGTTAAATTCGCATACATCGTCATCCATGCGAATTTTCATGCGAATTCGCGTGGAAATGCATCCTGAGAGGCAGGAGGAGAGAAACACTGTGTCCTGGTGCACACCAAAAACCGCTAGCAGATCCGCAAAATGCTAGCAGATTTTGAAACGCTTTTTCTTAATTTTCTGTAGCGTTTCAGCTAGCATTTTGCGATTTTGTGAAGCGTTTTTGGTGTAGTAGATTTCATGTATTGTTACAGTAAAGCTGTTACTGAACAGCCACTGTAACAAAAAACGCCTGGCAAACCGCTCTGAAGTGCCGTTTTTTAGAGCGGTTTGCGTTTTTCCTATACTTAACATTGAGGCAGAAACGCATCCGCAATCCAAAATCTGCAGCAGCCCGGGAGTATGCGTTTCTGCAAAACGCCTCCCGCTCTGGTGTGCACCAGCCCATTGAAATACATTACCCTAGCGGATCCGCACCCGCAAGTGGATCGCACACCGCAGCAGAACCGCTCTGGTGTGCACTAGGCCTGTGTGTAATTCCTTATCTTAGTAGCTAAGCATTACTGGAGGGCAGAACTTTTATTTATCTATTTCAGTTCTCACAAAATCTTGTTAGAACTGGAAGGAATCGTTGATAGAAGAAAAAGGTGAGCTTCTGAGAGGAACGGACGGTGAGGTAAGTATGTAATATTCATTTGCAGGTTCATCATGTGTTTACTTTAAAGAGAACCCGAGGTGTGTTTAAAGAATGTTATCTGCATACAGAGGCTGGATCTGCCTATACAGCCCAGCCTCTGTTGCTATCCCAAACCCCCTAAGGTCCCCCTGCACTCTGCAATCCCTCATAAATCACAGCCGTGCTGTGAGGCTGTGTTTACATCTGTAGTGTCAGTCTCAGCTGCTCCCCGCCTCCTGCATAGCTCCGGTCCCTGCCCCCGTCCCTTCCCTCCAATCAGCAGGGAGGGAAGGGATGCAGGCGGGGACTGGAGTTCTGCAGGAGGCGGGGAGAGCAGCAGACTGACACTATAGAGATAAACACAGCCAGCTCTGACAAGCTGTTTGTCAGCAGCGTGGCTGTGATTTATGAGGGATTGCAGAGTGCAGGGGGACCTTAGGGGGGTTTGGGATAGCAACAGAGGCTGGGCTGTATAGGCAGATCCAGCCTCTGTATGCAGATAATATTCTTCAAACCCACCTCGGGTTCTCTTTAAATAATTTTACTCAGTTCAGGTTCACTTTTAGGCCTCGTTCACTTTAAGCAACGCAGATAGCTGTGCGTTCAGAACGCAAGCTCATGTGGTCGCACACCATCTGCGTTGCGCTGCTGATCCCATTCATTACAGTGAATGGGATCAGCGCTGTGCTTTGCCGAACATGCGCGCAGCAGTGCGATAGAGCATTATACTGCTACACAGCGTGTATAGTCTGAATGTCAGAAGAGCTGTCTATGCACCTCTGATGTTCTGCGCACAGCAACGCGTATAGTGTGGCCGAGACCTAAAGCAAAAGACACAGCCGTGTAGTGTGTGAACCCAGCCTGAGTACTCCCTCCTGCTCCCACCAGGTTTCCCCCAGTCTCAGCCAGAGGGAAGGAGGAGGGCAGGAATCAGCTGCAGAGACAGGAAATCTGGCATTCCAGCAATACTTTCACAACATTCCCAAAGTTTATATATACAGAAGTGAAAGCTTTTTTGTTTATAAAAAAAAATCAAATTTTTGCAGTATGAAAAAAAGTGAACTCCTTACTTCACCGGTCCTTCCTTAGACCCTCAGCAGCTGAAGACTGCCATCTCACTCCCAGTCAGTGTGTCTTTCTATGTAAATATACAGGATCTTCTCAAAAAATTAGCATACTGTGATAAAGTGCATTATTTTCTGTAATGTACTGATAAACATTAGACTTTTATATATTTTAGATTCAAATACACACAACTGAAGTAGTTCAAGCCTTTAATTGTTTTAATATTGATGATTTTGGCATACAGCTCATGAAAACTCAAAATTCCTCTCTCAAAAAATTAGCATATTTCATCCGACCAATAAAAGAAAAGTGTTTTTAAAACAAAAAAAGTCAACCTTCAAATGATTATGTTCAGTTTTGCACTCAATACTTGGTCGGGAATCCTTTTGCAAAAATGACTGCTTCAATGCGGCGTGGCATGGAGGCAATCAGCCTGAGGCACTGCTCAGGTGTTATGGAGGCCCAGGATGCTTCGATAGCGGCCTTAAGCTCATCCAGAGTGTTGGGTCTTGCGTCTCTCAACTTTCTCTTCACAATATCCCACAGATTCTCTATGGGGTTCAGGTCAGGAGAGTTGGCAGGCCAATTGAGCACAGTAATACCATGGTCAGTAAATCATTTACCAGTGGTTTTGGCACTGTGAGCAGGTGCCAGGTCGTGCTGAAAAATGAAATCTTCATCTCCATAAAGCTTTTCAGCAGATGGAGTGGTAAGTGGTCCAAAGTACTTTTTTCGGATGAAAGCAACTTTTACATGTAATTCGGAAATCAAGGTGCCAGAGTCTGGAGGAAGACTGGGGGAGAGGGAAATGCCAAAATGCCTGAAGTCCAGTGTCAAGTACCCACAGTCAGTGATGGTCTGGGGTGCCATGTCAGCTGCTGGTGTTGGTCCACTGTGTTTTATCAAGGGCAGGGTCAATGCAGCTAGCTATCAGGAGATTTTAGAGCACTTCATGCTTCCATCTGCTGAAAAGTTTTATGGAGATGAAGATTTCATTTTTCAGCATGACCTGGCACCTGATCACAGTGCCAAAACCACTGGTAAATGTTTTACTGACCATGGTATTACGGTGCTCAATTGGCCTGCCAACTCTCCTGACCTAAACCCCATAGAGAATCTGTAGGATATTGTGAAGAGAAAAATAAGACGCAAGACCCAACACTCTGGATGAGCTTAATGCCGCTATCGAGCCATCCTGGGCCTCCATAATACCTGAGCAGTGCCACAGGCTGATTGCCTCCATGCCACGCCGCATTGAAGCAGTCATTTCTGCAAAAGGATTCCCGACCAAGTATTGAGTGCATAACTGAACATAATTATTTGAAGGTTGACTTTTTTTGTTTTAAAAACACTTTTCTTTTATTGGTCGGATGAAATATGCAAATTTTTTGAGATAGGAATTTTGGGTTTTCATGAGCTGAATGCCAAAATCATCAATCTTAAAACAATAAAAGGCTTGAACTACTTCAGTTGTGTGTATTTGAATCTAAAATATATGAAAGTCTAATGTTTATCAGTAGATTGCAGAAAATAATGAACTTTATCACAATATGCTAATTTTTTGAGAAGATCCTGTATATATTTCTATACTAAAAATGTGTTTGACTCTAAACTTTATTCCCATCCTTTAAATTGATATTTTACTAATTTTAAAATGTTAATATGAAGGAAAATGAACCAGGAGGGCCAGTGTGGTTTGAATTATAAAACAACATTTTTCTCATTAAATGTTATGGTATACATGACTAGGGGTGTGATCAGGGGTGTGGCTTAAGTGTTCCTCTTTCTCATCTCATAGTTGGGAGGTATGCAGCTGCCTTCCAGATGTGGTGTGCAGTGTAATGGCAACACACAACACACTGCTGCATGCCTTAGGCCCGGTTCACATTAGCGGCTGCTATCCGGAATCGCCGTGCCGGAGCCGTGCCGGAGCCGGACCGCATGCGGACCGGACGAAACGGACGCACGGCATAGCAATGAAAGTCTATGCGACCGTTCACATGCGTCCGTTTTGTCCGGACCGGAGCCGAACCGGATCCGGACTCCGGCGTCCGTTCCAACATGCGCTATTTTTTGGTCCGGCTGGTCCGGCTGACGTATCCGGACCGGAGCCGGAATGTTGCATCCGGCCAATGGAAACCAATGAGAACCGGAGAGCGCACAACACACTGGCTATAAAAACCGGATGTTGTACCACACTTCCTATGCTGACTCTATGGTATGGTGGCCATTTTGGATGGGGACCACATGGCACCAGCGTTCACAGAGTGGAGCAGCAGTGACTTCATGCTGGAGCTCTTTGGCAGCAATATGGAGCAGGATCTGTCTGATAGCGAGGGGGTGAGGCCCTACACATCAGAAGACCTCATCCTACAGGTGCAGCAGGTACCAGCCCTGTGGGACAAGGGGGATGCGGACCACAGCAACATCAAAAAATGCAGAGGACTGTGGAAAAAAATTGCCAAGCTGTATGTGGAGGACTTTGAGAACTTGAGCAAGAGACAGCAAGGCACAGAGGGTATGTTGACTAGAAGGTTTTTTGGGGGGGCTTGTGGTTTAAGCTTGTGATGTATTCAACTTTTGCTATGGATTTGTGTCACCCACGTGTTGCCCACCCACCCGTGGCCCACCCACCCGTGGCCCACCCACCTGTACCCCACCTGTGCTGTATCCCACCCACCTGTGATGTATCACACCCACCTGTACCCCACCTGTGATGTATCCCACCTGTGATGTATCCCACCCACCTGTGATGTATCACACCCACCTGTACCCCACCTGTGATGTATCCCACCCACCTGTACCCCACCTGTGATGTATCCCACCTGTGATGTATCACACCCACCTGTACCCCACCTGTGATGTATCCCACCCACCTGTACCCCACCTGTGATGTATCCCACCCACCTCTACCCCACCTGTGATGTATCCCACCCACCTCTGCCCCACCTGTGATGTATCCCACCCACCTGTACCCCACCTGTGATGTATCCCACCTGTGATGTATCCCACCCACCTGTACCCCACCTGTGCTGTATCCCACCCACCTGTGATGTATCACACCCACCTGTACCCCACCTGTGATGTATCCCACCTGTGATGTATCCCACCCACCAGTACCCCACCTGTGATGTATCCCACCCACCTCTACCCCACCTGTGATGTATCCCACCCACCTGTACCCCACCTGTGATGTATCCCACCTGTGATGTATCCCACCCACCAGTACCCCACCTGTGATGTATCCCACCCACCTCTACCCCACCTGTGATGTATCCCACCCACCTCTACCCCACCTGTGATGTATCCCACCTGTGATGTATCCCACCCACCTGTACTGTATCCCACCCACCTGTGATGTATCCCACCCACCTGTACCCCACCTGTGCTGTATCCCACCCACCTGTGATGTATCCCACCCACCTGTGATGTATCCCACCCACCTGTGATGTATCCCACCCACCTGCGATGTACCCCACCTGTGCACATAAAACATACACAATGACCAATTATTATACATCAATTTATTGTAAAAAATTAATACATTTAAAATCACTCTAACTTGAAACTCCAAAATAAACACATTTCAACAAAACAAATTAAAAACCAAACATTCACCCTCGTCCAGGTGGTGTGGTAAAATAAAGTCTCAGTTGGTCCCTGTTCCGCAGTGACACTACCCTTGGCCTGGTTGCATACCTCCGCAGGGGCATTAGTGGAAGCACATTCGGGGGTTCCGGAGTCTCTCTTTCCTCCTGCCGCACAAAGTTGTGGAGGATGCATGCTGCCTTCACCACGACAACTGCGTTGCCCGGTTTCAGCAGCATGGGCGTGTGGAACACCCTCCACTTTGACACCAGGATCCCAAATGTGCACTCCACCATTCTCCTTGCACGGCTCAACCGAGCATTGAAGTGTAGCTGGCTGGCATCAAGTCCCCTGTCTGGGTACGGACGCATTACATGGTCGGACAGGGCGAAGGCCTCGTCCCCCACAAACACATAGGGGTAGGCCGGTGCCCTTGTCCCAGGCCAGGGTCTGTCACGGGGGAGACGCAGTCTGCCTTCCTCCATCAGCCGGCAAAGGGTCGTACGCTGGAAAATTCCAGAGTCATTGGAACTACCGTACGACCCCACATCCACGTACACAAACTTGTAGTCCGCATCTGCCACTGCCATTAGAACAATGCTGAAGTATTTTTTATAGTTGAAATAATGGCTGCCACTCCCCACGGGTTTCTGAATCCGGATGTGTTTCCCATCCAGTGCGCCAACACAATTAGGGAACTTGCACTCGGTCCAGAAGCCCTGGGCGATCTCCTCCCATTTCGTGGTGTCCGGCACAGGCATGTATCTGGCCCTCAGTCGCGTCCAAAGGATCCTCGAAGTCCTCACGACGATGCCTGCCACCGTGCTCTTCCCAATACGAAATGTGACATGTAGCGATGTATATGTTTGTCCAGTTGCGATGTACCTACAAGAGAAATAATCGAAATCAATTTTTCATGTCGTTACAGGAGAAAGGTACAAGACAAGGTGGCGCAATATACGGGATGCATATGTGAAATGGCTACGGAAGAAAAAACTTGCCGAACGAAGTGGCAGTGGCGGGGGAAGGCGACAAAAAGACTACCAATTTGCCAAGCAATTGTCTTTCATCAATGCAAGCCTGGAACCTAGACTGTAAGTACCACTACTGTGGGCAGGAACTGAGAGCTCATTACCATGACTTCGGCCATGTATTGCTATGGCCTCAATTCCCATGGCTAGCGAACTTTTCTCACAAGCTTTATCAAATGTTGGGTAGAAACTGGTGATAAAGTGATTGCTAGTGTTTGCTAGCTCTGTGAATTGACGCCACATGCTGTTTGGCACACCAATAAATATTTTTTTTATCTACAGGACTGAAGACAATTTGGAGCAAGAGGAACCGACCCAGGAGGCACGGTTCAGCAGTGAGGAGAGCTTGGTGGATGATGACGTCGCCGATGTAACCTATTGCCCCGAGGCGAGGAGTAGGAGGAGGGAGTCCTTAATCACAACTCCGTCCTTTGATGATGACTTGGCAGAAGAGAGCTTGGATGTTGAGGTTGCAGGACCGAGTGTGGAAGAAGCTGAACCTCCACAATCGACCGCTATGGAAGCTCCAGGGGAACAAGAACAAAGTGAGGAGCACCGAGAGACTGCAGCACAACCAGCACGCAGGGCAACCCCGACACAGGCCAGAGGACGGGAAGATGCTGCCACACCACCAGTGAGGACCACCACACCAGTGAGGCGTCGAGGTACCCTCCCCCCAACAAGGAGAGAGACAGAGTCCGAGATGTCCGGGGCTGTCTCCGGACTTCTCGGGATTCTTCAGAGCCACCAAACTCTCATAACCCGGCAGTTGCAAGATGAGGACAGGGGCCATATCATGGAGCAGTACAAGTCCCACATCACTACACTGCAATGTGAGCTCGACGCTGTACATGGGCACTACAGGGACGAGCTTAAAATGATGCATGAGATGCACAGAGGAGAAATCGACCAACTGCGTGCGCAGCATCATCAGTCGGTGGGCCAGCTGCAGAACATGATGCAGCAAATGCATCAACAAAGCAAGGAACTACTGAAATTGCAGGCACACCCGTGTTTTCACACTGTGATGTCTCTAATACCATATCTTGAAAAGGTGCCTTCACAAAACCTGATGGCGTGCCATTCCAATTTGCTGGAGGTGATTAAACAGCACATGGACACGCCATTATTGCAACCACCAATTTTTAGACCCCCACAACCAACAGCGGTGCCCACCTGGCAATCATCACAGATGTACACCGGCTACAGAGGCAGTCAATATGGGCCACCGCTGTCAGGGTCCAGCTCATCCACGACCAGCACCCAAGAGAGTCCAGATTTCCAGGCAGCAACTCCCACCTTTTCTAGTAGTGGTGCCGATACAATTTGAAAAAAAGTCAAATTGTTCCTGGACATGCTCCTCTGAATACCTCCGATCCTCGAAGGAAGGATACCATCACAGGGCTTTTTAACTTTTGGTTTTGCTGGACTTGAACTTTAGGGCCTGGTGTCCCCGAAAGACACTACCTGGGTCACAACCTTGTGCCTGTTGCACTGCACCTGTAGTCCTGCACCTGTGCCTTTTGATTCCTCTTGTTCCTTACTTTGTTGATCCTAATCACTTGCACAAGACCCTTGGAGCCATGGGTGAAGGACACCTTCACTGGTCGGTGAGAGGCCTAGCCTTTTCACTGACCTGTGTCCTTCATCCATAGCTCAGAGGGTCCTGTGCCAGTCGTTAGGTTTTAGAAGCACTAATAATTTAGGGCCTGGTGTCCCCGAAAGACACTACCTGGGTCACAACCTTGTGCCTGTTGCACTGCACCTGTATCTATGCACCTCTGCCATCGGTTCCTCTTGCTCCTCACTTTGTTCTTGTTCCTAACCACTTGCACAAGACCCTTGGAGCCATGGATGAAGGACACCTTGACTGGTCGGTGAGAGGCCTAGCCTTTTCACTGACCTGTGTCCTTCACCCATGGCTCAGAGGGTCCTGTGCCAGTGGTTAGGTTTTTGAAGCACTTCAATTTTAGGGCCTGGTGTCCCCGAAAGACACTACCTGGGTCACAACCTTGTGCCTGTTGCACTGCACCTGTAGTCATGCACCTCTGCCATCGGTTCCTCTTGCTCCTCACTTTGTTCTTGTTCCTAACCACTTGCACAAGACCCTTGGAGCCATGGATGAAGGACACCTTGACTGGTCGGTGAGAGGCCTAGCCTTTTCACTGACCTGTGTCCTTCATCCATGGCTCAGAGGGTCATGTGCCAGTGGTTAGGTTTTTGAAGCACTTCAATTTTAGGGCCTGGTGTCCCCGAAAGACACTACCTGGGTCACAACCTTGTGCCTGTTGCACTGCACCTGTAGTCATGCACCTCTGCCATCGGTTCATCTTGCTCCTCACTTTGTTCTTGTTCCTAACCACTTGCACAAGACCCTTGGAGCCATGGATGAAGGACACCTTGACTGGTCGGTGAGAGGCCTAGCCTTTTCACTGACCTGTGTCCTTCATCCATGGCTCAGAGGGTCATGTGCCAGTGGTTAGGTTTTTGAAGCACTTCAATTTTAGGGCCTGGTGTCCCCGAAAGACACTACCTGGGTCACAACCTTGTGCCTGTTGCACTGCACCTGTAGTCCTGCTCCTCTGCCATCGGTTCCTCTTGCTCCTCACTTTGTTCTTGTTCCTAACCACTTGCACAAGACCCTTTGAACCATGGATGAAGGACACCTTGACTGGTCGGTGAGAGGCCTAGCCTTTTCACTGACCTGTGTCCTTCACCCATGGCTCAGAGGGTCCTGTGCCAGTGGTTAGGTTTTTGAAGCACTTCAATTTTAGGGCCTGGTGTCCCCGAAAGACACTACCTGGGTCACAACCTTGTGCCTGTTGCACTGCACCTGTAGTCATGCACCTCTGCCATCGGTTCCTCTTGCTCCTCACTTTGTTCTTGTTCCTAACCACTTGCACAAGACCCTTGGAGCCATGGATGAAGGACACCTTGACTGGTCGGTGAGAGGCCTAGCCTTTTCACTGACCTGTGTCCTTCATCCATGGCTCAGAGGGTCATGTGCCAGTGGTTAGGTTTTTGAAGCACTTCAATTTTAGGGCCTGGTGTCCCCGAAAGACACTACCTGGGTCACAACCTTGTGCCTGTTGCACTGCACCTGTAGTCCTGCTCCTCTGCCATCGGTTCCTCTTGCTCCTCACTTTGTTCTTGTTCCTAACCACTTGCACAAGACCCTTTGAACCATGGATGAAGGACACCTTGACTGGTCGGTGAGAGGCCTAGCCTTTTCACTGACCTGTGTCCTTCACCCATGGCTCAGAGGGTCCTGTGCCAGTGGTTAGGTTTTTGAAGCACTTCAATTTATTAGGGCCTGGTGTCCCCGAAAGACACTTGGGCAGCTATGCCCTGCAACTCTTCCAGCACAAAGTTGGTGGTTGGTGTTCCTTAAAACTGACCGGGCTATACCATAGATATGTTATTTTTTTGTCTTCCATGTTGGAAGAATGTTTCCATGTTGGAAAGTGGTTGTTTTTGCAATAAAAAAAGTTTTTACATACCTCAGTGTGATGAGTAGTTGTTCTTGTGGTGTGACTGCTCTCCTGAACGTGGTATCCTTCTTCCTAAGGTCATCCTTCACCATCTCCAAAAGGGTATCAAACCTGTCAGGAGATGTAAAGGAAGAAGCTGTAAAGTATGTTGTGGGACAAGGTGTTGGGTGGAGGATGGGGGAGGTGTGTTTACAGAGGTTTGGGAGTGTTGTGGAGGGTGGGGGTGTAGTGTATAGCTAGGTATACAGGGGTGTGGGGGTCAGGGTGGTGTGTTTAGCTAGGTATACAGGGATGAGGTGTTGTGGGGGTGAGGGTGGGGTGTTTAGGAATGGTGGGGGTTGGTGTATTTAGGCCTATATACTTACAGGGGAATAGACATCCGAGTGTAGCTGTAGAACTTCTGTGGGTGTCGTCTGAGGTCCCGGTAGAGGGCCTGGAACTCTCCCTTCCTCTGCCTCCTGGCTAGTAGAGGGTGCACCCACCATCTCCTGCGAGGAGCACGCCTTCTCCCCACATAGTAGTAGGTAAACAACAGGAAGGAGAGAATTCCCAGGTAATAAGCGTAAAAAATGACTGGATCCATGGTCCCAACTGCTGTCTCTGTATCCAAGGATGGTCTCCACACGTCCAGCTGTCTCCAAAAATGACCCCAGAGCTTCTGCTGACCTCCCAGAACCCCAGGTATTTATACAGGTTGTTATCTCTTTAAGAATCCGGATCTGGACCGCAACCGTGTTCATACCGCACGAAAACCGTATGCAACCGGACCGGATCCGGACAGGAACCGTACGGTTCAGGTCCGATCCGGCTCCGGTGCGGTCCGGACATCCGGTGCGGTTTTTGCAAAACCGCAAGTGTGAACGGGGCCTTAACGCACAGCAGATCTATCGTCAGTAAACAGAATGTCACAGACCTAAAGCCTTGGTCATACTATTTGACACATTCAGGGTTCGTTCACATCTGGGACGTTTTTGGCCTTTTTTTTTCAAGAGCGGCAATTTTCAAAATTGCACACAAAACACGTGTGCAGTGATTCTCTATGAGAAGGTTCATATCAGCGCGTTTCATCTTTTGCTGAGCGCAAAGCGCTGCCTGTACCAGTTTTGGGGCGATTTTGCTGTAATGGAAAGTATAGGAAGAGCGCTAAACGCTCACAAAATCGCTTTATGCGGCGATTGCGTTTGCGTTTTTAAGAATAAATACATTGTATTTATTCTTTTCTGGGTCAAACAGTTCACTTCCTGACTGACTGACGTCAGGAAGTGGAAAAACTGAATCGCTCTGCAAAAGCGCTTACATAAGCGCTATGCACAAAATTGTACCGCGCAGTGTATCGCCGTGAGCGGGTAAAAAGCGCAAAAATCGCTGGCGTTTTTAGATATGAACAAAGCCTCATGTATGCGCTCTAGCACACGCCATGCGTGTAAGTGTGGGCTAAAACACATGCTATAATACAGGGGAGAATGGATGCTCCATCGACAAAGATATCCCCAGACAATTTATTACGCACCGCACATCGACGCGTTACTGCACTGTGAATGGTAATGTAAGAGTCTATGGACCTTCATGTTGCCTTCCACGCCCTTTCACACTGGAGCGGTGTGGTGCGTCAAATTGACAGACTGCTACCGCAGCCTAATGAAAGTCTATGGGGATGTTCATACTTCCCACGTTGCTGTACGCTGCGCTGGAAGTGCACGAATCAACGCTAGGGCATACCTACATTACCATGCGACTACCTGCGGCGGCCCGGAAATCATGTTAGTCTATGGCGACGCAGGTTTATTTAAAACATTGGTATTGTGGCGCGCAAGCGTATTTTTATAGTACGTTTCCATGCTCTTCTGTGTACCCAAAACAGGAAGTGACTGCAAGCTCGCGTCACTTCCTGTTTGGCCGAATGCCAGACAGGGAACACTGTGTACTACTTAGGATTAGGCATCAGATCAGTAGAGGGAGGGTTCTGTGTGAGAGTAGGGGTGTAGGGAATGTTTTACTATGCTTATAACAACTATAAATATATGTTCATTTTCATTGTTATAGACAATGTTTTTTGAATGTATTACCATTATTTTAACATTTAATAAAGATTAAGAAACAAAATAAAAATATTGTAATATACAACCTCTTAAAATTCCATTATACCCCGCACCCTTTTTTCCTGGCGTCCTTATTTGATGTGTGCCCCCTTGACACCCACTGGGCCCCAAGTACCTGCCTAAGTTTGCCTGGTAGATGATTCTGCTATGCTGGCCTGCCAGCAGCATGGTGGGAAGATGTAGACTCATGCTGTGCATTCAGATGACATAATACAGTTGAGACAGGAAGATGGCACTCGGGCAGCACTACTGACCTAAGGAGAGCTTTCTCTGCTAGCCAGGAACTGGATGATGGTTGGCAGCAGTGCAGTTTCTAGGCTAAAATGCACCCAGGGCGAGGGTGTAAAAATCGCCCCCCCCCTCCGAAGCAAGGTATGGGTGCCCGCAGTGTAGGTTAGCCAGGTCTAGTTGCACTCAGTATAGATTCCCCAGAATAGGTACCCAAGTATAGGTAGCCAGCTATAGTACCCCCAGTATAGGTAGCCAGGCATAGGTGAGCCAATATAGTTGCCTCCGGTATAGGTTAGCCAGGTAGGTGCCTCCAGTATAGGTAGCCAGTATAGTTGCCCACAGTATAGGTTAGATAGGCAGGCGTCCCCGGTAGATAGTTAGGTGACCCCAGTACAGGTTAGCTAGGTGGGTGCCTCTAATATAGGTAGCCAGGATAGTTGCCCCCAGCATAGGTTAGATAGGTAGATGCCCCCTGTATAGGTTAGTTAGGTAGGTGCCTCCGATATAGGTAGCCAGTATAGTTGTCACCTGTATAGACTAGCTAGGTAGGTAGGTGCCCCCAATACAGGTTAGATAAGTTAATGCTCCCACTATAGGTTAGATAGGTAGCTGCCCCCTAGTATAGGTTAGGAAGGTGCCCCCCCAGTATAGGTTAGATAGGTAGCTGCCCCCCAGTATAGGTTAGATAGGTAGCTGCCCCCCAGTATAGGTTAGATTAGGTAGCTGCCCCCTCAGTATCGGTTAGACTAGGTAGCTGCCCCCCAGGTTAGATAGGTAGGTGCCCCCCAGTATAGGTTAGATAGGTAGCTGCCCCAGTATAGGTTAGATAGGTGCCCCCCAGTATAGGTTAGATTAGGTAGGTGCCCCCCAGTATAGGTTAGATTAGGTAGGTGCCCCCAGTATAGGTTAGATAGGTAGCTGCCACCCAGTTTAGGTTAGATAGGTAGGTGCTCCCCAGTATAGGTTAGATAGGTAGGTGCCCCCCCAGTATAGGTTAGATAGGTAGGTGCCCCCCAGTATAGGTTAGATTAGGTAGGTGCCCCCCAGTATAGGTTAGATTAGGTAGGTGCCCCCCAGTATAGGTTAGATTAGGTAGGTGCCCCCCAGTATAGGTTAGATAGGTAGGTGCCCCCCAGGACAGGTTAGATAGGTAGCTGCCCCAGTATAGGTTAGGTAGGTCGTAGGTGCCCCCCATGATGGAGGGGGGAGCCGCAGCCGCGGGGAGGGCAGCCCGACCTCTCCCTCCCTTCCTCTCCCCGGGCCGCCCTCCGTGCGATCCCCCCTCGGAGTGCAGAGTAATGCGCAGGGAAGCGCTGTGCATAACTACTCACCTCGCCGCCTCCAAGCGCTGCTCTCTCGCCGCCAGTCTCCTCTCTCTGCCTACACGCTGATACACACACACACGCTGCTTCCTGTTTAGCAGCGTGTGTGTGTATCAGCGTGTAGGCAGAGAGAGGAGACTGGCGGCGAGAGAGCAGCGCTTGGAGCCAGCGAGGTGAGTAGTTATGCACAGCGCTTCCCTGTCGCATTACTCTGCACTCCGAGGGGGGATCGCACGGAGGGCGGCCCGGGGAGAGGGAGGGCTGCCCTCCTCGCGGCTGCGGCTCCCCCCTCCATCACAGCGCCCCCCTCCCAGCAGCGCCCCGGGCGGCGGCACGCCCCGCACGGCCGTAGAAACGGCCATGGTTGGCAGCCCTGGAAGACAGACACTCTGTCACGAGCAGCCTGGCGGGGAGGAGACGCTATATCCTCTTTCACTCCTCTCCCCTTCAGCCACGCCTCCTCTTCAGCCACGCCTCCCCTCTCCTCGCTGATGCTGCTCTGGCAGCAAAATCTGACAGCCGCGGCTGCAGAATGTCAAGACGCGGCCACCCGGCCGCGATCTACTCTGAAGGCGGTCGCGATCTACCGGTAGATCGCGATCAACCTATTGGGCAGCCCTGATGTAGAGGGACCCTGTATTGGATTGATGGGCTCTGTGAGGCCCTGTTTACACTTAATCAGTTGCTCTCAGTTATAACTGTAAGGACAACGGATTTTTAAAGTAATGCCCATGTTTTCCAAAGGCTCAGTTCACACTTAAAGAGGAACTCCAGTGAAAATAATGTAATAAAAAAGCGCTTCATTTTTACAATAATTATCTATAAATGATTTAGTCAGTGTTGGCTCATTGTAAAGCATTTTAAATCCCTGATTTACATTCTGACATTTATCACACGGTGACATTTTTACTGCTTACAGGTGATGTAGCTGCTGCTTAATTTTTTTCGAAGTTGGAAACAGCTGTAAACAGTTATTTCCCACAATGTGACGAGGTTCACAGACAGGAAACTGCCAGGAGTATCATGGTCCTCAGAGTTTCCTGTGGGAGGGGCTTCACCACAATATCAGCCATGCAGAGTCCCTGATAATCCGTTTGTGAAAAGGAATAGATTTATCATGGGAAATGGGGTATCAGCTACTGATTGGGATGAAGTTCAAATCTTGGTCACGGTTTCTCTTTAACGCATTTTGGACCAGGGGATTGTTGTTTGATCTGTGCTGCGTGGGCTCTCCAGCCCGCAGCACAGATCGTGATTTAGGCAGGGCGATCAGACTTCCCTCCCTTTTTCCCCACTAGGGGGATGACCTGCTGGGGGGGTCTGACCGCCGCCGCTCTGTGTGGCCGAATGGGGGAGCTCCTCAAAGCCCCCCTCCGCAGCGATTTTCCTCTCTCCCTCCCTACCTCTTGCGCTGGCTGTGGGCGGCACAGGACGGAGATCCGTCCTGTACCGCCTCTAATAGGCTTTAGCCTATCAGACGGCGGCGATCCCCGACCAATCAGAGGCCGGGGATCGCCGATCTCCTTTACGGCGCTGCTGCGCAGCAGCGCCGTATGGATGTAAACACAGGGGATTTCTTCCCCGCGTGTTTACATTTAGCCTGCGAGCCGCGATCGGAGGCTCGCAGGCTGTTCACGGAGACACCCTCCATGAACTGACATGGAACGGAATGAGCGGCCGTTTCCATGGAAACACCACTTCGACCCGCCGACGCCTATCGGCGTTAGGAAGTCGTTAAGTGGTTAACTGAATACACCGCACTGCGTTTTTTTCACAATGCACTGCTATGGAGAAGAAAAAAAAGTGTACCAACTGATTAAGTGTAAATGGAGCTTGAGGATCCCAGAAGACTCTGCACCATCCAGAGGCTTCCAACTACCAAGGTAAGTATTTAACTCCCTCATTGCATTGTGGGAAATAACGGCTGTTTCCAACTGCCAAGCAAGCAATATCTCCCTCTGTGCATAGAACTCTCAATAAGGAACATTCCGTACAGATCACCTGGCAGAACTAAAGATGTCACCACCACCCGTGATAAATCTCAGAATTTAAATCAGGAAGAGGAAAGATTTTACAATGTGCAAACACTGACTAAATATCTATAAACAAATAGAAATTCTTATTTTTTGCAATATTCCTTATGTTATTTTCACTACAGTTCCTCTTTAAAGTGGACCTGAACTCTTGCACAGGACAGAAGGAAAACAGAGACATGCACCCTGTATGTATTTAGAGAGTTTAGCTTGTTTCATTCCCCCTCATTTCTGTCTAATCACTAGTTGTAATTTGATCCTCCCCTTTGTCACATGACTGCCTATGGCAGATAAGCCCATGTGAAAGTACAGGCTGTAAACAGGATGTCTGCTTCCATGAATCAGGAAGTAGAAACTGCATAGCTCCTAACTGTCCCTCTTTCCTTCTCATGTGTCCCTGTTTCAGGACTTTGTCCCTCTTTCTATGTAAATATGTATATTTCTCTTCTAAAAATGTGTTTTAAAGGGGAACTGAAGAGAGAGGTATATGGAGGCTGTCATGTTTATTTCCTTTTAGACAATACCAGTTTCCTGGCAGCCCTGCTGATCCTCTGCCTCTAATACTATTAGCCATAGCCCCTGAACAAGCATGCAGCAGATCAGGTGTTTCAGTGGTTCAGACTTATAAGTCTGATCTGACAAGACTAGCTGCATGCTTGTTTCTGGTTTTAATCAGATACTACTGCAGAGAAATAGACCAGCAGGGCTGCCAGGCAACTGGTATTGATTAAAAGGAAATAAACATGACAGCCTTCATATACCTCTCTCTTCAGTTCCCCTTTAACTCTAAACTTTATTCCCATCCTTTTAAATTGATATATTACTAATTTTAAAATGTAATATGAAGGAAAATGAACCAGGATAGAAAGGACCAGTGTGGTTTGAATGATAAAACATATTTTTCTTAGGAAATCTTTACGGTATGTGTGACTTGGGGTGTGATGGGGTGAGATCAGGGGAGCGACAGGGGCGTGGCTTAAGTGTCCCTCTTTCTCATCTCAAAAAGTTGGGAGGTATGAAACTGCAAATTTATTTTAGGATTTGTATCAGCTGCAACAAATACATTTTTTTTGTTTAAAGGTTATAATGCTGTTGTGTATCTTTTAGATCAGAGAGGAAGTTCTGAGTTCAGGCTCTCACTTTAACTTCTCTTCTCCGTCTCTTCAGGCTCCCTCTCCTGATCTAAAGAAGAACTGCCTTTCACTAAGAAAAGAATGGACATTTAACATCAGTGTGAGCCCAGCTGTGAGATCATCGATGGCTTTTGCTGTGACATCCATGATCCACCTGCATACCTCCCAACTTTTTAAAGCGAACCCGAGGTGGGTTTGAAGAATATTATCTGCATACAGAGGCTGGATCTGCCTATACAGCACAGCCTCTGTTGCTATCCCAAACCCCCCTAAGGTCCCCCTGCACTCTGCAATCCCTCATAAATCACAGCCACACTGCTGACAAACAGCTTGTCAGAGCTGGCTGTGTTTATCTCTATAGTGTCAGTCTACTGCTCTCCCCGCCTCCTGCATAACTCCAGTCCCCGCCTGCATCCCTTCCCTCCCTGCTGATTGGAGGGAAGGGACAGGGGCAGGGACTGGAGCTATGCAGGAGGCGGGGGAGCAGCTGAGACTGACACTACAGATGTAAACACAGCCTCACAGCATGGCTGTGATTTATGAGGGATTGCAGAGTGCAGGTGGACCTTAGTGGGGTTTGGGATAGCAACAGAGGCTGGGCTGTATAGGCAGATCCAGCCTCTGTATGCAGATAACATTCTTTAAACACACCTCGGGTTCTCTTTAAGATGAGAAAAAGGGACACTTAAGCCATGCCCCTGCCACACCCCTGGCCACGCCCTCACCACATCTCTAGTCACGCATACCATAAAGATTTCATAAGAAAGATATGTTTTATAATTCAAACCACACTGGTCCTTTCTATCCTGGTTCATTTTCCTTCATATTAACATTTTACAATTAGTAATCTATCAATTTAAAGGTTGGGAATAAAGTTTAGAGTCAAACACATTTTTAGTAGAGAAATATATATACAGGTATTTACATAGAAAGAGGGACAAATGAGGGTGAAAGAGGGACAGGGCTCCCAAAGAGGGTCTGTCCCTCCGAAAAAGGGACAGTTGGGAGCTATGCACCTGTCATAGCAGTGTACTGTATTTTGTGATATGTTCCTCTACAGCGTAATCTTATGTTGCCTTCTCACGGCCCTCCTATTACTGACACTCCCCTCTGTCCTCTGTATCATGCAGCACTCCAAGTCCTAACATGCAGCCTGACAGCTCTGCCGCTGGCCATCTGCAGTTTATTTAAAACAGATTTTGTAATGTTATGTAATAGGAAACATGAACCAAACTAAAAAGACACCTGAAGTGAGAGTGATATGGAGGCTGCCATATTCAGGGCCGGATTTGTACTTTTTACCGCCAAAGGCCGCTGTCGCCAGCCGCCCCCTACAGTATAGGTAGCCAGATGACTCCTCCCCTCTTTCCCTCAAGTATACTCCCCTCTTTCAGTATAGGTAGCCAGTTCGCCTTCACACCACAGCAGCCATCTGTGTCACTCATTTCTCCGCTTGTCTCCAGTACAGAAGCTTCCTCTTCCCTTCCGTCTCCAATGCTGCCCAAGTCCATAGCCACCCGCCACAATGCAAACGTGCACAGAGAGCGAGGTGGCTGCTGCACAGGTGGCTGGCAGCAGAGTACCGCGGTCAGGCGCTCACCTGATCTCCCTGCATTGCAGCATTTGCAAACTTGCAAATGCTGCATAAGTTCAGCCTGCTGCTTTGGTGCCCCTACTCCTGTGGTGCCCTAGGCCATGGCCTAGGTGGCCTTGGCCTAAATCTGTCCCTGGCCATATTTACTTTTAAACTGGACCTAAACTCTTGCACAGGACAGAAGAAAAACATAGAGAATTGCACCCTGTATGCATTTAGAGAGCTTAGCCTGTCTAAGGCCCCGTTTACATCTGAGTATTTTGTCGGCGACTTCAGCAAAACGCTCACACTTTTTAAAGCACTAGTGCCGTAATACCCTATGGGCACGTTCTCACTTGGGCGATTTGCGTTAATCACCGGCGATAAACGCAAATTTGTACCTTGCACCATTTTCAGGCGATATCGCGGCGATCGCGTTTAGTGCTATAGAACCAATAATCGTGAAAAAAATCGGCAAGTGTGAATGGCAATTTTTTTTGCGTTAATCGCCAGAAATCGCCAGCTAGCAAAAGCGCTAGCGTTTTGCAAGTGTGAATGGGCCCTTATTCCCATTCATCTGTGACTAATCACCAGTGTAATTTGATATCTCAGCTGTGTCAGCTGGCTGTCTTGGAAGAGCAGCTAATTTGTAAACACAGGATGTTAACCCTGTGTCTGCTTCCGTGACAGCAGGAAGTAGACACAATGCAGATGTATTGCAAGGTTTACTATCAGGTGAAACAAATACACGTTTTTTCTTTAAAGGTTAGTATGCTGTTGCTTATCTTTTAGAGCAGAGAGGAAGTTCTGAGTTCAGGTCCCCTTTAAGCAATACTAGTAGCCTGGCTGGCTAATCCTCTGACTCTAATACTTTCAGCCATAGACCATGGTGAACAAGAATGTGCAGATCAGATCATTCTCTCGAAAATCTGACAAGATTAGCCACATGCTTGTTCAGGTGTATGATCCAGATACTTCTGTTCAGTACTCGCGGAGGCAGGATAACTAAAAATAGATTTATTTATAGGATTCACTAACTATGTACAGGGCCGGCCCGCTCATGAGGTGGAGTGAAACTTTTGCCCCAGGTGGCAAACTTCTAGGGGCGGCACCCACCCGTCCGTGGGTGCGGGGGGGGCCGGCCGCCGAGCCGGAGCGGTAGCGGGCAGGCCGGGGGTATTGGGCCTAGCGGTGGGGAGGGGGGGTCGGACCCCCCCCCCTCGCCTGGGTCCCCCGATCTGCGCTCCCCTCCAGCTGTAAATAGGATTAGGAAGCAGCCGATGCCCGATAGTAAGAGGCACGGGCGGGAAGGACTCACCTTTTCCGCGTTCCAGCGTGCGATCCAATGACGTCACTTCCTGCATCGCCGTCCACTTACAATACAGTGGGCGGCGATGCAGGAAGTGACGTCAGTTTCAGCGCACGCTGGAATGCGGAAAAGGTGAGTCCTCCCCGCCCGTGCCTCTTACTATCGGGCATCGGCTGCTTCCTATTTACAGCTGGAGGGGAGCGCAGATCGGGGGATTTTTTTCTAAAAAGTCTAGGGCCGGCCCTGACTATGTATGTAGAGAGCGGGTAAATCCTGAAAATAAACCTTGTTTCAGCTTTCCTGCTTCCATGACTACTGAACACAACATCCATACACACAGTGTCTTCTCTGCATACCTCTCAGGGCAGAACAGGAACCAACAATCCACAACAGTATAGATAATCTTATGCAGTGACCAAGTAGAAAAGTGACATCTACAGGTCAGATGTATGAACATCACAATACTACTGCAGACCAAGAACAGGATTGCCAAGTAATTGGTATTGGTCAAAAGGAAAATAATATGGCAGCCCGCAGATCCCGTTCAGTACAGGTGTCCTTAAAGAGGAACTCCAGTGAAAATTATGTAATAAAAAAAGTGCTTCATTTTTACAATAATTATGTATAAATGGTTTCGTCAGTTTGCCCATTGTAAAATCTTTCCTCCCCCTGATTTACAATCTGACATTTATCACATGGTGACATTTTTACTGCTGGCAGGTGATGTCAGTGGAAGGAGATGCCGCTTGCTTTTTTGACAGTTGGAAACAGCTGTAAACAGCTATTTCCCACAATGCAACGAGGTTCACAGACAAGAAACTGCCAGGAAAATTGTCCTCAGTCTCCTGTGGGGGGGCTTCACCACAATATCAGCCATACAGCGCCCCCTGATGATCCATTTGTGAAAAGGAATAGATTTCTCATGTAAAAGGGGGTATCAGCTACTGATTGGGATGAAGTTCAATTCTTGGTCACGGTTTCTCTTTAAAGATTTCTCAGTAGTTCTGCGCCTGCGCAGTACAGCCCGGAGGACATCCGATGACGTCAGCGCGCCGGCGTGGAACGCACAATGGAGCGCAGAAGAGGCCCGACCTGGCTGCCGGCCTGGCCAGGTCGGGTCGGCCACCGGAAGCCTGCGGAGCGGCGCCGAGAGCACCTCCTGCCGGCCACGGGCTGGAGGAAGCCCCAGGTAAGTGGATTCGGATTTTTATTTTTTTCCAACTGTCCCTGAACCTTCCCTTTAAGGCCCCTTTTCCACGACCAGTTGATAAGCAGTGAAAAGCCTTTCAAACTCTCACAACTGCTGCCTGGCAACTGCTTGCTGAGCACACAGATCAACTGCCCATGGAAATGAGCCCTTTAAGTACAGCTGTGGTCCAGCTACTAATAGTGCTCTTTTCCACAGGCGGCTAAATTGTGCACTCAGTGAGCAGCTAACTAGCAGTTACCAGACAGCAGCGACAGGGGCAGCTCCAGGATTTTTTTTATTTTTTTTTTACTGAGGGTGCAGGGTCCATTGGTGAGATGACTAGGCAGATAGGTACCTGCGGCAGCAAAAAATGGGTGTGTGCCCCCCTGTTTAGATCACCGAAGGAGAGAGGACTCCATTGCTGGAATGTGGGAGACGGTGAGTCGGAAGAGTAAATGGCTGGCACTCCAATTAAATGTAAACAAAATCAAAAGTAAATAAAAAGTCTTTATTGCTGCATATTACAATAGCCCATCGTTTCGAGACAACGATGTGTGTCTTTCTCATGGACAATAATGCCAAAGCAAATGTGGTGTCCTGGAGAGAAAGCTTGATGTGCACACATGGGTGTGTGAGGCCCAGCAGGAAACCTCATAGGGAAATTCAGCTAACGTGTATGGGTGGGCGGCATTCCCTCGAACTGCTAGGTTTCAGATAGGTTGCAGTAAACAACGCCTACACTATTTAGCCAATCACAATGCTTTGTGCTGTAGAAGCTGCTGTGATTGGAGAATTGTTCCCAATGGGGTTTCCTACTGGGTCCCTAAACTAGACCAGCACAGCGAAGAGGACCTGTCCTGCCGCGGGAACGAGGTAAAGTATGAATCCCCGCTGTCGCTCTTCTCTGCACCTCAGGAGCCAGTCCCTTAGCCCTGGGTCCCTCACAACAGTGGGGGTCATGGGGCTATTGCTTTGCCCCTGTGTCTTTTGTCTCTGTTACAGTAGCGGATTGCAAAATGCCATCTTGCATGAGCTTTATAGACACCGCAAGGAAAACCGACATGTCGGTAGTAGGAAAAAAGGTCACTGGCGGCTGGTGGACAAAAAGGACGCCGCCATAGACTCTAATGCATTTATTGTTATTATGGCGCCCATAGCAGAAAAAAGGGTGCCCAATAAATATTGTTAACATTAGTAGTGATGCTCATTTGGATTTCGGATATCCGGGTAACCCAGATATCCCAACTGTTTTACAATATCCGATTCGGATTTGGATCCTTTGTAAAAATCCGAATAGCTATCTGCGGATAGTTTGACAGCTAACCCGGATATCCACGAATTTCTCCCAGATATCCAAATCTGGATTACAGATTCGATGGCAAAAAGTCCACACTCCTCCTCCTCTCTCTCTCTCAGAGGGATTTGTAGGATGTCAAAAGCAAGCTTACATACATTGGCCAGGAATTGAACCCAGGTCAACTGCTTTGAAGGTAGCTATGCTCACCACTATACTACCGACAGTACTACATGCTGAAGCCAGCCTAGCATGTACCATTGTGGTATACCCAAGAGAAAAATAAGCTTGCTTATTTGCCTTATTTGCTAGATGAAAGCAGTGGGACACATGGTGAAACTGCTTACAAGATTTAATTCAAGACTTCAGAATCAGAAAGATCATGTGCCCCCCTGGATGATGAAGCTGGTGTAACACACACAGCAAAGGACAGCAATTTGAAGTCTGGAAGATTCCAGGGCAAGGGTGGGAAGGATGAAAAGTTAGGTGGCCATGCAACCCTTCCTGCGAGGGATGGCCTTGCATTTTGTGTTCAACAGTTGTCCGAAGAAAACCCCAGATAGCCATTTAGCAGCCACAGGATATACACAGTTCTTGTGGCACAATTGGTTAGTGCATTTGGCTGTTAACCGAAAGGTTGATGGTTCAAGCCCACCCAGGGATGGCTTTGCAATTTGTGCTCAACAGTTGTCCGAAGAAAACCCCCGATAGCCATTTAGCAGCCACGGGATATACACAGTTCTTGTGGCACAATTGGTTAGTGCATTTGGCTGTTAACCGAAAGGTTGGTGGTTCAAGCCCACCCAGGGATGGCTTTGCAATTTGTGCTCAACAGTTGTCCGAAGAGAACCCCAGATAGCCATTTAGCAGCCACGGGATATACACAGTTGTGGCACAATTGGTTAGTGCATTTGGCTGTTAACCGAAAGGCTGGTAGTTCAGGGACACCCTTGCCTTTTGTATTTTGTGAAAGGAACTAATGTACCCTTCTTAAACTTGAAGATTGTATACAAATGTAAGCAGACTGCAGAGTGGCGCAGCGGAAGTGTGCTGGGCCAATAACACAGAGGTTGATGGATTGAAACCATCCTCTGCTAGGCATGATTTCATTTTTGCACCTCGCTTTATCGCATGGGCAAAACTGTTTCCATAGCCCTGTAAGAGAAAGTGTAATAAGGGCCCTGCCGTAACATAGATATTACGGTAGCTAAGACTACTCCTGGGCCTTTCTTGTAGTTGAAGAGATGAGTGAAATGGCTGGCTTCAGCCTGTAATGTTAGTTGACCTGGGTTTGATTCCTGGCCACTGGTGGTATAGCGGTGAGGAAAGCTGCCTTCTAAGCAGAGGACCTGGGTTCGATTCCTGGCCAAGGTATGTGAGCGTGCTTTTGACATCCTACAAATCCCTGGAAGACAAGATCCTCCTCCGGGGGGAGGGGAGAAAGTGGGTAAGAGGCTAGAAGGTGTTTTTAAAGGTTAGAAATGGTTTTAAAGCATTTTGAAAGGCACTTCCGGTTTCTCTATTCGGATATCTGCGGATAATGCGTTCGGATATCCGCGTTCATGTGGATATCTAAAAGTTTGGATTCGGATATCCGAATCGGATCCGGATATCTGAAAATCCGGATCAATTCGGATTTTAAAAAGTACTATCCGAGCAACACTAATTAGAACATTAAAGTTTTTGAAATATGTTATTGTTTTAGAAACGTGCAACGTTAGAATTTTTGTCATGTTATATTGTTTGTATGTACAGATTTTAAGTTATCAAAATATGTTATCGTTACTATGTGTGTTAGGGTGTTTGCGCAGGGGAGGTGGTGGTTAGGGTTAGGCACCACCTGGGGGGTTGGTTTGGGTTAGGCACCACCAGGGTGAGTGATTAGGGTTAGGTACCACCGGGGGGAGGTTAGGGCTAGACACCACCAGAGGAGGGTTCTGTGTGAGGGGAGGGTTGGGTTAAGCTGCATTGTTGAATTATGTAACGATTTTTAAAGTTAATATCTTTTCATTTTCATCTCCCATCTGTTTTAAAATGGTATTTATCGTTAACCAATTTTGTTAACAATGTTTATCATTATTGAGATTTCGTTATCCACCGGCGCCAATTTATTATCCACCAGCAGGGCCCTTTTTTCATGCACCTGACGTCCTACTAATTGTCACCACCAGATGTGGACAGAAACGGTAGATCACACATCACACCCACTGCGCCTGTCCACATTGTGATCCCAGCCTGATTCCAAAAGGATTGCTCCAAAGTCAGAATCTGTGGTCATCTGCCACCTCAACTATTGGTGTTATGTGTGGCAGAACTCCTCCAGACTCCTAGGACCAGTCTGATCAGGTAACGGATTAGTAAAGTTCTGACTTACCGTCGGTCTCTTCCACACGATTCCCTGCACTTTGTAGGAGTCGCGGCCCAACTCATCGTAGCCCAGAGAGGAGTGGATGGCCGGGAAGGAAATGTCCTTAAACAGAGATCCAGACTGGAGACATTCATCCCTCAGGGCCTCATAATCCTGGTTCATGTATTTCCCAACCTTCTCTTTGGTACCATCGACCAGAGCCCGTTCTTGGGCCAGCTTGCCCGCTAACCCCATCCTTGTGGGCAGCCTGTGTTAATGGGAAGGTAGTCAGGAGGTAGCTCAGGAATGGGCAAGTGGACAGAGGGGCATGCACACTACAGGAGAGGTAGATCCTGGGAGCCCCTCTGGAAATCGGTACTGAAGTCAGACTGTCCCCCTCTATGAAGATTGATGCACAGATCCTGGGAGACTCTGTAGTTGCTGCACAGGGCAGACAGTATGCAGCCCCTCTGTGCAGAGATCACAGCTGGCTGCAGAGTGGAGGGTCTCCTGCAGGCAGCATAGAGTGGTCCGGATGCTGCGTGGAGCACATGTAGGTGATAGTCTATGTAATGTCTGTGAGGTTTCTCAGTACGGCTGCAGGTAGAGTGGGAAGAGCCGTCAGATGCAGGGTGTGCCGGACTCACAGAGATCCCGTCATAATACATACAGGTGCGATGCCAGGCGGAGCCCTACCCATTCCTACTAAAATATATTACGCAACTTAAAGGGCACCCGAGGTAAGAGGGATATGGAGGCTGCCATATTTATTTCCTTTTAAACAATGCAGATTGCCTGGCTCTCCTGCTGATCCTCTGATCCTAACACAAATAGCCCCTGAACAAGTGTGTGTGTGTGTGTGTGTTTTTCTCTTTACATAATGCAGGTCACAACAGGATGTGAATAAAAAGCATGCAAACACTCTGGGGATCTCTAATATGATTGCTATGAAAGTAGTCCGTGTTTTGTACTGTAACAGGATTGAAGTCTAATGAAGGCTGCAAAGCCGAAAGCTTGCTTACTCTTGAAGGTGGCCATACACTGATAGATTTGCAGCAGATTCAACCATCAGATAGATTCCTGTCAGGTTGAGTCTGACCGGAATCTGATGTGTGCCACAAAGTAGGAACAGATTTCCAATAGATTTCAGAATGAAATCTATTGGAAATCTATTGAAAATCAATCTAAAGGCATTACTGCACCATTAGCTCCAATGCAACTCTATGGGCCATCGATCTGCTGCCAGCATCACATCAATGTAGATTTTCCATCCTGACAGATAGGTCAAAGCGATCGAAATCAATCGTAATTGGCCGCAAATTGATCTATCGGCTGATTTGATAAAATGATTTCTGATCGATCCATCGATTCGATAGAATTGATTAATCGATAGCTGAAATCAACTAGTGTATGGTCCCCTTTATTATTCTAAGGCCTGGTGCACACCAAGAGCGCTGCTGAGGGCTTTTTAAAACGCTAGCGCATCGAAAAGCATTTGGCTACTATCTTTCTATGGGATTGATCACACCAGAGCGATGCGATTTTTTTATTTTTTTTCCCAAAGGAAAAAACGCAGGTCCTGCAACATTTTGGAGGCCATTACTTCTCAATGTTAAGTATAAGAAAAGTGGAAAATCGCTCTTAAAAAACGCTAGAACAGAGCGATTTTCCAAGCCTCTTTTTTTTTTTTTTTTTTTCAAAAAGCTGTTCACTTCCAGCTCAAACTGTAAAAAAAAAAATAAAATAAAATAAAAAATGCTACGAACGATGTTCAAAGTAGCCTTTCTTCAAACGATCATCGGCCGATACCTCCTTTAACATCGTTCGTCGTTCAGAACGAACGATCGTTATCGTATGTCTGTACGTACCCTTAGAATTGCACAAGTCCCTCAGGCTGGGTGCAGTAAACCTGGCATCAGGTACATTCTTCAACAAAAAGTTGCCTCAACTTTTGCAGGAGCAGGGTGAGCCATTTTTCGGCTAGTTCCCAGCCCTGTTTTTGCATGTACACACTATCTTACAGGAACTACCTGCATACTCTCGCCACATGGGCATTGTTGTGCACCAGGAGGAACCCAGAATCCACTGCAGCAGTGTAGTGTCTGACAAAAGGTGCGACCATCAGCTGTGCATTTCACTATACTACCCCCACCCCGCTAATAAGAGTGGCACTTGTATGTGGAGCTTGTTTTGCATCATCGTTCGCTGGCACAAAAGTAATGTAAGATGGTTTGAATTTTATTTGCATTATGTAAAACTGTACTGTGCTATGCTGAAAAACAAGTAGACTGTGCTCTTTAATTCAAACATCTGCCTCATTCATCCATCCATCCTGAAACCTAATGGCAAATATGGTGCAGGCAGCACAATGCACTTCATGGCTTCTCCAGACCCTTTGGGTGGTTTCACACTGTGCGCGTTGCATGACGTTGTGATGTGTGTGTGCCGCAATAGACACTGCACGCCTGATAACACACTTGTTATTTCAACGTCTGCGTGCAGCAAGTTAGGCTACGCTCACAGTAGGGCGCTTTATAATTGCACATCCAAGATTGCAATGGAGAGAAAAGTCGCATCAACAATAAGGGCCCGTTTCCACTAGGAGCGGTGCGATGCGGCTACATAGCTGCATCACACTGCAGGTGTGCTGAAACACATGCACGGCAATGGAAGTGTTTCCACTGCGTGCATGTTGTGCGGAGGGGTGCGGAGTGTGCATGCTGCAGATTCTCGCACGGCCGCATTTGCCCGCAGCCGCGTCCCCTCTCCTCCATTGACTTCCGCATCGGGAGAAGCGGAAGTGATGCGATGCGGCTAGGAAGCCACATTCACATCATTTAGTAATGGAAACTGGCCCTTATACTGTATGTGCAACGCAACGCGTACAGTACATAGAAAGCATGCTTCACTGCCACTGTGAAAACACACACATAGGGCTTCATTCACTAAACCGTGATAACTCAAATATCACACCTTATCAGAGATATCACACCTTATCAAAGTTAACACGCCTTATCAGAGTAGCATAGCAAGCACTACAAACTTATGCCTGCTAATTGGCACTCGTCCTGCCCTATGCTACTCTGATAAGGCGTGTTAACTTTGATAAGGTGTGATATCTTTGATAAGGTGTGATCTTTGAGTTATCACGGTTTAGTGAATCTAGCCCATAATGCGGTACCCTACTGCACGCATCAGGTTATGCCAATAGATCTGTTGCACTGTACTAGGGCACTGATGTGAACGTACAACTGCAATATAACTGCATGGCGATAGCAATGCGATTATACGGTCTGTCGCATGCGGCAACACACCAGTGTGAAAGTGGCCTTAGAATAACGCAGTTACAACGCAGACATGTGAACCTCAACATAGAATTTTATAGGCAGTGAGTTCACATGCAGAATTATTCCGCAATGCATCAGATATCGTATGATTACAACCTAACTTGCGTATGAATTGCGACGCTGTCGCATGAATTTACATACAGAGTATTGGTAATTTATTTACCAATATTTTCCTATGCACTACAGGGCACCCATTCTCTCACTTGACCCCCTCCCCTGTAAGTGCATGCGCACAATGTAGTCGTGTCGTCATACGCAGAGCGCTTCCGGACGTGGACGCACGATCAACCCCGACCCAGCCGAGCAGGAAGTAGCTGCCGGGGGCATTTGCGCAACAAAGGAGGGGGACAGAGGAGAATGGAGGTAGTGGTGGGCATGAGGACTACTTCATCCCAGCCAGGGCGCCATCTGCAAGGAGTTTGAATGTTCTCCCCGTGTCTGCGTGGGTTTTCTCCATGCACTCAGCTTTCCTCCCACATCCCAAAAACATACAGATAAGTAGTTTGGCTTCCCCCTCAATTGGCCTTAGACTAGAATACATGCATTACACGATACATTCATAGACATATGACTATGGTAGGGAATAGATTGTGAGCCCCTCTGAGGTAAATGTCTTGTCACTAGATGTCCGCTAGTGACAAGACCATATACTCTTTACAGCGCTGCAGAAAATTTCAGCGCTATATAAATACCCCCCCCCCCCACCCCATTTTTACTGTATGGTTCAGGGCTGGTATTCTTTAAGCCACCAACTAGCAAGAAAATACATTTTGACAGTGCTTTTTCACCTGCTTTATGGTACTTTTTCAATTGCAGAGTGCTGAAAAAAGTTGTTTTAAACAGAAAAATTAACTCCTAAGAGTATAAAAGTGAATTGAGTAAAGACCGCAGACTCATAGGATCGGTTTGATCAGGTAATTTATAAAAGTTCTGACTTACCCTGGGTCTTTTCCACACTATTCCCCTCACTTTTGGGGAGTTGGGGCCCAACTCATTGTGGCCCAGAGAGGAGGGGATGGCTGGAAAGGAGAGGTCACTAAACAGAGTTCCAGACCGCAGACACTGATCCCTCAGCGCCTCGTAATCCTGGTCCATGTATCTCAGAGCCTTCTCATTGGAGCCATGGCCATCGGCCTGAGCCCGTTGACGGGCCAATTCTGCTGCTGACGCCATCCTTGTGGGCAGACTGTGTTACCAGGAGGGTAGCTGGGGGTGGAGAGTGCAGGAATAGGCAAGAGGATGTAAGGGCCAGAGGGGCATGCACACTGCAGGAGAGAAGAGGTAGGTCCTAGGTCCCCTTTGGTAGAAATCAGTGCAGAAGGCAGACTGTCCCCCTGTATGAAGATTACTGCACAGATCCTGGGAGACCCTTTAGCTGCTGTACAGGGCAGACAGTATACAGCCACCCCTGTGCAGAGATCAGAGTAGAGTCCTGCAGGCTGTACAGAGCAGTCTGGGTGCTGTATGGAGCAGGTGACAGTCTATAGGAGGAGGTTACTCTGTACAGCTGCAGGTAGAGGAAGCACACAGTCCCCTGTCAGATTCAGGGTGTGTCCAGCCCACAGAGTCAGCTGTCCGTCACAATCCATTCAGGTGTGATTCTATTCTAGGCAGGGCCGTTTCTGGCCATTCTGTTTCCCTAGGCAAAAAGAAAAAACTCACTGTCGCCCCTTCCCCATTCCTACTGAAATTTCACACAATCTCACCTTCAGGTGTGTTCAAACATGTACTGAGCTGAACATAGTGCAAAGGAAACCTGAAATGGTGAGATAGATCAGCAAATGAAGTATTGGAAACCATTATTACAGATCAGGGACTTGCTACATGATAAACTGTAACTAGTATGAAGGTTTTTTTTGCACAATACTTAGACCATGGATCCATTCCATGCCTTCTATCGTGTATTCTGGCTGCTACTATAGCTGAAAGGCTGTCAATTTGTGATTGTGTGATTTGTACTGTTAGTATAGATGAATGCACTTTAGCACTAGGCACTCTTGTTTGAGCACATTCTTTGTACCCCTGACAAAGCCCCCATTTAAAGTGGAAACATGTAGGTTTTTTTGTAGGGTGAATTTTGTATTGTCTATAGTACAGCAGTGTGAATTGGGATGTCCCTGTTGCCATTCCCTTGGGGTCATTTTGACTTAACCTATACCTGCTGAATCCAATGTTGAATTTTGCTTTTGATACCATTAAAAAGTTAAGTTTTAGCTCAGTCTCCTCTAAGAAGGTTAATCCTTGTGTATTCAGTTAATCAGGTGTGTATATTGTATAATATTCTTAGGTTATACATGCTAGTTCATCAAAGGACATCTGAGCTGAAAGTAAGATTTTACTTACATGGGGCTTTGTCCAGCCCTTAGAAGTCTATCTGGCCCAGCCATGCAGTTCCACTGTCTTTAGTATGACGCTAGCCACTCCAAAAGATCCCCACACATAGCTGTGGTTGCAGGCTTCTTCGAATGCGCATTTGCGTGCCTCTCTCGAACGCGCTAACCTAACTGGGAGCATTCTTCCTTTGCACAGTTCACAAAGACTCAGGAGCGCAAGTGAGGGAGGTGCCAGGCATGCCCATGTATGCACAGAAGCCTGTGGCTACAGTAGTGGTCGGATGTTTCAGAGGGTCTAGCAGTGCACTGGAGGGCAGTGGAACTACAGTGCTGGGCCAGATAGACTTCTAGGGGCTGGATGAAGTCCCAGGTAAGTGAAGTTTAGTTTTTTTTCAGTTCAGACGCGTTTTACCACTTCACGTTCCTGGATTTTTACCCCTTAATGTGAACCCTAGGTGAGAGGGATATGGAGGCTGCCATATTTATTTCCTTGTAAACAATGCCAGTTGCCTGGCAGTCCTGTTGATCTTCTGGCATAAGTAGTGTCTGAGTCAAAACCCTGTGCATTGTTTAAAAGGCAATAAAATTGGCAGCCACCACTTCACTCTAAAGGTAGCCATTCACTGGTCGATTTGCCATCAGATTTGACCAACAGATAGATCCCTCTCTGATCGAATCTGATCAGAGAGGGATCGTATGGCTGCCTTTACTGCAAACAGATTATGAATCGATTTCAGCATGAAACCGATCACAATCTGTGAAGTTGCCGCCGCTTAACCCCCCTCGCCCCCCACATACATTACCTGCTCCGGCCGGCGCGAGTCCCCCTCTGTCCCCGTGGCTTCTTCTCCGTTCTGGGTTCAGGTCCGGCTGCAGCTTCATTGAACTGCCTGTTCGGGGAAGCTTAAACAGTAGAGGGCGCTCTACTGTTTAAACTTCCTGCCGGGAGTCGGGACAGGAAGTTCAATGAAGCTGCAGCCGGTCCGGAACCCAGTGCGGAGAAAAAGCCGCGGGCACAGAGGGGGACTCGTGCCGGCCAAAGCAGGTAATGTATTGCTGCTAGTGTCGGTCGTCGGGCATTCGAACGCCGCTATCCACGCACTCCCGACCCGCCGGCAATCGACTAAAATCTTCCGCACTGACGGACAACGGGAATCGACGGGAACAATTGATTTCGGATGAAAATTGATCATTCTGTCAGCGTTTGCGCAACGATTTCACAGCAGATTCGATCGCAGTGATCGAATCTGCTGTATATAGGCGGGAAAATCGTTAAGTGTATGGGCCCCTTAATGCTGGGTTTACACCATACAATTTTCTGTTCAATTTACCTGCCAGATAGATAAAGTTCAACATTTTGGAAATGTATCTATCTTATGATCTGTCTGCCGAGCAATTAGGCATTGTTCTACTCAGCAGGAGATATTGGCGGAAAAAGGCTGCAGAGCAGATACATGGACCTTCAGCCCAGCATAGGCAATGGGAGAGGGTCCGTCAAAAAATCCTCTGTGTGGACATACTGTACATTCTAGGACCATGTGAGTGGAGTTTTATAATAAAGTTGGAGAGGGCTTCAGTTGCATATAGACAAAGGCTATATGGCCAGCAGGGGGCACCAGCGTGCAGGAAACTCCCCCTCATCCGCCCCCCTCCTAACTAAACTGCATAAGGAGCTGTAAAAGAAGTTTAAAATATGCAAACACTAGTGCACATGACAGGCAGGGGCCCCCGAGCACTGCCACTGTGGCAGTGCTCGGGGCCCTGCCTGTCATGTGCACTAGTGTTTGCATATTGTGAACTTTTTTTACAAAGATTATCTGCAGATTTAATCTCAGATTTTTCACTTTTCAAAGATTTATCTTGTGTGTACCCAGCGCGGTTTACCACGCATGCGCAGACCTGTCACGCCGGCCGTCATGATGACAAGCAGCACAAGATCCTGGAAGAGCTGGCCCAACACCCGACCTGGGTGTCGCCGGTAACGGGGGCTGGCAGAGGCGCACAGAGAGGAGCCAGGAGGACGCCGGGGGACCTCGCGGCCTGGGGTGGGCTGGAGGAAGCCCCAGGTGAGTGCAATCTTTTAAATTCAGGCACTGCCCAGGGTCCCTTTAAGTATTCAAAATCTATTGGACTCCATTCTACATGGAGTTGGTAAAATTGGCCTTTGATCTTTCATTTTCCAAAGACTTTTATCCCATGTGTGTAATTAGCTTTAAGATAGGGAGCCCAGACCTGATCAACTCTTTGTGCGCAGCTTGGGTTTACTGATTGATGGCGAATTACGCTTCAGGAATCAAGTCTCAGCTGTTGTGAAACATTCCTTCTTTCACCCAAGGAACATTGCAAAAATTAAGCACCTCATTCCTCCAGCGGATCTTCCAACCTAAGTTCATGTCTTCATCACATCAAGGCTGAACTACTCCAATGTCCTTTATACAGGTCTTCCAAACAAAGTCCTCACCGCCTGCAATTAGTACAGAATGCCGCCGCAAAGCTGTTAACAACAACTACAACAACAACAAATAACATTTGTAAAGCGCTTTTCTCCCGTAGGACTCAAAGCACATAAGCATGGCTCAGACCATCGTGGTACAGAGGAAGAATTTTATTAACAAGCCAACCCTGCCATTTATTTATTGTATTTATAAAACGCCAACATATTACGCAGCGTTGAATTGCCTCATAACACCGATCCTTCGCTCACTCCACTGGCTACCCATAAAATGGAGAATTATATTTATGATTGGCTCAAATCCTTGCTCATTCTGGTCCCAGCATACCTCAGGGATTTGTTGCAACTGCATCACACCTCCTACACACTTAGATTAAATGAATCTAAAAACTTGTTCATCCCCAGATTCCATCTCAAAACCTATGGAGACAGAACCTTCTGTCATGCTGCCCCTACACTTTAGAACTCCTTGCCACAATCAACCATTTCAGAGCCAACACTGGAAACATTTAAGTCCAAACTGAAACTTTTCATTGACTGTATGCCCATCCATCCATAGAATTCTTGTTTCACAGAGAATGCAGTGCCTCACTATGAAACTAGCCATAGAGCTGCATAGGATCAGTCTGATCAGGTAACAGATTCGTAAAGCTCTGACTTACCCCCGGTCTCTTCCACACGATTCCCTGCACTTTGTGGGAGTTGGGGCCCAACTCATTGTGGCCCAGAGCGGAGTGTATGGCTGGGAAGGAAAGGTCATTAAACAGAGCTCCCGACCGCAGACACTCGTCCCTCAGCGCCTCGTAATCCTGGTCCATGAACTTCAGAGCCTTCTCGTTGGAGCCATGGCCACTGGCTAGAGCCCTTTCATGGGCCAGCCTGGCTGCTGACCCCATCCTTGAGGGCAGCCTGTGCTAACAGGAGGGTAGCGGGAGTCGAGAGTTCAGGAATGGGCAAGAGGATGTAATGGCCAGAGGGCATGCACACTGCAGGAGAGTAGAGGTAGGTCCTGTCCTAAGACACTTTCGGTAGAATGTGGGCAAGTGGACGGAGGGGCATGCACACTACAGGAGAGGTAGGTCCTGGGAGCCCCTCTGTGGAAATCAGTACAGAAGACAGTCTGTGCCCCTGTATAAATATTGCTGCACAGATCCTGGGAGATCCTTTAGCTGCTGCACAGGGCAGACAGTATACAGCCCCTCTGTACAGAGATCACAGCTGGCTGCAGAGTGGAGGGAGTCCTGCAGACTCAAAGAGAAATCTGGATGCTGTATGAAGCAGATGATAGTCTATATAATGTCAGCTCACATAAAGGGGAGGTTTCTTATTTCAAATGCAGGTATAGTCCTTACAGGCACTGGGAAAACCCCAGTCAGGGTGTGTGTGACTCACAGAGACAGCTGACCGTTCAGGTGTGACTCTAGGCAGGGCTGTTTCTGGCCCTAGGCAATAAGAAAACTCACTGTTGACCCTTCCCCATTCCTACTGAAAAACATCACAAAATCTTAAAGGGGCCCCAGGGCAAAGGTAACCTGGGGCCTCCTTCCCCCCCAGGAAACTCCCTCCCTCAAGTGCTTCTGGGCCTCCCACGCCAGTGGACCGCCCTCCTCAGGTCTCCTCCTTACTGCTTCCCAGCGCCACTTCATGATTTGTCTAAAGCTGAATGCTCACCACCCAATGGAGGAAGATCCAGCGACATCCCCCTGATGACGAGCGTTCCACGATCCATCTACAGGAAGTCAAGCGATTGTGGTACTTTGTGCGGAGTCGTTGGTGATCTAAAAAATCTGATCCGCTATTACGGTCGTTGTTGCTGCTAAACTTCTTTCGCGTGATTGCACGCCTGTGCCCACATCGTGAGGTCATGGAAACGATCACTTGTTATTTAAAAAATTGCTAGTCATTTGAAAAATCATTGCAAAAAACATGTAGTGGGTACGGGCCTTAAAGGATACCTGAGGTGACATGTGACATGATGAGATAGACATGTGTATGTACAGTGCCTAGCACACAAATAACTAGGCTGTGTTCCATTTTTACTCTGCCTGAAAGAGTTAAATATCAGGTATGTAAGTGGCTGACTCAGTCCTGATTTAGACAGGAAGTGGCTACAGTGTGACCCTCACTGATAAAAAATTCCAACTACAAACACTATCCTAGCAGATTTGAAAGACTGATCTTTCTAAAGATGCTGTACATATGCAAAGTCAAGATCAGTTCCTGCGAAATGCATTCATAGTCTATGATATCTGGAGATATGATATCATACACACCTTGTTTAACAATTAACAGACAGTCATTTGCAGATCAGATCCACCAGGATGAATCTGAAAGATCAAGAGATAAATATATTTCATCTGGATCTTTTTGAGAACCTTTCTTTTTACAAAGATCATCTGCAGATTTATCTTTGATCTTTTATTTTTCAAAGACGGCCGTGGTAAAATTGGCCACTCATCTACAGAAAAATTGGATGTGTGCATGGACCTTTGGGCTATAAACTAGGTGTTTTTCTTGCTCCACAAAAGAGAGGGCCGAATCAGAACTTTGTACATAGGCATAGGCCCGTACAAGCGTTTCACCCACTCAGAGTCTCCATGTCCGACCTAGAGGGCCCATGCAACTTTACCACATTGAGGCCTCTGTCAGAGAGGAGGCTGAACTTTACGAATTCGTAGAAATTCAGTCTAAAGACTTATGCCAGCCAGTGAACTGGCACATTGTCCATTGGACATGGCAAATGAGTAACCTCATGATCGGTTGGGCTCAGAGATGTCCAGATCAGGAGCAATAGGGTCTTCAGGTGTTAAACAAAGGTTGAGTGTGCTGGCCAGTGACCAGAGCACAATAAAACTGTTGGATCTGGAAGGCTACTTTCTTTTGGATTCATCTGGGATGCAGAAAACTTGGTGCACACACCATCCGTGAACACCACACCATGAAATGGCTACGCGGGCTGCTTTTGGCCCGCAGGCCGTAGTTTGCCCACCCCTGATCTAGGCTCTTCTCTGTTTACTTTTCTCTGTAACCCATCAGGAACAGTGATAACTGCTTGTGGCCCAGTCAGTCAATTACTGCACAAGTAAAAAATGTGTGCTACGTTAATACAGGGCCTACAGAATGTGACCGGGGATCATGTACTTGTCATCATCATTATTTGGATCCAGCCCATGATCTGTTATGACCATGACCACTTGCATAGGGGCTCCCTTCATTTATTCTGCACAGGGGCACACTAATGACTGTCCGCTGCTGCATAGAGCTGATCAGGTTCAGGAACGATTAATTACTTGACAGCTTATTCTTCACACAAACTGCCAGTTATAAGTCTTCAATGGGCAGCACAGTACCGTATTGGATAGCGCTCTCTCCTTGCAGTGCTGGATCCCTGGATTGAATCCCTGCCAGGTCTACATCTGCAAGGAGTTTGTATGTTCTCCCCATGTCTACATGGTGTAATGATCTGCTCAGCTGCCTGTGCAGGCAGGCAGCTTTTTGACCATTGTTTAGGTTTGCATGCTGCAACACTCTGGAAAGAAGAGCTTCTGTCAGTTTTGCAGCTTGTGCTTGCTGAGGAATTTGCATACGTTCTCATGCAAATTGCCTGGCCACATTCATTGGAGGCGTGTACTATAAGTACTATGTGTTTCCCACAATGCTGGGCTGGTCATAAGGATTCCTTCCTGTGAAACACTCCTGGAGGAGTGTCAGCCTTACTCTCTGTTTGAAGATCAGCTTAGAGTAATTCCTGGAAAACTGCACTAGGCAGGTTTCCTTAGTGCAGTTAGGATTGCTTATCTGTTTTGTTTGTTCTGTTGCGATTGTCCTGTCCCAGCGGTGATCGACAGGAAATCGTTCTGATCTCTGTTCTTGGAGTATAGCTGGTGCAGCGGTTGCTACCAGCTATCTCTTCTGATCTGTCTCACTTGGATCGCACTAGCATCTTGCGCTAGCGCTGTGGATCCTTCTGTTCTGTCTTCCTGGATCGCGCTAGCCACTTCCGCTAGTGCTGTGGATCCTTCTGTTCTGCTACTCTGTACCTGGATCGCACTAGCATCCTGCGCTAGTGCTGTGGATCCTTCTGTTCTGCTACTCTGTACCTGGATCGCACCAGCATCCTGCGCTAGTGCTGTGGATCCTTCTGTTCTGTCTCCCTGGATCACACTGGCCTCTTTTCGCTAGTGCTGTGGATCCTATCTCCCGCCTGTTCCTGTTTTCGTGTGTCTGTCTTGTCTGCTGCGAACGCTTGCTGGAGGCTCGGTGAGGTAACTGTTAAGCAAGCGCTCGTGTCCTCTGTTACATGTTTGTCTGTCGATGGTTAGTTAGGCATGCTTGTCTCTATTGTGCTTATCACGTGGGGACCGCGCATGAACGCGTGCACTGTTGCGAATGAGTGCGGTGTTCGCGTTCAGTTAGCGTTTGTTATTTTCCGTATCTCCTCATTGTATGATTTGCTGTGCCTTTGCTATCCTCGTATTCTGTTCTGATCTGCCTTGTGTCACTTTTTGGCAATCGCCTTTCTTGCGGTTGCGTTTCTGTTTCGTATCTGCTGTTGTGTGTGCGCTGTCGCGGGGTGGCGACTAGATTGGCGCCCACACATACAACCTGTCCCTTTGCTCGTTCTCATTCGCAATCGCTTCTCTTGCGATTGCGTTCTGCGCTTCGTACAATTCCTGTCTGGCATTTGTGGAGGTACAGAGGATTGGTTCCTCTGCACTCCTCAGCGCCATCTGCCGACAGGAATTTCCCTCTACGGGTGCGTAGCACCTTTTGCTAGGTTCCTGCAATTATACGCTTGTGGAGGATTTCCGCCGTATCAGCGCACGCGTTGTGCGCTGATCACGGAGAAAGTTCCACAATCGTTACACATGGGTTACCTCTGGGCAATCCAGTTTCCTCCCACATCCCACAAACATACAGATAAGTTAATTGACTTCCCCCTAAATTGGCCCTAGACTATGATACATACACTACACTATACATACATAGACATAGGACTGTGGTAGGGACTAGATCAGCCTTTTTACCCTGGAGGAACCCTGAAAATAACTTTAGGATCCAAAGGAATCCCTGCAAACAAATCTTTGATCTCTTGGAACCCCTGCATTTATTTTGCTGGAGGCGTGGTCTTTAAAAGTAGGGGAGGCTGTTTATCTCACTACCCCCTATTACACTGCCGCTCATTATACTGTCTCCCTTATCCTAGTGCTTCTTATTAATGTGCTCATTATTATTCTGACCCAAAATGTAGTGCTTCTTGTTACAGAACCCCCTATTATAATGTGCTCTATTATATTTCCCAACGATGTGTGGAAAATGCAGAGGAAACCCTGCAGAGTACTCAAGGATTTGTGAGCCCCTCTGAGGGACAGTTAGTGACAAGACCATATACTCTGTACAGTGCTGCGTAATATATCGGCGCTATATAAATACTTAAATAAATAAATAATTTGCCTCCCGGATCCTGGAGTCTGTACAGCGTTCCTGTAGAGCAGGTGAAACTGCTTCTTATCAGATTTCACATGACATCACTGCATGCAGCCAGCTGAGATAAGGCGTGCCATTATTCCCTGTCACGTATAGCTTTACAGAGAAGGTATAGCCGCCTTTCCAGCAATAGAGGAGTTTCATATGTCTGAGTGGACGGAGTAGGAACTTATGAGGCAATTCTATAAAGGCAATGTCTCATGAATATGCTAATTAGGCCTTATCTGCAAACAGTGGTGTAGCTAAGGAGCTGTGGGCCCCGATGCAAGTTTTACAATGGGGCCCCCCAAGCACTCTATACATAACAATTGATACGGCACATCAAAACCTGCCAGTGGCAACTACAGTGTCAGAGGTGCAAGAAGGGGATGGGGAACAGCTTGTTAATAATTACCACTGTTCAAAGTATCTATAGAAGCGATTATTATGAGCACAGGACCAACAGAGAGCTAATACTGTAGTTGAGGGAGGGCCCTTCATGACCCCTCTGGCCAAAGGACCCCGATGCGGTGGCTACCTCTGCACCCCCTATTGCTACGCCCCTGTCTGCAAAGCCAGGTAAATAAGGGTTCACTTGTTGTTTGAGCACACACCCTGTTGGTAAAATGTGTTTATTTTTCTTCCTTCTGGAAGCAGGTTGTGGATGGCCCTCTCTGCACGGGCTGTCTGCAGCCTGTTTCCCCATTGGGGTGTGGAGCTGTGGCGTCATCCCTGAGCCTCAACAGGCTTGGGGTGACCCACGCTTCACTCCCCCCCCCCCCCTTCCCCCTGTCGGAGTGCTCCCAAGTCACACACATTTGGCCTGGCATAATAATGCACTTGGACGCAGTACGAAATAAGGTAGGTCCTATCCTTTGGGAGGTGGGTGTGGGTGGCTCTCTCTGGCGGTGGCAGCGCTTTGGGGGGGCCCGCCCGCACTTCTTAACCTCCCCCTCCCAGGGGGGCGGCTACAGAGTTTCTGAGCAGTGAGAGTGCTTGGAGTGCTCTGCTGGCCCCCCTTTTCCTGGGATGCTGGGGGGCCTCCACGTGGTGATCCTGGATAAGTGTTAAATGTTGCGCAAACTGATCCCCTGCAGGGCAAAAATTTTGCAGTGAGTTAGTTGGCATAACCCTGCATATCCTAGCATGCGAAAGCGAATGCAGATTTGCTTGAGCAGTGTCTCATGAATAAGCTAATTAGGCCTTATCTGCAAAGCCAGGTATATAAGGGTTCACTTGCTGTTTGAGCACACACCCTGTTGGCAAAATAAAAAAAAAATTCTATAAGGGCCCTTTTCCACTAGCGGCGTTTGCGATGCTGAATCGCAAAATCGCAAACCGCTAGTGATTTTGAACTTGCTACGGTTTGCTTTTTAACATAGGAATCGCGGTAGGTAATTTCCACTACCGCGATTCATTTTTGACTCAATCGCGATCGCACCGCGGAGCGATCTTTGCCGCGATTTGGCTATGCAGTGCATTGCATAGCAAAATCGTGAACGCAATCGCCGGGAAGTTTCCTGCACTGGCGATTCAGCCATCGCTAGCGTTTAGAGCGAACGCTAGCGATTGCTAGTGGAAAAGGGCCCTAAAGGCGCCTATGCATCTAACAATGATGGGCAGATCTTTGATCACAGATAGAGATCTGTTGGCTGCCCATACACTGTAGGCCAATTCCTGATCAATTTCAGCATGACATTTATCAGGAATTGGCCTTGTGACTCTGCATCCTCTGCCTCCTACTGTAAATGTGCCCCCCATGCCCATACATTCATTAAAGTAACTTCGCCTGTCAGCTGTCGCCCACAGCTGTGCCCATACATCTTCCTCATTGCTGCCCCACGTGGCTAATGGCCTATAGCACGAGAAGCGTACGTGTGACATCACACACACATGTCCCACTTGCTATATGCCGGTAGCCACGTGAGGCGGCAATGTGAAAAATGGAAGATGTATGAGTATCGCGGCGGGCGCTAGCCGACAGGTGAAGTACTGTAATGCACAGGGACACATTTACATTAGGGATGACAGCGGCCAGGAGTTCCATCGCATTCATTACCGTTACCGATGTGCACCCGATTGACCACTTCGGCTGGACAGGAAGTACGTCACTGGCATTCCCAGCTGCCCCATCGGATTTACATCGTTCCGCGCATGCGCAGCAGCATACCTATGCATTTTGAAATCCCAACGGTAATCTGCTGTTGACTTTTTTTGGCGGGTTAGCGGTGAATCGGAAGCTTCCGGCGCAACGCGGTTAGTGTTCTAGGCCCCATACACTTTCTTTAATGTTGCATTACCCTGCGTACAGAAAGGGTGACGGAACGCAAATAAAAGTGTCTAAAAGTGTAAAAGGGGCCTTATGGTGGCCACATATGTTACAAGTTTTCTGTTTGACTTTATTCCAATTCGTTTAACAACTTAAGCCCACAGGGTTGTTTATTTTTTGCATCTGAGCAACTTTCACCTCCCATTAATTTGCCAATAACTTTATCACTACTCATCACAAGGAATTGATCTATATATTGTTTTTTCCGACACCAATTAGGCTTTCTTTGGGTGGTACATCTTGCTAAGAATTATTTTATTCTAAATCCATTTTAACAGGAATATTAAGAAAGAAATGGAAAAAAATCATTATTTCTCAGTTTTGGCCATTATAGTTTGAAATTAATCCAAGCTACCATAATTAAAACCCATGTATTTTATTTGCCCATTTGTCCCGCTTATTACACCATTTAAATTATGTCCCTATCACAATGTATGGCACCAGTATTTTATTTGGAAATAAAGGTGCATTTTTTTCAATTTGCGTCCATCACTATTTACAAGCCCATAATTTAAAAAAAATTATATTAATATACACCTTTGACATGCATATTTAAAAAGTTCAGACCCTTAGGTAACAATTTATGTTGGTTTTTTTTATTATAATTTTTTTTTTTTATTAATTTTATGTGGGTAATTTTTCTTGTGGGAGTTAAACACTTTTTAAATTTAAAATGAGCTATTTATTTATGTATGCTAAAAAAACAGAAAAAAGGACGGGAAGACACCGGGAGCCCAATCTGGTGTAGTATCTCACGATTACGTTTGTTAGTAAGAAATGATCGCATATACTCACAAAGCTGGGTTGCGCATGAGGCAACCAGTCTATATCGCATGTGGGGAAGTACCGTCCCCACTCGGCCTTGTGAGGTAATCTCGAGGGTCGCAGCTCCTTCGAAAAGATGCCACCTGCCAAGGTGGATACCCCTGATCCCAGGGGGGTATATGACACGGGAGGGTAGGAGGCGCCCTAGAGGGTACTCATATCAAGGGAGTTTTTATTGGAGCACTTTAAAATGACAACGCGTTTCGCGGTTCAAACTGCTTCATCAGGTCGTGTATCGTGCCTTAAGATAAAAAGGAGAAGAGACAAGGCGCTATTGTATACCTATAAAATTTGTCTATTGACTTGAGAGCCTTGATATGAGTACCCTCTAGGGCGCCTCCTACCCTCCCGTATTTATTTATAAAAAAAATAGATGTGGTGTAGTTTTACTATTTGGCCACAAGATGGCCACAGTGAAGAAGTCCTGAAAGCGTGATTGTACGCTTTCAGGAAGAAGAATGAGGACAGGAAACTTTTTGTAACTTAGAAAAACCAAAGCCTCTGTTTGGAGGTTGTCGGCTTTTCTGCGGGGGGCTTTGATCAATGAATGGGATCTATAATCCCATTCATTGATCGCTGGGCTAACAGCCAGCGGCGGGAGCACGCGTAGGAGCGCCCGACCTGCGGGAGTGAACGCAGCCTATCTGAACAAGAATGTTTGTCCAGATAGGCTTAAGTGGTTAAAGTGATCGATTGTGTGAAAAAAAAAGATCGAGATCATTTTTTTCCATTCGATCAATAAATTCAATTGAAATTGTAATTTTTCTCAATTAAAATCGATTGGAAAGGTTGGAAAAATCAAATCAGTGTTGTCAGAAGTTGAATGGTGTATGCTGGGTTGTATGAAAGTCATTCGACCTAATAAATTTGAAGTTTACATTCAAGAATAAAGAAACTTTATTTGTCAAAGTGATAGAATGTATTTCTTTATTGTAATAAATGTAGTGTTGATTAAAATGAGGAATAGATTTGTTAATGTAAGGTCAATTTTCTAAGGTTGGTTGTGTGTCTTTGTACATAGCAGTGATGTCACAGAGCATGCCATATACTTTTATAAATGAAAATTTATATATTGTTACGTCTAATTTATAACTTTTATTTGATCATTTTTGTTGTGATTGTGTCAAAATCGAAAATGTGTGTCCCTTTAAGCCAGCTATCTGCTTAAATCTCAATTCCAGTAAGTTTTCTTTAAATTTGCATTCAAGAGAACATAATTTCAAAAATTATTGTAGATACAAAGTTTTGTAGAAAAATATAGTTTTTGCCTTTTGTAGTGTTTGGCCTACTGCACATATAGAAACTCAGCGACCCACACCTCCCTGTCCACTCCCAGTCAGGTGCTGCCACTCCCCCCTTTAGTCACATGGGCATGCTGGCAGAAGAGTGATTGCTCAAAGCTGAAGCCAAACCTCCTCCATGCTGACTTATAGCCAATCATGGATGTCCGTCTCTAGTAGAGATCCAGAACTTCCCAGTAACTGAGGGAGAGAGAAGTTCAGGTTTGCCGGGTCACCCTCACTGCAGGCGTTGAGCAGTCACAAGGGGATGCTTTAGTAAATCAGGTCCCACGTGTCAGGTGTTGTGGCATTCTGAGCAGTTTAGGTGTTGGAGAGATACATGATAGATGAGGGAACTGTAAAGTGAGTCTGTGTCTCCAGGCAGAGAGGTTAGTGATACCTCTGTCTACGTTACCCTTCATGGTTCATCCAGATTCACTTCACCACCAGAGGTAACTGTGATACAGAACCCAAAAGCCACAGAGCTGGTACTTGCCAGGTCCAGCAAGAAACACGTACCTTCCTGCGCTCCACGTGCAAGAGGTTCCAATCTCTAAGTGTCTGACACTGCTTCCTGTTTAAACAGGAAGTAGCGTGAGGCACATAGAGATTGACCTCCATGGTAGATGGAGGTATGTGTTCCTGCCGCCGCCCGCTGTCACTGATAATTGCAGGAGGGGTGCGCACTGAGGGGAGAGCCCGAGGTGGGGGGCGGACTGTCCCCTCTCCCCGCCGATGTCGGTGGCCAGCTCTCTCCTCATGCTGCGACCAGGGGGAATATATATATATATATATATATATATATATATATATATATATATATATATATATATATATATATATATATATATATATATATATATATATATATATAATCACACCACTAGACCGACAGATGCTCTACAGGGAAAATGTTAAAAGCCAAGGGCTCCATTTGTTGCACTGGGGATCTGTTTGCAATCCTCTACTGACACCAACATTTTAAGTTCAGTACATTTATAAATATTTGTTTGGCCCACCAATCTGTGTTTGAACTTCTGAATTTGCAGCGGCTCTGTTTTTTTCTGCTTCTCTTCTTCATTACATTCTTGTCTTCATGAGTTACCCTCAGAGCAGGATCATCTACCTGGCAACCTAGGCAGGTGCTTGGGGCCTAGTGGGTGTCAAGGGGCCCACCTGCCATCTTCTCTGACCTCTCTCCACTTCAGCCTACCGAAAGGACCACAAGGGGTGCCAAATCTACTACCCTGCCTAGGGGACCATTACATCTTACTCCATCTCAGGGAGTAATTACTCTTCAGGGAAGTTTGCAGTGTACAATACATTAAATGGTCACTCGAAGGTGCTGTTTTGTTGCTTTGGCCGGAGAGAGTGGCATAGGAATGGAAGAGTGGTGTGGTTATATAGGTGGGATTGGCAATTGGCTGGGGCTCTCAGTTGAAACTGGAATCCCCATTCCTTGGTTCCCTGGTGAAGTATCCTGGAATTGGACCTAAACATAGGCTCCATTCATTATGCTCAATTTCCTGTGATGATTTGCTCAGCTGCCTGTGCAGGCAGCCAGCCTTTTGACCATTGTGTAGGTTTGCATGCTGCAGGACTCTGGAAAGAAGAGCTTCTGTCAGTTTTGCAGCTTGTGCTTGCAGAGGAATTTGCATACGTTGTCATGCAAATTGCCTGGCCACATTCATTGGAGGCGTGTACTATAAGTACTATGTCTTTCCCACAATGCTTCGCTGTTCATAAGGATTTCGTCCTATGTAACACTCCTGGTGGGGTGTCAGCCTTGCTCTCTGTTTGAACATCAGCTTAGAGTAATTCCTAAATCTGCGCTAGGCAGATTTCCCTAGTGCTGTTAGGATTGTATTATCTGTATTGCCTGTTCTGTCTTGTCTTGCCTGTTTGCCATTGTCCTGTCCCTATGGTGGTTGACAGGAAATGGTTCTGATCTCTGTTCTTGGAGTATAGCTGGTGCAGCGGTTGCTACCAGCTATCTCTTCTGTTCTGTCTCCTGGGATCGCACTAGCTACTTTTTGCTAGCGCTGGGGATCCTTCTGTTCTGTCTCCTGGGATCGCGCTAGCTACTTTTCGCTAGCGCTGGGGATCCTTCTGTTCTGTCTTCTGGGATCGCGCTGGCCACTTTTCGCTGGCGCTGGGGATCCTTCTGTTCTGCTACTCTGTACTTGGATCGCGCTAGCCACTTTTCGCTAGTGCTGTGGATCCTATATCTCTCGCTTGTCCCTGTTTTCGTGTGTCTGTCTGCTACGCTTGCTGGAGGCTCGGTGAGGTAACCGTTAAGCAAGCGCTCGCGTCCTCTGTTTCATGTTTGTCTGTTAATGGTTAGTTAGGCGTGCTTGTCTCTATTGTGCTTATCACGTGGAGACCGCGCATAACCGCGTGCACTGTTGCGAATGAGTGCGGTGTTCGCGGTTAGCTAGCATTTGTTATTTTCCGTATCTCCTCATTGTATTATTTGCTATGCCTTTGCTAACCTCGTATTCTGTTCTGATCTGCCTTGTGTCTCGTCTGGCGATCGCACCTCTCGCGATCGCGTTCCTATTTCATATCTGCTGTTGTGTGTGTGCGGTTGCGGGGTGGCGACTGGATTGGCGCACACACATACAACCTGTCCCTTTGCTCATTCTCATTCGCAATCGCCTCTCTTGCGATTACGTTCTGCGTTTTGTACAATTCCTGTCTGGCATTTGTGGAGGTACAGAGGATTGGTTCCTCTGCACTCCCCAGCGCCATCTGCCGACAGGAATTTTCCCTCTACGGGTGCGTAGCACCTTTTGCTGGGTTCCTGCAAATTATACGCTTGTGGAGGACTTCCGCCGTGTCAGCGCACGCGTTGTGCGCTGATCATGGGGAAAGTTCCACAATCGTTACATTTCCAAAGCATGATTGGTTTTCTGAGTAAGGGGACCTCCTCTAGAAGAGGATATGTTCCTGCAGTGATAAACGGGTACGTTTTTGAGCACAGACAATTTAGGCAAATGCCTGGGGTGCCCTCTAGAGTACAAGGTGCAATATTGCAATATCCGTGTTCATGAATTAAATCATGGGGGGGGGGTTAAAGCAATCCTGATGCAAAAATAAAAAAAAGACAGATACTCACCTAAGAAGAGGGAAGGGGTCCCATAGAGCCACCCCGGCCCGAGTCAGTGCTTGCGCATGTGCAGTACGGATGTGCCCAACTTTGGAAGCACTCGGGGGCACGAGTATTTCTGAAGCCTGCTGAGGAGTACCAAAGACACAGCTGGGTGCAAATTTTGAATGGGGGACATCGGGGGTCCGGGAGGGAGGGGACAGAGAGAGGACTGGCAGGGCAAGATTTCTGGAAAGGCCACAAAGGCCCGGGACTTGGACGGCTGCAGTCCAAGGGAGCACCTGAACATGAAAAAGGGGTTGCTGCATATGGAAGAGAAAGCTGCAAATGGGGAGCAACACATGGAAAGGGAAGCTGATGCTCAAGGTGGCTGTTCATGAATAGAGGGGCTGCATACATGGATGATACACATGGAAAAGGGGGCTGCACATGGAATGGGAGAGGCTGCTGTACATGGATGATACACATAGAAGAGGGGGTTGCACATGGAATAGGGGGAACGGCTGCTGCACATGGATGATGCACATGGAAGGGGGGGCTGCACATGGAATGGGAAGGGCTGCTGTTCATGAATGTTACACATGGAAGAGGGGGCTGCACATGGAATAGGGGAACGGCTGCTGCACATGGAATGGGAAGGGCTGCTGTTCATAAAAGTTACACATGGAACAGGGGCTGCACATGGAATGAGAGTGTCTGCTGTACATGAATGATACACATAGAAGAGGGGGCTGCACATGGAATAGGGGAACGGCTGCTGCACATGGATGATGCACATGGAAGTGGGGGCTGCACATGGAATGGGGGAAGGGCTGCTGTACAGGGATGATACACATAGAAGAGGGGGCTGCACATGGAATGGGAGGGGCTGCTGTTCATGAATGTTACACATGGAACAGGGGCTGCACATGGAATGGGAGTGTCTGCTGTGCATGAATGATACAGATAGAAGAGGGGGCTGCACATGGAATAGGGGAACGGCTGCTGCACATGGATGATGCACATGGAAGAGGGGGCTGCACATGGAATGGGGGAAGGGCTGCTGTACAGGGATGATACACATGGAAGAGGGGGCTGCACATGGAATGGGAGTGTGTGTCTGCTGTACTTGAATGATACACATAGAAGAGGGGGTTGCACATGGAATAGGGGAACGGCTGCTGCACATGGATGATGCACATGGGGAGTAGAATGGGGGAAGGATGATGCACATGGAATGGGGGAAGGGCTGCTGTACAGGGATGATACACATGGAACAGGGGGCTGCACATGGAATGGGAGGGGTGCTGCTGCACATGGTAAGAAAATCACCAATATACTTGGCCTAGGGGCACAAAAAATATAAATCCGCGTATGGGCGAGCTGCTCCCCGGCAAAAAATATACAAGACCTTAGCAGTGTGCTGTCCAATTTCGCGGGCATGGGGGCCGTTTTTTTTTCCAGACCACATGGTGGAGGGCCGGCCGACCACAAAATGCAATCAGATTCGCATAAGATTTCCCCACAAAATGCAATGAGATTGTCAACAGATTTCCCCACAAATGGAATCAGATTGGCAGCATATTTCCCCACAAATGCAATGAGATTGGCAACAGATTTCCCCACAAATGGAATCAGATTGGCAGCATATTTCTCTACAAATGCAATGAGATTGGCAGCAGATTTCCCCACAAATGCAATAAAATTGGCAGCAGATTTCCCCACAAATGCAATGAGAATGGCAGCACATTTCCCCACAAATGCAATGAGATTGGCAGCACATTTCCCCACAAATGCTATGAGATTGGCAGCACATTTCCCCACAAATGCTATGAGATTGGCAGCACATTTCCCCACGAAATGCTCTTCCTGCCGCCCTCAGCACAGTTGCTCCCACTCATGTCTGCTCGGTGTGTATCACTCACTGCATGGCAGCTCCAGCTACACAGATACATCCTCTTCTCTCCCATCAGCCCCAGCGGCACGCACGCAGGGCTCCGGACCAATCAATAGGGGGATGCGAGTGGTGTTGCCGAGCGACACAGAAGCTTTGGAAGCTGAACGAGCCTGCTCTTTGGGAGCCGAGCGACCGAGCCAGAAGAGCCGATGCTTAAAGAGGAATTCCCATCACTAGACTGAGTCGCAGTCTAGTGATGGGAATTCCAGCTCTTTAGAAAGCATTGCCTCTTCTGGATAGGCCGCTCGGCTCCCTTTAAAGAGCCGGCTCGTGTTTGGCTCCCAAACGGCTCTCCCTACCCGGACATTTCAAAAACCCGCCAGGACGCCCCGGACAGGTCGGAAAAAGTGGACCTGTCCGGGCAAAAGAGGACGCCTGGTCACCCTAGAGTAGGCATAGCTCCCAACTGTGCCTCTTTTTGAGGGACAGTACCTCTTTGGGAGCCCTGTCCCACTGTCCCTCTTTCCTTCTCATTTGTCCCTCGTTCAGGACTGATGTACAGACCTATGTAAAATTATTCATTTTTCTACTGAAAAATGTGTTAAATTGACTCTAAACTTTATACTCATCCTTAACTCCTATATTTCTTATTTCCATGTTTTATGAAGGAAAATGAACCAGGATAGAAAGGACCAGTGTGGTCTAAATTATAAAATTACATATTTTTCTTATAAAATCTTTATGCTATGCTTGACTAGAGGTGTGACAGCGGCGTGATTAGGGGGTGTGGCATGGGTGTGGCTTAAGTGTCCCTCTTTCTGATCTCAAAATGTTGGGAGGTATGGAATAGGGATGCTCATTCAGATTCTGTGAAATTTGAAATTTCCGAATTTCCCAGCGAAATTCAGAAAACGGAAAACGGAATTTAAATTTTGCAGGAAATCCATTTTTTCGCAACTCGGTCATTTTAGCCCAATCAGAATGCAGAATTTTTTCTGGAAAATATGTAGAAGCTTTCCAGAGGCGCCAATAGAATAAAAGTCACTTAAACGAGCTTAAAACCGATGGGGCAGTGGTGGGCCTATCCCATCCATGCAGACAAAGCAAACAAAGGAAGGACTGTGGCATCAACAGTCAAACAACAATTTTATTTATACTCCACGGTAAAAATAGGCAACGCGTTTCACGGGCTCAACCCCGCCTCATCAGGCCAATCAAAAAGGAGCATACAGCTTAACAGCATCAAAACCACACTGAGCGCCTCAGAGGCGCCTCTGGAAAGCTTCTACATATTGCTAAGCAGGGCCGGCCTTAGGTTTCACAGCGCCCTGAGCGAAGCCTGATTTTGGTGCCCCCCCCTTCATCCTCTTCGCATACACCCACACACAGGCCCATATGCAATTTTCTCCTGGGAAAGTCTGAATAGATAATATAGGGATGGATGAATAGGGAGAAAGGGATGGACAGACAGACAGGTATATATACATAGAGAGCGAGAAAGACACAGATAGGGATGAATGGATGGAGAGAGAGAGAGGGACAGATAGGGATGGATGGATGGATGGAGAGAGAGAGGGACAGATAGGGATGGATGGAAGGATGGAGAGAGAGGGACAGATGGGGATGGATGGATGGATGGATGGAGAGAGAGGGACAGATGGGGATGGATGGATGGATGGAGAGAGAGAGGGACAGATGGGGATGGATGGATGGAGAGAGAGGGACAGATGGGGATGGATGGAGAGAGAGAGGGACAGATGGGGATGGATGGATGGATGGAGAGAGAGAGGGACAGATGGGGATGGATGGATGGATGGATGGAGAGAGAGAGGGACAGATGGGGATGGATGGATGGATGGAGAGAGAGAGGGACAGATGGGGATGGATGGATGGATGGAGAGAGAGAGGGACAGATGGGGATGGATGGATGGATGGAGAGAGAGAGGGACAGATGGGGATGGATGGATGGAGAGAGAGAGGGACAGATGGGGATGGATGGATGGATGGAGAGAGAGATGGACAGATAGGGATGGATGGATGGAGAGAGAGAGGGACAGATAGGGATGGATGGAGAGAGAGAGGGACAGATGGGGATGGATGGATGGAGAGAGAGAGGGACAGATGGGGATGGATGGATGGATGGATGGATGGAGAGAGAGAGGGACAGATGGGGATGGATGGATGGATGGAGAGAGAGAGGGACAGATGGGGATGGATGGATGGATGGAGAGAGAGAGGGACAGATGGGGATGGATGGATGGATGGAGAGAGAGAGGGACAGATGGGGATGGATGGATGGATGGAGAGAGAGAGGGACAGATGGGGATGGATGGATGGATGGAGAGAGAGAGGGACAGATGGGGATGGATGGATGGAGAGAGAGAGGGACAGATGGGGATGGATGGATGGAGAGAGAGAGGGACAGATGGGGATGGATGGATGGATGGAGAGAGAGATGGACAGATAGGGATGGATGGATGGAGAGAGAGAGGGACAGATAGGGATGGATGGAGAGAGAGAGGGACAGATAGGGATGGATGGATGGATGGAGAGAGAGAGGGACAGATAGGGATGGATGGATGGAGAGAGAGAGGGACAGATGGGGATGGATGGATGGAGAGAGAGAGGGACAGATAGGGATGGATGGAGAGAGAGAGCTAGACAGATAGATAGGGATGGATGGAGGGGAGGGAGAGAGAGATAGACAGATAGATAGGAATGGGTGGAGGGGGGAGAGAGAGACAGATAGGGATGGATGATGGATAGAGGTGGGAGAGAAAGACTGGGCACCCTGGGGGAGCTGGGGCGGTGTGCTACTGCACACACAGACCTGTGGGCTGCATCAAAATAACTTCCCCTCACTCGTGGCTCCCTGCATCCCTGGCACTCACTGTCAGCCCTGTGTTAGTTCAGCGGTGGGTGGCCCAGCAGCAGTGATGATAGAGCGAGTGAAGCCTGTATACTTCAAATACAGGAAGTGCTCATTCAGGAAAGCACTTCCTGTATTTGAGGTACACAGCGCCACCACTGGGCTCCCTCTGTCATCACTGCTGCCGGGTAGCCCACGGCTGAACTAACACAGGGCTGACAGTAAGTGCCGGGGATGGGATGGAGAAGCGGGGAATAGAAAGCCCTGCGCATGTGCGCCCTTGGCTGGTGGGCGCCCTGAGCGACCGCTCCGGTCGCTCAGGTCAAAGGCCGGCCGTGTTGCTAAGTCCACCCTTGGTGGAGGGTTGTACCCATCTTCTTCCCATCTACAGAGAGCGACTTTTAATCCTGAGTGGGGTCAGGTTAATCTCCCCACCTGCCTTCACAGTGGTTGCCTAATGGTAACCCTGGTTTGTGAGTATTAAATTGTTATATTACTTATTATTAATTATCATCTATACAATATCACACTATTGGGCTCTTGGTGTCCCCCCTCCCTTTTTCTGGAAAATGTTAATTTTAGAGCAATCACAAATCTTTGTTTTTTTCCGATTTCTGTTTATTTATTTATTTTAATTTTTGCATTCTCTGATGCAAACAATGACTATTGAAATACTCTTCAAAAATCGGAAATTGGAAAAATGGTAAATCGCAAATCTGGAAAATGGAAATTGGAAAATTGGAAAAATGAAAAAATGGAAATCGGAATTTCCGTAGAATCAGAAATCACCAGTTCCAACCATCCCTTATCCAGAGCCCTCCCTCTCCATAGGTGAGAAGCTGACTATTTTATTTTAGCTTAGGAGTTGCTTTGAGTTGGGTAGTTTAGGAGGGAGTTACCTCTAATCTACACATTCTTTACATTCATGCCTTCCAGATGAGTCAGTGGTGTTCCTCTGGCTGCCAAATCTCCCACCTCAGAAGCCGCCTGCAGGCTGCAGAGCGATTACTGTGCATAGCAGTGAGGGAATCTGACAGAATCCGGTGACCCATCACACAGCAGCTGGCACATGTGTGTCAGAGCAGGGATGGCTGAATGTGTGATGGCTGAATGAGAACCGAATCACTGATTAGTTGCAATCCCCTAGTGCAGTGATGGCTAACTTTGGCACTCTAGCAGTGGTGGAACTAGAAGCAGTGGCGTCCCTACCATTGGGCGCAGGGGAGCGTGGCGCCCCGGGTGACTGACAGCCAGGGGGGTGTCACCACGACCCCCCATGGTAGGGGAAGAGCAACGCTAGAAGGAGGGGTAGGGGACAGCGGCGGGGAGGGGGGACAGATCCCCCCCTCCCTCACCTGGGTCCCCTCCTTCTTCCTCTCTTCCCCGCTGCCCACCCGGGACCCCCCCCCCCCCTCCTGACATCGAACTGTCCCGGAGGCAGAGCAGGGCTACGGGAAGATGGCTGCCAAAGCCCTGCAGGGGACTATTTGTGTCTCCAGTACAGGGCCTCGGGTGCCATCTTCCCGTAACCCTGCTCTGCCTGTCAGCGCGGGAGATGTGCTGCAGGAGGATCGTCGCTGGAGGATCATCGGGAAGCTGCACATCAGCCGGCCAGGTAAGTGATTTTTTTTTTACAGGTTTATTTTCTGGTGAATGCTGCGCACATAACGATTATTTTCTGGTGAATGCTGCGCACATAGCGATTATTTTCTGGTGAATGCTGCGCACATAGCGATTATTTTCTGGTGAATGCTGCGCACATATCGATTATTTTCTGGTGAATGCTGCGCACATAGCGATTATTTTCTGGTGAATGCTGCGCACATAACGATTATTTTCTGGTGAATGCTGTGCACATAGTGATTATTTTCTGGTGAATGCTGCGCACATAGTGATTATTTTCTGGTGAATGCTGCGCACATAGCGATTATTTTTTGGTGAATGCTGCGCATTTAGCGATTATTTTCTGGTGAATGCTGCACACATAGCGATTATTTTCTGGTGAATGCTGCTCACATAACGAGTATTTTCTGGTGAATGCGGCGCACATTGTAATTTTTTTCTGGTGAATGCTGCGCATATAGCGATTATTTTCTGGTGAATGCTGCGCACATAACGATTATTTTCTGGTGAATGCTGCGCATATAGCGATTATTTTCTGGTGAATGCTGCGCACATAGCGATTATTTTCTGGTGAATGCTGCGCACATAGTGATTATTTTCTGGTGAATGCTGCGCACATAACGATTATTTTCTGGTGAATGCTGCGCACATAGCGATTATTTTTTGGTGAATGCTGCGCACATAACGATTATTTTCTGGTGAATGCTGCGCACATAGCGATTATTTTTTGGTGAATGCTGCGCATATAGCGATTATTTTCTGGTGAATGCTGAGCACATAGTGATCATTTTATGGTGAATGCTGCGCACATAGCGATTATTTTCTGGTGAATGCTGCGCACATAACTATTATTTTTTGGTGAATGCTGCGCACATATCGATTATTTTCTGGTGAATGCTGCGCACATAACGATTATTTTCTGGTGAATGCTGCGCACATAGCGATTATTTTCTGGTGAATTCTGCGCACATAACGATTATTTTCAGGTGAATGCTGCGCACGTAGCGATTTTCTGGTGAATGCTGCGCACATAACGATTCTTTTCTGGTGAATGCTGCGCACATAGTGATTATTTTCTGGTGAATGCTGCGCATATAACGATTATTTTCTGGTGAATGCTGCGCACATAACGATTATTTTCAGGTGAATGCTGCGCACGTAGCGATTTTCTGGTGAATGCTGCGCACATAGTGATTATTTTCTGGTGAATGCTGCGCACATAACGATTATTTTCAGGTGAATGCTGCACACGTAGCGATTTTCTGGTGAATGCTGCGCACATAACGATTATTTTCTGGTGAATGCTGCGCACATAGTGATTATTTTCTGGTGAATGCTGCGCACATAGAGATTATTTTCTGGTGAATGCTGCGCATATAGTGATTATTTTCTGGTGAATGCTGCGCACATAGCGATTATTTTCTGGTGAATGCTGCGCACATAGCGATTATTTTCTGGTAAATGCTGCGCTCATAGCGATTATTTTCTGGCGAATGCTGCGCACATAGCGATTTTTCTGGTGAATGCTGCGCACATAACGATTATTTTCTGGTGAATGCTGCGCACATAGCGATTATTTTCTGGTGAATGCTGCGCACATAACGATTATTTTCTGGTGAATGCTGCGCACATAACGATTATTTTCTGGTGAATGCTGCGCACATAACGATTATTTTCTGGTGAATGCTGCGCACATAGTGATTATTTTCTGGTGAATGCTGCGCACATAGCGATTATTTTCTGGTGAATGCTGCACATATAGCGATTATTTTCTGGTGAATGCTGCTCACATAGCGATTTTCTGGTGAATGCTGCCCACATTACGATTTCTGGTGAAATGCTTTTCTCTTTATGATTATTTTATGGTTCAATGCTGCTCTTTTTACGATTATTTTATGGTGAAATGCTGCCCACTTTACGATTATAATAACCAGCACCGGGTTTCAAATGCCCTAGGTAGGCCACTGACTACAAGTCCCATGAGGCATTGCAATACTCTGGCGATCCACACCTGTATAACACTGCCTAAGGGGGGAGAACCCGACAGAGGCATTTCCCCTGCTCGGCGGGTGAAGGGGTGGGGCTACGGCCAAAGGGGCAGAGCCACGGGAGACGGGGCGGAACCGCAGGTGTGAATGAGGATGAGCAATGGACAGCCGGGCAAAGAGGCGGAGCAACAGCTGGGAGGGCCGTTGTGCAGAGTGCAGAGTGCACAACTTGGGGGAAGTCACCTCTCCAGGATCCTCTTCCTCTGCATGATGCATGTGATAGCAGAGAGCCTAGTAGGAGGAAGAGGATTCTGAGAGAGGTGAATTCTGCTTCAGCTGCAAACTCTGGGGTTGGGGACACCCTGTGTACTTGGTGGGGGTCACCTGGCTGGCTACCTATACTGTGACTGGAGGAGGGGTAATTTGGCTAACTTTAAAGGACTTACGAGTCCAAATAAAAAAAAATAATTAAGTACCTGAATGAGATTTGAATGCACGGAGGACGCCATCCGCGCCCTCCGTACAGCTCCGCCAGGTTCCTGCAGTTCAATCGTCCCCTTGGACCGCTCCTCCAGTCCCAGTATAGGTAGCGAGGTGACCCCCACCAATACTACCTATACTTGCATCCAGTGTCGCCCTCCTCACCCAGTGTCGCCCTCCCTATGTAGTGTCACCCACCTGCCACCCAGTATCACCCTCCTCCCACTCAATGTCACCTACCTACCACCCACTGTCACCCTCCTCCCACCTAGTGACACCTTCCACATGCAATGTCATCCACCTCCCACCAGTGTCACCCTCCCCACCCAGTGTTACCCTCCTCCCACTCAGTCACTCACCTACCACCCAGTGTCAACCTCCCCACCCAGTGTCCCCCTTCTCCCACACAGTGTCGCGTACATCAAAAAAGGGCGTCGGGAAAAAAGGGTGCGTGGTGTAAACGATAAGCAGTATTATCGTTTATAAAAATATTTTGTAGAATTTCATTTACAAATAGTGTTTTAATGTGTATGAAATCGGCAATTCTTAAAACGTTAATCTTCCCTGTTTCTAAACTGAAACGTATAATTACGTTTGTTAAAAAAACAGTATTATTTGTTTAAACATTATAATTATATATTGTTATGAATAATCTTGATTTATCGTTTATTATTATAATAAAATGTGAAAATATTTTTTATAAAAATGATATTAATATAAGTACATTCATTATAACTGTTGATTAGTATTATTAAAATTGTACTAAAACTATACCTAACCCTACTCTCACACAGAACCCTCCCTGTACCTATTCCTAACCCCTAGACCCCCTGGGGGTGCCTAAACCTAAAACCCCCCTGGGGGTGCCTAAACCTAAGACCCCCCCTGGTGGTGCCTAAACCTAAGACCCCCCTGGGGGTGCCTAAACCTAAGACCCCCCCCCCCCCCCGGGGGGTGCCTAAACCTAAGACCTCCCCGGGTGGTGCCTAAACCTAAGACCCCCCTGGTGGTGCCTAAACCTAAGACCCCCTATGGATAATAATGTTTTACAAACATTAATAAATAAAAAATTTAAATAAAAAAAATGTAAATAATTTTTTTGGGTGGATAATAATGTTTTAGAAATGTTTTACAAATAGTGATTGTAAAAAATATATTGCAATTTACGTTACGTACTGATCGCTTTATTTTGTGAATAATAATGTTTTACAAACAGTAAGGGTTAAAATGTTAAATAATGTTTTAATTAAATAGGATAAATATGTTTAGTATTTTTATAAACGTTATTCGTCACAGGCTCGTTTTCTAAACGTAAATCATCACAAGCACAGTTATAAAACATTAAACGATATTTATAATGGGAGTGAATGGGGTGCCCTTTTTGTCCACTTGTCTCATGCGCCCAAATCTGCTGCTTCCCACAGTGTAACCTTCCACACTCAATGTCACCTTTTCCCCACCCAGTGTCACCCTTCCCACTCAGTGTCACCCTCCTGCCTCACTTAGAGTCACCCTCCCCACTCAGTGTCACCCTCCTCTCACCCAGTGTCACCCTCCTCCCACTCAATGTCACCCACCTACCACCCAGTGTATTTTGTTGTGATTTTAATGTAAGTCAATGGAAAAATTAAACCGACCCGCAAAACGCTCACCGGTGTGTCAGGACCCTAAGACAGTTAAGCCTTATATACATGCTGTATTGCTGTCACCTTAAATGATCATAGATGAATCATTGGCTCGTAGGGAAACAATTCTTCTGTACAGATACTGATACACTTTCGCTATAGCTAAGCAGCATGCAGAGCTGGGACAAGGTCCTTCAGCACCCAAGGCAGAGACACCAAAGTGCGCCCCTCCATCCCTCCCACCCCAGCCGTCACACACTGATTGCTATTAGACTAAGAGGCGCCCCAGGGCCCACAACCTCCCCAACACCTTAATCTCTAGTTATCTGGCTTGCCGTCACTGCCATGTATCCCCTTTTCTTATTTCTCTCTGCTTCAAACACAATAGGGGAATGGTAGCAGAGTGAGTTGTGCGCCCCCTCCTAATCTGCGCCCTGAGGCTGGAGCCTCTCTTGCCTCTGCCTCTGCCTAGCCCTGGCAGCATGTGCTGTTCTATGGAGAGGGATAGAGGGACAACTAGCGGTAATCGTCATCCTGTAATCAGTGAGGGGGTAAGAGAGGACATTGCGCTCGTTTGTCATGAGACACCTGTACACACACAAGATTCCTGCCTGAAATGGCATAAAACCATCATCACGGCTGAGAATTATCCAGCATGTGTCTGACAGTTAAAATAAATGGAAATTTAGATGAGTACAAACGGCTATTCCTGGATCGCGCAGGTAAAACTGCACCCTGAACTCCTTTGCATGCTGAAGTCTCGTCAGTAGACTGAGGGCTGCATTCTCATGAAATTGTGGTTTTTGTGACATTATAATTGTATATTTTGTGCTCGGCTTCAAGAACTCGTCCTTTAAAAGCACAATTAGAAACCAGTTACACCGGGTGCTGCATCATACGCCTGGGAAATCCCAGCTCTGCACACCCTAAATGCTGGGGCAGCCTGAGGGCTCAGAGGGTCGCCCCACCCACAGAGGAAACTGCAGACTGTGGTGGATGCTATCTATCTATGTACAAGACAAGACAAATAACATTTGTATTGCACTTTTCTCCTGGCGGACTTAAAACGCCAGAGCTGCAGCCACTAGAGCGCGCTTTATAGGCAGTAACAGTGTTAGGGAGTCTTGCTCATGGACTCTTTACTGAATAGGTGCTGGCTTACTGAACAGGAACAGCAGAGATTTGAAGCCCTAAAGAGAGTCTGAAGCGGGATTAAATAAATGATTTTACCTTGTATTAATGTTCAGCACTATACTGTAGCTAGTGCTAAAACTCTGCATCCCTGTGGCAAAACGAGGGGTTTATACCCCCCAAATCCCCTGGGCTAACAACGGGGAGCGCTTCCTGCTTGAGGCAGAGCTTATGGCTGTAGCTCTGCCTCTTCGCACATCAATAACCGCTGATTGCCTCCTCTCCCCGCCCTCTCAATCTGTCTTCACAGAGAGGGGCAGGGAGAGGCGGAGATTGACGCGCATGGAGGCAGAGCTGCAGCTCAAAGCTCTGCCTCCATGAGCAGCAAAATCCACGACCAAGAAAGCTGTGGATTTTGCAGAGGGCATTTGGGGGGTATAAACCACTCGTTTCGCCACGGGATAGCGGCGGTTTAGCATTCCCTATAGTGATTAACATTAATACAATGTAAAATCATTAACTTAATATCGCTTCAGAGTCACTTTAACCACTATGCACCAACAACAATTTAAGGCCCATACACACATCGGATTTTTGCGAACGACTCGTCGTTTGAACGTTACGTTGTTCCGTCGTTCGCACGTCAAATCCAGCGTGTATACAGACTATCGTTCAGGTGCTAAGACTGGTTTTCAGCGATCCGCCCGGCTGAAAACACTGAAAACCAGTCTTATCACCCGAACGATAGTCTGTACACACACTGGATTTGACGTGCGAACGACGGAACGTTAAAACGATGGGTCGTTCGCAAAAATCCGACGTGTGTATGGGCCTTTACCCTCACATTCACATCAAGCAGGAAATCTAGTAATGATAAGAACAATTTGTACTAAATTCAAACTGTTGCACTAATTTGCATGAACTTTGCATTTAGTTGCACTAATGAAAGATGTTTGCATACCTTCCAACTGTCCCTCTTTTGGAGGGACAGTCCTTCTTTGGGAAATCTGTCCCTCTTTCCTCCTCATTTGTCCCCCTTACAGGACTGATGTACAGATCTGTGTAAATATATGTACTTTTCTACTGAAAAATGTGTTTAACTGACTGATAAAAAAGGATCAGTGTGGTTTGAACAATAAAACTACATCTTTTGATTCAGAATACTTTGTGATATGCGTGGTGAGGGGTGTGGTGGGGGAGTGGTTAGAGATGCGGCTGAGGTGAGTCATAAAGTGTCCCTCTTTCTTATCTCAAAAAGTTGGGTGGTCTGTGCGCTCCAAAAATCGTTTGGCATTGTGTACTAGACCCTTTCACCATGATGAGGTGCCTTCGTCAAAAGGGCCCTACTCTACCCACACCAGTCAGTGAAGCAAGCAAACAAAAATGTCATGCTCTCAAACTGGAAATTTACACATCTATGTATCTACAGTATCTATAGCGATAGAAACCAATGTTTAATATTGAACCTAGCTGTGCTTTAAAGTGTACCCAAGGTGAATAAAAAGAAAAAAAAATGTGATGCTTACTGAAAGCTACATATCTTACGTGTCACGATTTTTGAAGCAATTTTTTGAGTGACAAGCGATCGCTTCCGCAATTTCACATCGTGGGTACGTGTACCTGATTAGACGAATGGCGCCATGTGACTCATGCCGATTAGGACCTTTGCGGGCGGCGGATCGGATCTTTAAGATCCTCGGTGACTCCCACCCAAAGTGCCCTGATCATTTGAACTCTCGTTCACACTTGTTGTGTGACGTTGCGTGTCACCGCTGGTAGGAAGATGGATCTGGCAATGCTTGATCAGTCGGCTGCATCGCTGAGAGCTGAGACACACCAGAAAAGCTCCCCAAACGGTTTAAAAAGCTCTTCCCAATGTAGTGCTATGGGTTTTGTTTTTTTTAACAAAACCTCATCACTCCAGTGTGCATAGACAAAACTCAAAACACTCAGAAAAACTCCTTTGGTGTGCACCAGGCCTGAGCGTTCCCTGAATCATCTACCAGTGAGTACGGGCCTTAAAGAGAACCTGTAACAGAAAAAAGTGCCCCTGGGGGGTACTTACCTGGGGACGGGGAAGACTCTGGATCCTATTGAGGCTTCCCCCTATCCTCCTCCATCCCATGGTGGTCTCACTTGGCTGCTTTGAACAGCGTAGACGCAGTATTGGCTCTTAGCTCGGAATCAGGTGGAAATAGCTGATCCCAGTCGGGTCCGCTCTACTGCGAAGGAGAAGAGGAGTGGGGTCGCGATCTATAGGAGAGTTCCAGGGGCAAACCCAGGACTTTCAAGCAGGGTGGGTGTTCCTGAAATGTCTCCATCAGCCACACACAATACAGTATAATAATATGGTAGGGCATCATGCTGGGTACACATAATGCAATTTCCCGTCTGACTGACAGGATGTGACAATTATTTCCTAAATGTTCGATCTGCTCCCGATTGACAATGGGATCGATCAGGAGTAGTTTGGATCCAGATAATAATGAGGACAGCCGACATTGCTAATGAAGGGGAAAGTGATAAGTGAAGCATTCACAAAGCAGGGTACAGGGCTGTGCTCATACCTGATTCTAAGTTCCCCAGAGCTGCCCCATGCTCTGTACACGCACTGCTGCTCCAAGCTCTGTACACACACTGCTGCTCCGTGCTCTGTACACACGCTGCTGCTCCATGCTCTGTACACACACTGCTGCTCCATGCTCTGTGCACACACTGCTGCTCCATGCTCTGTACACACACTGCTGCTCCAAGCTCTGTACACACACTGCTGCTCCGTGCTCTGTACACACACTGCTGCTCCGTGCTCTGTACACACACTGCTGCTCCATGCTCTGTACACACACTGCTGCTCCAAGCTCTGTACACACACTGCTGCTCCGTGCTCTGTACACCACGCTGCTGCTCCATGCTCTGTACACACACTGCTGCTCCATGCTCTGTACACATACTGCTGCCCCATGCACTATACACACGCTGCTGCTCCATGCTCTGTACACATACTACTGCCCCATGCACTGTACACACGCTGCTGCTCCATGCTCTGTACACATGCTGCTGCTCCATGCTCTGAGCACACGTTGCTGCTCCATGCTCTGTACACACGCTGCTGCTCCATTCTCTGTACACACCCTGCTGCTCCATGCTCTGTACACACCCTGCTGCTCCATGCTCTGTACACACCCTGCTGCTCCATGCTCTCTACACACCCTGCTGCTCCATGCTCTGTACACACCCTGCTGCTCCACGCTCTGTGCACACACTGCTGCTCCATGCTCTGTACACACCCTGCTGCTCCATGCTCTGTACACACCCTTGCGCTCCATGCTCTGTACACACCCTTGCACTCCATGCTCTGTACATACCCTGCCGCTCCATGCTCTGTGCACACCCTGCCGCTCCATGCTCTGTGCACACCCTGCTGCTCCATGCTCTGTACACACCCTGCTGCTCCATGTTCTGTGCAAACACTGCTGCTCCATGCTCTGTACACATACTGCTGCCCCAAGCTCTGTACACACACTGCTGCTCCAAGCTCTGTACACACACTGCTGCTCCGTGCTCTGTACACCACGCTGCTGCTCCATGCTCTGTACACACACTGCTGCTCCATGCTCTGTACACATACTGCTGCCCCATGCACTGTACACACGCTGCTGTTCCATGCTCTGTACACATACTACTGCCCCATGCACTGTACACACGCTGCTGCTCCATGCTCTGTACACATGCTGCTGCTCCATGCTCTGTACACATGCTGCTGCTCCATGCTCTGTACACACGTTGCTACTCCATGCACTGTACACACCCTGCTGCTGCTCCATGTTATGTGCAAACACTGCTGCTCCATGCTCTGTATACACACTGCTGCTCCATGCTCTGTACACACGTTGCTACTCCATGCTCTGTACACACCCTGTTGCTCCATGCTCTGTACACACCCTGTTGCTCCATGCTCTGTACACACCCTGCTGCTCCATGCTCTGTACTCACGCCGTTGCTACATCCAAAGTCAACTGTAGCAGGGAAAGAAAGTGGGCAGGGCAGCACATAGTGCAGGCAGCAGCACAGTGCTGTGAGCTGCAGGGTACCTGCAGATATTCTGATGTCTCAACTTGTGCCTGTCCCCAGACACTGCAGCGGCCCTGATCTGAGGGGGGATTCTGGGCAGCTGTAATCCCCCCTGCGTTTGCCTATGGGTTCCTGGCAGGAGCGATAGAGGGTGAGGAGGGTGGCGTGGGAAGCTTCTGGAGGATCCAGACAGTTCCCTCTACCTATGTAAGTATCTACCATAGCCATATATCTATATTATGTAGCGTATGTATGGTAGTCTAGGGCCAATTTTGGGGAAGCCAATAAACTTAACTGGATGTTTTTGGGAAGTGGAAGGAAACAAGAGTGCATGGAGGAAAGCCACACAGACATCAGGAGAACATACAAACTCCATGCAGATAGTGCCCTGGCTGGGTTTCGAACCAGGGACCCAGCTATGCCACTACGCCACAGTGCCGCCATGACTCATTATGCCACTCTACCTTCCTACTGGCAGAGCGCTATGGAATGGGTGTGGCCCATTGATGGGGGTGTGTCTTACAGTGTGTAGCATGGCAATCTGCTGATTGGGACATCAGGGACAGACCAGCGCAAGGTCTAGGCTAGGAATTAAACACAGTGTTTCATTTTTTCAGTTTACACTGTTGATGTGCTAATGTGGGGGTTGGAAGTTGGAACAGCAGCAAAGTTTTTTCAGAATTCCTGGAATTCCTTGTAAGCAGCACTGCAGAAACTAGAGATTCCTTTGCTTGAATGAGTTGTCCAAGTGCTGCACTTGATCTGCCAGTATCTTCAGCACATGGACTGGCAGTCTGGCACGTTAATAGCATGAGTCATGGAGGTAGGTGAGTCACTGAACAGGAAGAGCCCTGACTTCCCCACAACTCAGCAACAACATTACTCACTGTTCCTCTAGTCTGAAAAAAAAAACAAGAGTTAACTAGAACTTTAAAGACACAAAGGGCCTGATCCACTTCAAGTTTTCTCCTAAGTGATATTTTCACATTATAAATAAAACCATAGCTCCCAACTGTCCCTCTTTGGGAGACCTGTCCCTCTGTCCCTCTTTCCTCATTTGTCCCTCTTTCAGGACTTTGTCCCTCTTTCTATGTAAATATATGTATTTCCAGCGGTTCTGGAGGTGTGTTTAGCTTCTAAGGGTACAATGGTTAATTTGCATATATTCAGCAGTGGTGCTCTGGGAGACATCTCGAGCTCACTCCAACCTGAATTATCGCAAATTCTTTCTGTTTTAGGAAAGCAAATTTTTGTTTTTCTCTACTAAAAAATGTGTTTGATTGACTCCAAACTTTATTCCCATCCTTTAAATTGATATATTTCTAATTTTCAAATGTTAATATGAAGGAAAATGAACCGGAATAGAGAGGACCAGCGTTGTCTGAATTATAAAACAACATATTTTTCTTATGAAATCTTTATGGAATCTTTATGAAATCTTTATCTTTATCTTTTACATAGTTATTTGGGTTGAAAAAATACATCCATCCATCGAGTGACTAGGGGTGTGTCTGGGGCGTGATTAGTGGTGAGGCAGGGGCGTGGCTTAAAGTGAACCAGAGACAAAGCACCCTTCTGTATTTTACCATATATATCAGTGGGAACATTAGAGAAAACACCTGCTCTGCTTTTTGTTTCATTCTCAGCTGTGATAAGAATCCCCGACTGAGCATCAGTCTGGCTTTGCCGGGAATGATTATAGCTGAGTCAGTATAGCAGAGCCACAAGGGGGCAGGCTTGGGCTTAAAAAGACACCAGAGAAGACAGACTCATTCAGTAGCAAAGCTAGACTGAATGTTCAGTCATTCTTATCAGAGGCGATAACAGACAGATTAAACAGAGAACAATGAAACAAAGAGCAGATTAGGTGTTTACTGTCATGTTCCCACTGATTTATAAGGTAAAATACAAGAGGGTGCTTCGTCTCTGGTTCTCTTTAAGTGTCCCTCTTTCTCATCTCAAAAAGTTGGGAGGAATGAATAAAATGCTTTGTAAGCCACCAGCAAGCAAGGAAATACTCCGAATAATTGCAAAGTGCTGAAAAGTTATTTTAAAGAGAAGATGAAAAATGATCTCCGCTGAGAAAACTTAGGAGAATAAGTGGATTGGATCGGCCCACTTTCAAGACACAAGGAAAATCTAAGGGCCCATTCACCCTCCAAAGTGACAAAGCTACCATATTGTGCTGGTGATTTTACTGCGATTTGCGAGGTAAATTCACTGTACACTCTGGCGATTGCCGACGATCGCGATCAGCGATCTTATAAGCACTGTATTGCGATCGCTCTGGAATCATCAAATCTTGCAATTGCCGTTAATCGCAAATCGCGGCAGTGGCCATCGCGGCAGTGAGATCACTGCCATATGGTTACAATTGCGCTAGCGATGTAAAAAACGCTGGCGCTTCGGCAATTAGCGGGAATCATCCGCTAATCGCCTTAGTGTGAATGGGCCCTAAGGCTAGGGTCACAGTGGTGCATTGCGGTGTAACAGCTGCTCTGAAATGCAGCTTGCGTATAGCAAGGTTCACAGTGCGGGGTGCGTTGCGGTACAACGATACTGCATGCAGTGGGTTACCACAAAACCCGTGTGTAACGACTACAGTGAAGCATACTTTTCATTGGCTGTATGCTTCACTGTATGCGATGGAACATACGGATAATGTGTGGCGAAGCTTTCCCCATCTGTTGTGTTGCGTTCCTGCTGCTACAAGGAGTGCAGCGCAACGATCACTGTAAACGTCATCTAAAACTTTTCTTTTCATACATTTTTTGGCATTTAGTTTGGATTCACATTCTTGGTGTCCTCCCAATTCCCTCCATGGTTCTGCTGTAAAGTCCGCAACTCAGATGGGTTGTGGGCTACTGTGCATGCGTGGTCCTGGCTGTGTGCCTCCTTGGTTCTTCTGTAGTCAGGAGCATTCTGCGCATGCACAGTTACAAGTCTTAACTAACTGTGCATGCGCAGAACGCTCCCGAGCCACGGCTATGAGTGGGAATCAAGGAGGGCACTCGGCCGGGGAAAGCCCATGTACATTAGTCCGTGCTGGTCATGGACTTTAACGGGTGTGACAACTGAACAATAGAGGGGACTTGGAGGACACCAAATGACACCGGGCAGAGGCGGCCTTGGGGGGGGGGGGGGGGGGAAGTGGGGCGGTCGCCGCAGGCCCCGCACCTGAACAGGGCCTCACAGACATGCCCACTGCGCTTGCACTGAGAGCCCCGTTCCTTCTGGTCAGCTCATGCTCAGGTGCTAACCCAGCGGCGCACGTGTCCTTGATTGCATGCCCACGGACGAGAGCGCTCTGTGCATTGCCATTATGATTTATGTCATGCGCATAGCATTCCCGGCCATGGGCGTGCAAATTACCACCGACCCAGCACCGACCACGGCGAGTCTGCAACAATCAACCTCTCACAGGACTCAGGAGTGTCATATTTTGGAATTTGCTAAACAGGTAAAGATTCTACAATACCACCAACAGAATCAGAGTCAGCCAGCAAAGTCAGGCCAACAGACAACACATATCACCCTGTCCCCGGGTGGTGGTGCAGGATAGGCATGGGGAGCTCCCCATTCAGCCAAGCACCCATCCCCAGCCAGTCTGGTACACACCCCTAGCTTCCGAGCCAGTCTGGTACACACCCCTAGCTCCCCAGCCAGTCTGGTACACACCCCTAGCTCCCCAGCCAGTCTGGTACACACCCCTAGCTCCCCAGCCAGTCTGGTACACACCCCTAGCTCCCCAGCAAGCCTGTATCTATCCATAGCTCCCCAGCCAGCCTGTATCTATCCTTAGCTCCCCAGCCAGCCTCTACCTATCCTTAGCTACCCAGCCAGCCTCTACCTATCCTTAGCTTCCCAGCCAGCCTCTACCTATCCTTAGCTCCCCAGCCAGCCTCTACCTATCCTTAGCTCCCTAGCCAGTCTCTACCTATCCTTAGCTCCCCAGCCAGCCTCTATCTATCCTTAGCTCCCCAGCCAGCCTCTATCTATCCTTAGCTCCCCAGCCAGCCTCTACTTATCCTTAGCTCCCCAGCCAGTCTCTACCTATCCTTAGCTCCCCAGCCAGTCTCTACCTATCCTTAGCTCCCCAGCCAGCCTCTACCTATCCTTAGCTCCCCAGCCAGTCTCTACCTATCCTTAGTTCCCCAGCCAGTCTCTACCTATCCTTAGCTCCCCAGCCGCCAGTCTCTACCTATCTTTAGCTCCCCAGCCAGGCTCTACCAATCCTTAGCTTCCCAGCCAGGCTCTACCTATCCTTAGCTCCCCAGCCAGGCTCTACCTATCCTTAGCTCCCCAGCCAGCCTCTACCTATCCTTACCTCCCCAGCCAGCCTCTACCTATCCTTAGCCCCCCAGCCAGCCTAGCACCCATCCCTAGCCAGTCTGGTACACACCCCTAGCTCCCCAGCCAGCCTCTACCTATCCCCAGCTCCCCAGCCAGCCTGGCACACATCCGTAGAGCACCAGCTAGCCTAGTACCATTTCCAGTTTATTGGTTAGCTTAGTGGCCTTTAACAAACCTAATGGTTTTTAAGGCGTACTGCATTAGAAGTGGACAAGCCTGTGAGCATGGTGGTATAGTAGATGGTCTACATGTATGGCTCTAGGCCCCGCATACGACACTTGCCCCAGGCCTTACATACTCTAAGGCCACCTCTGCACCGGGGCTGGAAGAACCCCCAGGAAATTTTTTTTGTTTCCAGTTTACTTTGAATGTGAAAGGGGCCTCACATGGTGCTCCAGCCCAGAGCTGGATCATCCACAAGGCAAACCTAGGCAGCTGCCTAGGGCCTGGAGACAGTCTAGGGGCCTGGTGGAAGCTAGCCCCCACCAAATCTCACAAAAAAATCCAGGTAGTCATCTGCTACTTTGCCTAGGTCCACATTTCTTCTTAATCCAATTCTGCTCCAGCCTCCAATAATTTTAACTAGCAGGAAGTTTTTAAATGCCAAATTATGTTAGTATAAAGGGATTATATTGTGTTTTTTCTTTCTCTGCAAATTATCTCTGCTAAGCAGCAGCATTTAAAGTGATAGTACATGCCTGTTGATGGACAGTGGTACGGATGTACTCATTACAGGAGATTTAGAGGATTTCATATTCCGGGCTTTTGTTGTGCCTGTAGAGAGAGGATTAGTAACCGCACAATGGCTGCTGGGTGTGTCAGGCTGCTGATTATTGCAGGTTATTAGAGATGGTGAATCAGGACCATCTCACAGCCTCTGTTAGGAGCCATGCTAAGCCCCATACACACACTTAACAGCGGTCTTTTATGCCTAGTACACACCATACAATTTTCTGTTAGATTTCACCATACAATTTTCTGTTAAGGTAGCCATACACTGGTCGATTTGCCATCAGATCAAGCAACAGATCGATCCCTCTGTGATCGAATCTGATCAGAGAGGGATCGTATGGCTGCCTTTACTGCAAACAGATTGTGAATCGATTTCACTATGAAACCGATTCACCATCTGTGGAGCTGCCGCTGTCGCTGCCCCCCGCATACATTACCTGATCCGGCCGGCGCGAGTCCCCCGGTCTCCGCTGTCTCTTCTCCGCTCTGGGCTCCAGCTTTACTTTACTTCCTGCTGGGGGAAGTTTAAACAGTAGAGGGCACTCAACTGTTTAAACTTCCTGCCGGGACAGGAAGACGTGAAGCCTGCTAGAGCCCAGCGCGTAATAGAGGCATCGGAGACCAGGGGACTCGCGCCGGTGGAAAAGGTAATGTATTGCCACTTGCGTCAGTCGTCGGACATTCAAATGCTGCTATCGACACACTCCAGACCCCGCCGGCGATTGAGCGAAATCTTCCGCATGGACAGATCAACGGGAACAATCGATTTCAGACGGGAATTGATCGTTTGGTCAGCGTTTGTGCAACGATTTCACAGCAGATTCGATCGAAAAAAATCGTTAACTGTATGGGCCCCTTTAAGGTAGCTATACACTGGTCGATTTGCCATCAGATTCGACCAACAGATAGATCCCTCTCTGATCGAATCTTTACTGCAAACAGATTGTGAACCGATTTCAGCCTGAAACCGTTCACAATCTGTTGTGGTGGTGGTGGTGCTGCCGCCGCTCCCCCGCCCGCATGCCCACATACATTACCTGCTCTGCCAGCGCGACTCCAGTCCCCAGGTCTCCGCTATCTTCTCCGCTCTGGTCTCCAGGTCCAGCATGCTTTACTTCTTCCTGCCCGGCAGGAAGTTTAAACAGTAGAGCGCCCTCTACTGTTTAAACTTCCTGCCGGGCAGGAAAAACTGAAGCATGCCGGAGACCAGCCCGGACACGGAGCAGCGGTGACCGGGGGTAGTCGTGCCAGCGGAGCAGGTAATGTATGCGTCTCTATTGCGTCGGTCGTCGGGTACTCGAACGCCGCTAGCGACGCGCTCCCTACCCGCGGGCGATCGACGGTAATTTTCCACACGAAATGGATCGAAATTCAGCGTGTAGCGCGAATGATTGGCAGCAGATTCAATTCCAGTGATCGAATCTGCTGTCGAAACGGCGGCAAATCGGGCCAGTGTATGGCCAGCTTTAGATTTTTCTGTTAGATTTCCTGTTAGATTATTTTCTGTAGAGACTGGTCATTATCTCTGGTGCATTGTCTTCTGGTTATCTCCTGCTGAGTAGAACAATGCCTAATTGCTCGGCAGATAGATGTTTAGATAGATAATTTCCAACATGTTGGAAATTATCTGGCAGGTAAATTTAATGCCTAGTACACACCATACAATTTTCTGTTACCGGTCGATTTTTCTGTTAGATTTTCAGTAAGATTTTCTGTTAGATTATTTTCTGTAAAGTACTGGTAGAGACTGGTCATTATCTCTGGTGCATTGTCTTTTGGTTATCTCCTGCTGAGTAGAGCAATGTTTAAAGGGGAACTGAAGTAAGAGGTATAAGGAGGCTGCCATATTTATTTCCTTTTAATCAATACCAGTTGCCTGGCAGCCATGCATGTTTTGCATGCAAGTAAAATGAGCTTTGCCATTAGGGCCCGTTTCCACTGGAGCGGAAACCGCTCCGAATCCGCAGAGTTTCCTCGCAGGCAAATCGCGCGGGGAAACTCTGCCATAGGAAACTATGGCGCCGCCGGCCGAATTGCTTACCCTAGCGATTCGGTCGACACTAGCCACAGATTTTGCGCAGGAGGCTGCAAATCCCACAGCCGTGCATGGCACAGCTTCTGGGATTCGCCTACGATCCCACACACCCAGAAGTGCCACCGCGCGTCTCACTGACGCATGCGGCATCAAGTGGAAACGGGCCCTTAAACCAGACAATGTATAGTGCTGCATCAAAGAAATTCTCTTTCTCAAGCAGTAGCAGTTTCATTTTAAAGGACAACTGAAGTGAGAGACATATGGAGGCTGCCATATTTATTTCCTTTTAAAGAGACTCTGAAGCGAGAATAAATCTCGCTTCAGAGCTCATAGTTAGCAGGGGCATTGTGTGCACCTGCTAAAACGCCGCTATCCCGCGGCTAAACGGGGGTCCCTTCACCCCCAAGTCCCCCCTTGCAAAATTCACGACCAACTTGGTCGTGATTTTGCTCCTCCTGGAGGCAGGGCTAACGGCTGCAGCCCTGCCTCTCAGCGCCGTCTATCAGACGCACATCGCCGCCTCTCCCCCGCCCCTCTCAGTGAAGGAAGACTGAGAGGGGCGGGGGAGAGGTGGAGATACGCGTCTGACAGACGCGCGTGGGGCAGGGCTGCGGCGGTTAGCCCTGCCCCAATGCGGAAGCGCTCCCCCGCTGTACGGAGAGAATTTGGGGGTGAAGGGGCCCCCGTTAAGCCGCGGGATAGCGGCGGCTTGCTATCTATGAGGTCTGAAGCGAGATTTATTCTCGCTTCAGACTCTCTTTAAACAATACCAGTTGCCTGGCAGCCCTGCTGGTCTATTTGGTTGCTCTAGTCACACCTGAAACAAGCATGCAGCTAATCTATTTTTGTCAAATCTGACAATAATGTCAGAAACACCTGATCTGCTGCATGCTTGTTCAGGGTCGAAGGTTTTAGAGGCAGAAGACCAGCAAGGCTGCTTAAAAGGAAATACAGGCAGAAATAAACGCAGCCTCCATATCCATCTTTGAAGCTTCCCCCTGTGATGATTTTGTGGTAAGGTGCCACTAGCTAATGTGTTGAAAAAGAAATCCTATGCTGCCACCTTTTGGAAATTTTGAGGTATTACAATTCTGTAACACTACACAAAAAGATCACATTTATGGAAAATTATAATTACAGTCATGAAAAAGGGAAAGTCTTTTTTTTTCTTTAAATTTTAATTATTTTTTTTTAATGGGAATAAGATCACACAACATGCAGTGATGCAAGCAGAATAAACATGACAAGTGGGCAAAACAGTGGCTCAATGAAAAGAAAAAGCATATCATACAGAGTATTGGTAACCCGTTACTCCAAGAAAGCTAAGCATTGTAATTCAAAAGCTATGGCAGAAGTTCCCAAGAAGGGCCGGATTTCTAGAAAGGCCGCAAAGGTCCTGGCCTTGGGTGGCTGCAGGGCCAGTTTAAGGGGCCCTGTGGCCCTTGTGCAAACTTCAGCGTTGCCCCCCCCCATAACCCCTCTGCTCCTCGGGGCCCTGCAAGTATATTAGCAGCAATAATTACCTAACTCCCGGCGGGTGAGCGGGCAGGCAGCAGCTGCACTAGGAGACACGCTGTCTCCCTCCTTCTTTATGACCCATCGCGTCATGTGTAAACACACGCCAGGTCATAGAGTGGGAGGGAGTGCAGCCGCTGCCCGCCCGCTCACCCGCCGGGAGTAAGGTAATTATGGCTGCTAATATACTTGTAGCAGGGCCCCGGGGAGCAGTGCGAGAGGGGGGGGTTGGGAAGAATATATAGGAGGGTCGGCGCTGCTGGGGCCTCAGCAGAGGTCGGGGCCCCGGGGCACATGCCCCCCTTGCCTCTATGGTAGCCCTGGGCGGCAGGACATGGAAGAGGGGTTATAACAAATGGAAGAGGAGGCTATGCATGAAATGGGAGGGGGACTGCTGCACATGAATTTAATACCTGTAAAGGGGCCCATACACCTAACGATTTTCACGCCGATATACAGCAGATTCGATCACTGTGATCGGCTGTGAAATCGTTGCGCAAATGCTGACAGAATGATCGATTTCCGCCCGAAATCAATTGTTCCCATCGATTCTCATTGATCCGTCCGTGCGGAAGATTTCGCTCGATCGCCGGCGGGTCGGGAGTGTGTCGATAGCGGCGTTCGAATGCCCGATGACCGACGCTAGCTGCAATACATTACCTGCTCTGCCGGCACGTGTCCCCGCTCTCTCCGCTGTCTTCTTCTCCGCACTGGGCTCCTCCAGCTTCACTGAACTTCCTGTCCTGGCAGGAAGTTTAAACAGTAGAGCGCCCTCTACTGTTTAAACTTCCTCGGCAGGAAGTGCAGTGAAGCTGGAGGAGCCCAGCGCGGAGAAGTGACCGCGGTGAGAGCGGGGACACGCGCCGGCCGGGTCAGGTAATGTATGGGGGGGGGGGGGGCGCGGCTACAGCAGCAGCTTCACAGATTGTGATCAGTTTCATGCTGAAATCGATTCACAATCTGTTTGCAGTAAAGGTGGCCATACGATCCCTCTCTGATCAGATTCGATCAGAGAGGGATCTATCTGTTGGTCGAATCTGATGGCAAATCGACCAGTGTATGGCCACCTTTAGAGGTAGCTGTAGCTGCACATTAAATGTGAGTTGGGCTGCTGCGCATGAAAGAAGAACAATAAGAAAGTTGGCCTATGGGCAGAACAAAGCTATACCTTTCTGAATGGGGCAATCCAGTGGGATTGCTACCTGATTAAAACCCACCTCCCATAGATGGATTGAGCTGTAATGGGGCCCAAGGCAAGGTAGCAGATTTTGTGCCCCCTTGTGGTCCTTTTGGTAGGCTGAAGTGAAGAGAGGTCAAAGAAGATGGTAGGTGGGCCCGTTGACACCCACCAGGGCCGGCGCTACCATTAAGGCAAAGGATGCAGCTGCCCCAGGGCCCCAGAGCTTGTAGGGGCCCCCAGTGGCTACAAGAGGAAAAAAAAATTTCAAATCGGCCTTATAGTTTTTGAGAAAATCGATTTTAAAGTTTTAAAGGAAAAAAAAACACAATTAAAAACCTGCCGACTTTAATGGTTAATAGCAAATCCACCTTAAATGCTAGAAACCCTAAATTTGCAGGATATGTTAAGGAGATCATTAGGAATAAGAGGAAAAAACAATTTTTCAAAAAGACCTTATAGTTTTTGAGAAAATCGATTTTAAAGTTTAGAAGGAAAAAAGTATAGTTTTAAATGCGGTAAATGTAACTTTTAGTAGCAAACCTAACGGTAGTGTAATTTTACATGTATCAAAAGAAAGCGCAATCAATTTTCTGACGGGGTTTCCAGGGGGTCCATACGCAGCCGCAGCGCTTTGGCCAGGGATCGCTATACAGCCGCAATATGGCTGTATGAAGATTCCTGGCATTTTTTCCTATTTTCCCCAATTTTTTTTTTTTATGTTTAGAGTGTGGGAATTTAAAAAAAAAAAATTCCCCTCCTGAAACTTTTTAACCCCTTGTCACCCATGCAGGCTGGGATAGCCAGAATGTGGAGCTCTGACCGAATGGGACTTCACACCCTGACTATACCAGCTGCAAAAAAGGTCCCCTAATGCCGATTTTTGTTCCGGGGTATATGTTGGGGGGGCCCCCCAGGTTTATTTTGCCCTAGGGCCCCATTGTTGCTTAAACCGGCCCTGACACCCACTAGGCCCCCAAGCACCAACCTAGGTTTCCTCCGGGATGACCCTGCTCTGACTCATCCCAAAATTTTTGAATACTCTGCAATGTAGTCTGTCAGCATCAGGGGAATTACAACAGAAGCAGAAACTTGGAGATGATGGAAACATATTAGGGCTGGTGCACACCAAGTGTTTTTGGTAACGTTTTCAAAACTGCTGCCGCTTGGCTAATGTATCTCATTGGGATGATGCACACCAGCGGTTTGAGGTTTTTAGCAAACTGCAAACGTGGCTCCTGCTGCACTTTTGCGGTTTGCAGAAGCGTTTCTGCCTCAATGTAAAGTATAGGAAAAGCTCTGAAAACCGCCAGATCAGAGCGGTTTTCCAGGCACTTTTGTTACAGAAGCTGTTCAGTAACAGCTGCTTTACTGTAACAATATATGAAATCTGCTACACAAAAATGCTCCAAACGCTAGGCATGTTTAGAAAACCTCTCTAAACATGCCTAGAATCGCTCTGAAAATCTGCTTCAAAAATCTCTGGCGTTTTGCAGATCTGCCAGAAGTTTTTTTGTGTGTACTGGGCCTTAGAGAGCTTTTTAGCCTGCACATAATCATCTTTACTACTGGCAGACATGGAAAAAAGAAAAAAAAACAGCAACAACTGCCATTATTTACAGTATAACCACACCCGGTAACAATGCGATTGGCTAAAAGGTTGTTTTTTTTTCTTCTTTAGAGATATAAATATGCACAGAGGGAGCTACTGGTTGCTTGGCAGTTGGACATTATTTCCCACAATGCCACAAGGTTCACAAACAGTAAGCTGGCAGGACCATAGTCATGACATCACACTGTGGGAGGGGTTTCACCACATGCTGTTGCTTATATTTGCGGTCTGTGAACCGCGTTGCATTGTGGGAAATAACAGCTGTTGCCAGCTGCCAAGCAAGCAATATTTTCCTCTCTGCATATTACAGTAAACAAACACTCCATACAGATCACATGGCAGAACTAATGATGTCACCACCAGTGATACATGTCAGAATGTAAATCAGGGTGAGGAAAGATTTTACAATGGGCAAAAACTGAATAGATATAGGCTATCATTCATAAAGCATTTCCGCATGCGGAAATGCTTAAAACAGCTGACTTTACCGACCACTCAGCATAGTCAGCATTCATAAAGGCTCTTTCCGCATGGAAAAAATGACACTACCGAGCAGAGTGATAAATCACCGCCTTGTGCGGTGATTATCGGAACAAATGTAGCAAAATGTTCATTCATGAAGATCACCGCAAGCGGTGTGAGGTCGGGAAGTTCCGCTCCCTCTGATGTGGCGATACCAATGCAAGTGAATGGAGACACACAGACCTCCCAGGCAGCTGCAGCAGAGCGGAACACGGAGAAATGTATCAACTCGGCAGCTTCCGTGTCTCCGCAAGCCTACCGCCAGCCTACCGCCAGCCTAGTTCGGGGAATCTGCGCACTGCTTCCGCACATGGATACTTTTTTATGAATGCCCACCCAGAAGCAGTGGCGTAGCTAAGGAGTTGTGGGCCCCGATGCAAGTTTTACAATGGGGCCCCCCAAGCACTCTATATATAGCAATTGATACAGCGCACCAAAACCTGCCAATGGCAACTACAGTGTCAGAGGTGCAAGAAGGGGATGGGGAACAGTTTGTTAATGATTACTACTATTCAAAGTATCTATAGAAGGGATTTTTACAAGCACCGGACCAATAGACAGCTTATACTATAGTTGAGGGAGGGCCCTTCGGGGCCCCTCTGGCCCAAGGGCTCCGATGCGGTCGCTACCTCTGCAACCCCTATTGCTACGCCCCTGCCCAGAAGTCTAAAAATCCGCCAGCTGTGTTTTCCCGCACAGATTCTTTTTACCGACAAGCTGTTCATGAATGATAGCCATTATCTATAAATGAAAAAAAAGCAATTTTATTCATTGTTATTTTCATTACAGTTCCTATACAGGGCAGGATCCAGAGGCTTCCCTCTCCCGAGGTGAGTGGTATACCGCATGGAGACAATCCGGGTTCAAGGTGGACACACATGATACAATAAAATGTTCGATTTTTCCAACAAAAAGGTTCGGTTGTATAGAAAAATGTAATGTTTTATTTCTTCTTCAGACATGTACTATAAGATGTGTAAGATAGATTGCAGATTTCTCGATTAAGGCTGCTTTCACAGTAAGACGTTACAGGCGCATGTTAGAGCAGCCTGTAACGCACCCCCACCGCACAGCAATGAAAAATCAATGGGCTGTTCACAGTGCCCACGTTGTGTTACATTGTAACGCAGCACGTCAGGTTAAAATGCTGCATGCAGTACGTCAGGGGTCGAGTGGTGCGTGGACGCGGGTGAACGGCGTCCACTTACTGTTTCCCTGGGGTGGACGCCGTTCACCCTGCCATGTTCGGAGGGGAGCAGCGCAGTGGAAAGAGAGCTGTGAGCAGCGGTGGAGAAGGGGGGCCATTTCCCCCCCCCCTCCCCTCACCTTAGGTGCTCTCTTTCCCTCGCTCTCCCCTCCTGAAGTAAAGTGCGCGCAGCCGGCAGCGGGCGGGACTTACCTCTCCTCGTTCCGGCGTCGGATCTGCGTGCAGCTGCTCTGGTCTGTATCAGACCAGACTTGCGGCACGCACATCCGGAGTTCCGACGACGAGGAGAGGTAAGTCCCGCCCGCTGCCGGCTGCGTGCACATTACTTCAGGAGGGGAGAGCGAGGAAAGGAGAGCACCCTAAGGTGCTGCTCACAGCTCTCCTTCCACAGCGCTGCTCCCCTCCTGCTGGGGGACACCTATTCTGGGCACATATACCCCTGGCTACATATACTGGGCACATATACCCCTGGCTACATATGGGCACATATACCCCTGGCTACATATGGGCACATATACCCCTGCCTACATATACTGGGCATATATACCCCTGGCTACATATACTGGGCATATATACCCCTGGCTACATATACTGGGCACATATACCCCCTGGCTGCATATACTGGGCATATATACCCCTGGCTACATATACTGGGCATATATACCCCTGGCTACATATACTGGGCATTTATACCCCTGGCTACATATACTGGGCATATATACCCCTGGCTACATATACTGGGCATATATACCCCTGGCTACATATACTGGGCATATATACCCCTGGCTACATATACTGGGCATATATACCCCTGGCTACATATACTGGGCATATATACCCCCTGACTACATATACTGGGCATATATACCCCTGGCTACATATACTGGGCACATATACCCCCCTGACTACATATAGTGGGCACGTATACCCCTGGCTACATATACTGGGCACGTATACCCCTGGCTACATATACTGGGCACGTATACCCCTGGATACATATACTGGGCACGTATACCCCTGGCTACATATACTAGGGATATATACCCCTCGCTACATATACTAGGCACATATACCTCTGGCTACATATACTGGGGACTACTATACTCATGGCTACTTATACTGCGGACACCTATAGACCTGGCTACCTATGCTGGGGGTACCTATTTTGGGGGAACTGCTGTCAGATTATCTGCTGTTATGTATTTTGGGGAACAGCTGCCAGATTGTGTGTATGTTAGAGGAACAGCTGCTGCCAGATTACGTGTATTTTGGGGAACAGCTGCCAGATTATGTGTATGTTAGGGGAACGACTGCTGCCAGATTATGCGTATTTTGGGGAACTGCTGCCAGATTGTGTATGTTTGGGGGACCACTGCTGCCAGATTATATGTATTTTGGGTGTTACGTGTATTTTGGGTGATCCGCTGCCAGGTTTCGCGTATTTTGGGGAACTGCTTCCAAATTATGTGTATGTTGGGGGAACTGCTGCTGCCACACTGTCTATTTTGGGGGAACCACTTCCATATTATCTGTATTTTGGAGGAACTTCTACCAGATTATGTGTATGTGTCTTTTTGGTGAAATGCTGTCAGATTACATCTATTTTGGGGGGATACACTACGGCAGAGCTCAAACTTCCCTGGCAGACCTTTTACATCACTGCTAAGGTCATGTATATTTGGCCCCACCCATGACCACGCCCACATTATGCTTGACCACGCCCATTTTTCGGCGCGCCGGTTTTCCGGGTGAGTCCACTCACTTCTTTTTCCAGGACTAGACCCCTGCAGTACGTTATAAGCGGCTAAGCCGCGTTAGACTGTTTGCACATGCTCAGTAGTGTTGGAGGAGGAGGTCTCCCCTCCTCCTCCTCGGCCAGACACATGGCTAATTAATATTCACTGCACGGTGTGACGTGCAGTGTTTACTTCCTGGAGCGGCCGCTCTGTGCGGCGATTGGCCAGCGGGACCACGTGATGCCGCATGCGTCCAAGAGTACGCATCGCGGCATCACAGACGCCAGAGTGAGCTGCACAACGCTGCTCAGTCTGACGTCCACATCCAACAACACCAGGCGTTGCGTTAGGGGCACGTTATGCAACCATAACGTCCCCTAAAATTGAACGTCCTGGTGTGAAAGCAGCCTTAGGGTAGGTACACAGTGAGAGTTGCATTGCATTCCCTGTAACAGCGGGAACGCAATGCAACGTAATGGGAAAGCAGCGGGGCACGTTATCTGAGCATTGCATTGCATACAGTGAAGCATACAGTCAACAAAAAGTATGCTTCACTGTACTGTTAACGTTATGCAGTAAATGCCCCGCACTCAACGTCAAAACCAGTGATGCTCGTAATCAGCTAATTACGGTTATGCAAATTTTTGTGTACATTTTCACAATTACGCCTATACGTAATTACGATTTGTACATTTAATAGATTTTGCAGCCATTCGTAATTTTGCATAATTTTCATGTAATTTCATGCTGACTTTAGCAGTGAATAGCAAAGCCCCCATACATGCTATTGACATAAAAAGTGCTACATAACAGTGGGTACAAGTCAAAAAAAGAATTTTCCAAAAAGACATTGGCCTCAATTCACTAAGATCATGCTGGAGATAATAAGGCAAGAGAAAACTTACCTCCACACAGTGAGAGAGTTATCTTAACTCTTCATTCCTTAAGTTACCTCCTCTGTAGTTAATTTACCTCCTCTGTAGTTAATTTACCTCCTCTGTAGTTATTTTCACATGCAGTTAATTAACAGCCTGTCTTTAACTCTGGAGTTATTTTAAGGATTGAAGAGTTAACTTAAAGACAGAACAGTTAACATTAGGTTTGCCTGAGGTAAAATGTTTCCTGAATACTACATGCCTTATCACCATGGTACCAACTCTAGAAGAGTTATTAAAGACAGGAGATAAGCTTAGTGAATTGAGGCCATTGTAGTTTTTGAGAAAATCAATTTTAAAAATGCAAAGAAAAAATGTTGTTTAAACTCAGAAAAATGACAGTTAAAATACCATTTTTTCTTTGCATTTTTAAAATCGATTTTTCTCAAAAAGCTCTTTTTGAAAAATTGTTTTTTTTTGTACCCGCTATTCTCCGTAACATATGTAGCAATTTTAGGAGCAATAGCATGTTTGGCTGCTTTCCTATTAACCACTAAATTCGGCACAAAGTTATGCGAAATTTCATAAACATTACATGAAATTATGAAATTATGAGGAGGGCTTTTTGGTTCCTTTTATCCCCCTATACATTCCTAGTAGTTTGGGTCACCCTGAGCTGCTTGGTTACTCTGTTGTACTCGACCAAGCCCTATTTCATACAGCCTTATCAATCCCTGCCATGTACTGATGAGGACCAAAAGTCCGAAACAGGCTGTCTACATGTGGGTTTGGTATGGCTGTGTAAAACTTAAAGGGACTCCGAGCAGTGTAGAAACTATGGAAAGATGCATATCATTTTAAAGCTCTCTTTCTCCTCTTTCCAATGATATATAAACCGCTGCCCTACACTTTTTAGTTTTCGCTATTTTCGCGATTGAAATTGCTGCGGCCGCGATTTCAATCGCGAAAATAAAGAAAACTAAAAGGCGTAGAGCGACGATTTAGGTGTCGCCAGAAAGAGGAGAAATAGAGCTTTAAAATGATATCCATCTTTCCATAGTTACTTGTATTACACAGGACGACACTTTCCCCAGAGTCAGCAGCTCCATTCAGCAGAAAAAGTCGGCCTGTGTAATACGATGTAACTATGGAAAGATGGATATCATTTTAAAGCTCTCTTTCTCCTCTTTCTGGCAACACCTAAATCGTCGCCCTACGCCTTTTAGTTTTCTTTATTTTCGCGATTGAAATCGCGGCCGTGGCAATTTCAATCACGAAAATAGCGAAAACTAAAAGGTGTAGGGTGGTGGTTTATATATCATTGGAAAGAGGAGAAAGAGAGCTTTAAAATGATATGCATCTTTCCATAGTTTCTGCACTGCTCGGAGTCCCTTTAAAGCTATAGGCTTGCTATATACCAGCGGTTCTGGATGCTTGCTTGTCTTAACAAGGGCGGAAAGGGATAATTTGCATATTTAGTAGTAGTGCATTGTGGGTAACCACAAATGTTCATTTATAACTGAATTATTGCAAATTTCCTTCTGGTTTAAGAAGGCAATTACACCAACCTTTACTTTTTTAGTAGGAGGGCTTTTTGGTTCCTTTCATCCCCCTATACATTCCTAGTAGTTTGGGTCACCCTGAGCTGCTTGGTTACTATGAAATTATGAAATATTACATTCCAAATGAATTACAATTTTCTCTGAAATTTCACATTGCGATGCATAATTGCGAATTTCGATGCAAAATTTTGCATATGTGAAATTTCGGCCCACGATTGCTCAAAACGCACTGCAATGGCCGCACTGCGCACATCACATTGTTTTTTATTGCAATGCAACTTTTTGCGTTACAATGTGGTTGTTACGACGCACTGCAATAGCCCACTTTGAACCTAGCCTTAGAAACCTAAGCAATTTTTCAGAGTTTTTAATTATTTTTGAACGCACGTGTGTGGTACATTGGTCAGATTTTTTGAACATTACAATCAATCAGCGAAATCAATCGTAATTGTCGAATTAAAAAATTGTATGTTGTGTGTGCACCTTAATAGATTGACTGTCGAGGTTTATGTATCTGTGGGGTCTGGTCAGTTACAGTCACAGCATTCATTCACAGATTAGTTGCCATTATGGGGTCGCTGGGGTTAGGAGGGGGTTCTTCCTTGTGACACAAAGTTGTGTTTTCAGCTGTTGTTTTATCTACTTTTGGGTTTATAGGTTGTTCTTACTGGCTCTTTGAATTCCTTGCTGTGATTATTGATGTTATACATCCATGTAGCAAACTTCTGTTTATTCTGCAGCCACCCAGCCCTGTGATGCCAGAGCTTGGTCCCTAGAATTGGTACTACTGCTTGTCGCCATTTATAGTAAGACTGAAGCAATTTTGTTTTTTATAAAAAGATTAAGATACTTACCTAAGAAGAAGGAAGGCTCTGGATCAGGGCCAGTTTTTGCAGCCTGAAAGAGAACCTGAGATGGGGTTCTGACAATGCAATCCACATACAGAGGCTGGGTCTGCCTATACTGCCCAGCCTCTGTTGATATTTCAATCCCCCCTAAGCCCCCCCTGCGCTCTGCTATCCCCCATAAAACACAGCCGCGCTGTCGACACACAGCGTGTCGCAGCGGGCTGTGTTTATCTCTGTACTGTCAGTCTGCCCCTCCCCCAGCCTCCTGCATAGCTCCGGTCCCCACCCGCATCCCTTCCCTCCCCGCTGATTGGAGGGAAGGGACGTGGGCAGGCCCGGAGCTATGCAGGAGATGGGGGGAGCACGTAGAGTGACAGTACAGATGTAAACACAGCCCGCACAGCGCGGCTGTGATTTATGGGGGATTGCAGAGCGCAGGGGGAATTTAGGGGGGATTGAAATAGCAACAGAGGCTGGGCAGTATAGTCAGACCCAGCCTCTGTACGTGGATTGCATTGTCAGAACCCCACCTCGGGTTCTCTTTAAGCCATACCTCCCAACTTTTGGAGACAGGAAAAAGGGACACTAAGACACGCCTCTACCACACCTTTTACCACGCTCCAATTTTTTCAAAAACACGCCCCTCCCCCATACAGTTTTCCCCTCCATCCTATGCAGAGATTGGCGCATGGAGTGATGTTGGGGAAGTTACTTAAAGTGAACCAGAGACGAAGCACCCTCATGTATTTTACCATAGAAATCAGTGGGAACATTAGAGAAAACACCTACCCTGCTCTCTGTTCCATCCTCACTGCTAAAAGTGTCTGTTATCTAGCTGAGATAAGAATCCCGGACTGAGCATTGAGTTTGGCTTTGCTATAATGACTCAGCTATAATGATTCCTGAGCAAAGCCAGCAGGGGGCAGGCTTGGACTTGAAGACAGCAAAGAACACAGTCTCAGCTATAATTATTCTGTAGCAAAGCCAGACCGACTGCTTAGTCGGGATTCTTATCTTAGAGGTGATAACAGGCAAATTAAACAGAGAACAATGTAACAAAGAGCAGATTAGGTGTTTACTGTCATGTTCCCACTGATTTATAAGGTAAAATACATGAGGTTGCTTCATCTCTGGTTCTCTTTAAAGAATAATCACAGCACACATATGTATTAAAGGATAAAAATTTGAGTAAATAGCTCTACATGAAGAGTTATGAATATATTAAATAAGAAACTATAGATTGAAATGTGCAAAATATTAAATTCTTTCTGGCAAAAACTTTACAAATCATAAATGTTAACACAGCGCCTACAAGTGCATAACGCTAGTCCCAGGACTGTAAATGCATAAAATCACACAACTATCCCTAAGTAAAGATCTTGTGCCTCGATATGGGTCATTAATAAGAGCAATAGCACAGAGGAATGCAACCAATATGATTGATCCATACAGGATTTCTGGCACTTCACAAGCATATTAAAAGATAAGCTACCCACCTCACTATTCAGATGCTCTGTAACCAGATAGAGGGTAGAGATCCCTTTCTCTCACTCTCTATCAACTTCAAAGACATTCCTGGCTGAGTTTTATGTTGTTGTGCTGCTGATGAAGTTCAGCGTGAGGCAAAGCTGCAGAGTGTGATGTGATGCATGTATTTTAGTGTTCTCTGCAAAGACTCTGTTCAGTGAAACAGTTAACTGAAAACACTCTCCTACTCTGTGAAGAGGTTGGGACATTTGACCTGTGCCCCGTGATGCCGTGACAGAGGCTGCAAAATGTTAGTGCCACAGAGAAACCGTGACACTTGGCCGGTCTGCCTGAAGCAAATATTGTGAGGACACCCCTCCCCCACATTCCTGCACACATTCGAAAGTCAAAAATTACCCCACATATGACACCCAGCAATCACCCCAAATATAAATGTCAACAATTGCCCCCACGTATCATCACTGATGTCAGTAAGCATTAGAGATGGCCCGAACAGTTCGAAATTCCGCCCGACTTTAGCATCGATTTTCTCAAAAACTATAAGGTCTTTTTGAAAACTTTTTTTTGCATCTTGGTGTTTCTAGGACTTACGGGGGCTTTGCTATTAACAACTAAAGTCGGCGGATTTTTACTGTAATGTAAAATGCAGGAAATAGGCAGATGCAGATTTTCTGCATTTTACATTACAATAAAAATCATCTGACTTTAGTGGTTAATAGCAAAGCCCCCTTAAGGCCTAGAAACACCAAGTTTTCAGGGTTTTTAAAACCGAATCTTGTGAACAAGATGCAAAAATAGGTTTTCAAAAAGACCTTATAGTTTTTGAGAAAATCGATGTTAAAGTCGGGTGGAATTTCCGCAATTTCCGGCGGAAATTTCCGCGATTTCCGGCAGAAATCCGCCTACAGCACTTGCATTACCGATTTCCGCACTCCGATGCGGAAATGCAATTTCCGATCGGAATTTTGGAAATTGCATTTCCGCGGAATCCGAATGTGCATCCCTAGTTAGGAGGTCTGTTAGCTTGCTCCTTGCTGATATTTGTTGCTCCCCAAAAAAGCTCTTTTGAGAGCTAATGTTACATAGTTACATAGTTATTTGGGTTGAAAAAAGACATACGTCCATCGAGTTCAACCAGAGAACAAAGTACAACTCCAGCCTGCTCCCTCACATATCCCTGTTGATCCAGAGGAAGGCGAAAAAACCCTTACAAGGCATGGTCCAATTAGCCCCAAAAGGGAAAAAAATTCCTTCCTAACTCCAGATGGCAATCAGATAAAATCCCTGGATCAACATCATTAGGCATAACCTAGTAATTGTAGCCATGGATGTCTTTCAACGCAAGGAAAGCATCTAAGCCCCCTTTAAATGCAGGTATAGACTTCCTGTGGCAATGCATTCCACATCTTAATCACTCTTACTGTAAAGAACCCTTTCCTAAATTAATGGCTAAAACGTTTTTCCTCCATGCGCAGATCATGTCCTCTAGTCCTTTGAGAAGGCCTAGGGACAAAAACCTCATCCGCCAAGCTTTTATATTGCCCTCTGATGTATTTATACATGTTAATTAGATCCCCTCTAAGGCGTCTTTTCTCTATACTAAATAAACCCAGTTTATCTAACCTTTCTTGGTAAGTGAGACCTTCCATCCCACGTATCAATTTTGTAGCTCGTCTCTGCACCTGCTCTAAAACTGCAATATCTTTCCTGTAATGTGGTGCCCACAACTGAATTCCATATTCCAGATGTGGCCTTACTAGAGAGTTAAACGGGGCAATATTATGCTAGCATCTCGAGTTTTTATTTCCCATTTAATGCATCCCAAAATGTTGTTAGCTTTAGCTGCAGCGGCTTGGCATTGAGTACGATTATTTAACTTGTTGTAGATGAGTACGCCTAAGACCCTCTCCAAGTTTGATGTCCCCAACTGTATCCCATTTATTTTGTATGGTGCTAGACCATTGGTACAACCAAAATGCATGACTTTACATTTTTCAACATTGAATTTCATCTGCCATGTATGTGCCCATATAGCCATCCTATCCAGATCCTGTTGCAATATGACACTATCTTCTTGAGAGTTGATGATTCTGCACAATTTTGTATCATCTGCAAAAATAACAACATTGCTTACTACTGCATGTACTAGCTCACTAATAAATAAATTAAAGAGCACTGGACCCAGTACAGACCCCTGTGGGACTCCACTGCTAACAGTCACCCATTTTGAGTATGATCCATTGACCACAACTCTTTGTTTTCTGTCCATTAGCCAGTTCCCTATCCATGCACACAGACTCTTCCCTAGTCCTTGCATCCTCAACTTTTGCACCAGACTTATGTGGGGAATAGAGTTGGGCCGAACGGTTCGCCGGCGAACGTAGGTGGTTCGCGTGCGGGTACCGCACGCGAACCTTTTGCGGAAGAAGTTCGGTTCGCCCCATAATGCACTGAGGGTCAACTTTGACCCTCTACATCACAGTCAGCAGGCCCAGTGTAGCCAATTAGGCTACACTAGCCCCTGGAGCCCCACCCCCCCCTTATATAAGGCAGGCAGCGGCGGCCATTACGGCCACTCGTGTGCCTGCATTAGTGAGAGTAGGGCGAGCTGCTGCAGTCTCTCATATAGGGAAAGATTAGTTAGGCTTAACTTCTTCCTGGCTGCATACCTGTTCTGTTCAGTGAGCCCTCAGCCCACTGCATACCTGTACTGTGATCCTGCCACTGCATACCTGTTCAGTGATCCTGCCACTGCATACCTGTTCTGTTCAGTGAGCCCTCAGCCCACTGCATACCTGTACTGTGATCCTGCCACTCCATACCTGTTCAGTGATCCTGCCACTGCATACCTGTTCTGTTCAGTGAGCCCTCAGCCCACTGCATACCTGTACTGTGATCCTGCCACTCCATACCTGTTCAGTGATCCTGCCACTGCATACCTGTTCAGTGATCCTGCCACTGCATACCTGTTCTGTGAACCCGCCACTGTATACCTGTTCTGTTCAGTGGACCCGCCACTGTATACCTGTTCTGTGAACCCGCCACTGTATACCTGTTCTGTTCAGTGGACCCGCCACTGTATACCTGTTCTGTTCAGTGGACCCGCCACTGTATACCTGTTCTGTTCAGTGGACCCGCCACTGTATACCTGTTCAGTGAACCCGCCACTGCATACCTGTTGTGTTCAGTGAACCTGCCACTGCATACCTGTTCTGTGAACCCGCCACTGTATACCTGTTCTGTTCAGTGGACCCGCCACTGTATACCTGTTCAGTGAACCCGCCACTGTATACCTGTTCTGTTCAGTGGACCCGCCACTGTATACCTGTTTAGTGAACACGCCACTGCATACCTATTGTGTTCAGTGATCCTGCCACTGCATACCTGTTCTGTGAACCCGCCACTGTATACCTGTTCTGTTCAGTGGACCCGCCACTGTATACCTGTTCTGTGAACCCGCCACTGTATACCTGTTCTGTTCAGTGGACCCGCCACTGTATACCTGTTCTGTTCAGTGGACCCGCCACTGTACACCTGTTCTGTTCAGTGGACCCGCCACTGTATACCTGTTTAGTGAACACGCCACTGCATACCTATTGTGTTCAGTGATCCTGCCACTGCATACCTGTTCTGTGAACCCGCCACTGTATACCTGTTCTGTTCAGTGGACCCGCCACTGTATACCTGTTCTGTGAACCCGCCACTGTATACCTGTTCTGTTCAGTGGACCCGCCACTGTATACCTGTTTAGTGAACACGCCACTGCATACCTATTGAGTTTGGTGTGTCAGTGTGAAGCAGTACCTTAATTACACTACCTGATTGATGTATACACATGCAAGATGTTTTAAAGCACTTTAGGCCTGTCATTTAGCATTCAATGTGATTTCTGCCCTTAAAACGCTGCTTTGCGTCAAATCCAGATTTTTCCCGGGGACTTTTGGCGTGTATCCCACTCCGCCATGCCCCCCTCCAGGTGTTAGACCCCTTGAAACATCTTTTCCATCACTTTTGTGGCCAGCATAATTATTTTTTTTTTCAAAGTTCGCATCCCCATTGAAGTCTATTGCGGTTCGCGAACTTTAACGCGAACCGAACGTTCCGCGAAAGTTCGCGAACCCGGTTCGCGAACCTAAAATCGGAGGTTCGGCCCAACTCTAGTGGGGAACAGTGTCGAAGGCCTTTGCAAAGTCCAAGTATATCACATCTACAGCATTCCCAATATCCACATTAGCGTTCACTACCTCATAAAAGCAGAGCATGTTAGTCAAACAGGACCTGTCTTTAGTAAACCCATGTTGATGCTGAGAAATAAGATTATTTTCTACTATGAAGTCATGTATAGTATCTCTTAGTAACCGCTCAAATAGTTTGCATTCAACTGATGTTAAGCTTCCCGGTTTATAATTTCCTGGATCTGATTTTTTGCCTTTCTTAAATAATGGGAAAACGTGGGCTGTACGCCAATCCACTGTGACTCTGCCAGTTGAAAGAGAGTCACAAAAGATAAAATAAAAGGGTTTATCTTTAACTGAACTTAATTCCCTTAGGACCCGAGGATGCATGCTATCCGGGCCAGGTGCCTTGTCTATTTTTAATTTAATTAGTCTTGCCTTCACGTCTTCCTGCATTAAGTATTTAATATTACAATTGGAGGATTGAGACTCTTCTTACATAGTTACATAGTTACAATGTTCTTGTGATATGTTTTTTTCTTTGTGTGGCCCACTGCCACTGCATATACAGCCCTGTCTGTCACAGCTGGCCCTTGCAAATTGTTATATTGTGCCAGGACCAGCACATTCAGTGCATACCTTTTCACTGCACCTGTGTGACTCCACATTGCATTATACCACCAGCAGTCACTGCATACCTTTCACTGCATCTGTGTAAAAGCACGCTGTTTTATACACCAGTCAGTGCATACCTTTTCACTGCAACTGTGTGACTGCACATTGTATTATAGTACCAGTCACTGCATACCTTTCACTGCATCTGTGTGACAGCACGCTGTTTTATATACCAGCAGTCAGTACATACCTTTTCACAACACCTATGTGACTGCACATTGCATTATACCACCAGCAGTCACTGCATACCTTTCACTGCACCTGTGTGACTGCACATTGTATTATATCAGTCAGTGCATACCTTTCACTTGAATGGAGGGCAGACTTGCCCTCCATAATAGATTCTCGTTATAGGATTTCAAGTGTATTTGTCTCATTTACAGCAGGCCCTCGAAAGAGTCCTCCTGTATTGCTATTTTTCATCACTACCTCCCTGAGTCGGGACTTGCATGCCGTGCTTGCTGCCTTCCTTGGATGTGTAGTGGTAGCCATTTCTCAGGCTCCCACTTCGGACCGGAATCGGACCCTGAATGATTCCCTTAACCTTTCACTGCATCTGTGTGACTGCACATTGTTTTATACCAGTCATTGCATACCTTTCACTGCATCTGTGTGACTGCACACTATATTATACCAGCGGTTCCTGCTCCTCTGCCCACAGCAGCCCGGTGTCCATTAAGGAAATCTTTGAACGGAAGAAGCCAATGTCTGCCAGTCACCCCATTGCCTGGTGTCTGACAACTGGCTTAGAGGAACTGTTAGCTCGCCAGCTGTTACCATACCAGCTGGTGGGCTCTGAGGCCTTGTGAAAATTTGTGGCGATTGGGACACCACAGTGGAAGATACCAGGCCACAATTATTTTTCTAAAAAGACGATACTCAAACTGTACCGTGATGTGAAAGGCAAGTGGTGTCATCTCTGGCTCACAGCTTTGGGACAAGGGTCCATCTGACCACAGATGCCTGGTGTGCAAAACATGGTCAGGGCAGGTACATTACTTATACAGCACATTGGGTCCTTCCTTGGATGTGTGGTGGCCATTTCTCAGGTTCCCACTCCGGACCGGAAGCAAACCCTGATTCCCGGCCCGTTACTCGTGGTCACCATGGTACTGAGAAAGTACCATGGAAACTTTATCACACAGTTGAATAAATGGCAGAATGGTGAAGGGGCTTCCGTATCACAATGAAGCAATGGCTACGGCTATATGAGTGTGTTGGGGAACACACCCAAGATAATAAGGTCGTTACTTCATTGTGGACAGACCTAATTCGATCAGCTGGACAGTCACTGTTGTTCTGTCATTGAGCTACCTCAGCCCGAGCATATGGGTTTGAAAACCGCCATCGCCTGCACTCTCTCGCCATCGTGCGCACCAGTCCAGCATGGCCATCACTAAACAAACAGCTGTTTGCAGTGTGTTACACAGTGAGTTTGGTCTGTTAGTGTGAAGCAGTACTCTAATTACATTACCTGATTGATGTATACACATGCAAGATGTTTTAAAGCACTTTATGCCTCCAATTTAGCATGCAATGTGATTTCTGCCCTTAAAACCCTGCTGTGCGTCAAATCCGTAATTTTCCCTGGGACTTTTGGCGTGTATCCCTCTCCGCCATGCCTCCCTCCAGGTGTTAGACCCCTTGAAACATCTTTTCCATCACTTTTGTGGCCAGAACTAGTGTTTGTTGTTTTTAAAGTTCGCCTGCCCATTGAAGTCTATTGCGGTTCGCGCGAACGCAAACATTTTCGGAAGTTCGCGTTCGAGGTTCGCAAACCTAAAATCGGAGGTTCGAGCCATCTCTGGTGGGCATTATGGATGCAAAAAACACCCCAATGTGCTGCTTATCATTCCCCCAACCAAAATCCCCCAGTCACCGAACCTACCGAACCTGGCCATCATTGGTGTTCAGTGTGCAGTGATAAGTGAAAATGCCAATACTCTTTTCGGATTCATTTTTGCAAAAATAATGTTAAATTTGATTTTTCGAGTGAAAATGCCATCGAAAATAAGCGGTTTTGCACTTTTCGTGAATTTTTGTGGTAAATTATCTTTTTTTTTTGCGTTACATTTGTGGTAATGATATCTTTTTTATACCTTTTGGTGGTAAAAATCTAATATTCACAGTTTTGTGAAACTGCAAAAATGCAAGCTGTTTTCATGAAAATGTTCTCGAAATCGAAAATAGCATTTTCGATACAAAAATGACTTAGGCAGAAGCGCTCCTGCTCAGGATCCCATAGAGCATTTCCGGTGCTCTCTGTGTCCCCTCATTCCACTGATGTCCCCCATTAAAGTTATCTGAACAGGTCAGTTAAAGGACAACTGACCTAAGAAGGACTTGCTATATTTATTTCCTTTTAAGCAATACCAGTTGCCTGGCTGTCCTGCTGATCTTTCATGCAGCAGTAGTGTCTGAATCACCCACCTAAAACAAGCACGCGGCAAATGTAGTCAAACTTAAAAGTCCAACATCTAATCTACATGCTTGTTCAGTGGCTATGGCTAAAGTATTAGTGGCAGAGGATCAGCAGGACAGCCATACAAAAATTACAGCCATAAAATATTTCCTGGCAGAATACAACTACTGGCAGGGGAGAGATAGAAAAAGATCAATAATTTATGTATTTTAACCCTTGGACTCTTAATAGACTGCCATTGAGCAGAGACAATAAAACTTTCACTTTACTTTATAAATGTGTAAATATAAAATAAAACCGTAGGATATCTAAAAAAAAAGTCATTTTTAGGAGTAGAAGGACAGATGTAATTATTTATTTCATCAATTTATTATTACCTCGTGTTCACTTTAAATTGCATCACAGAAAACAGGAGAAAAAATCCCCCAAAAAGCAACCCCCTCCCCCCCCCCCCCCCATCCTTTTTCTTTGCTAATATTCAGCTCAGGAAGACGAGAGAACCCACCCAGTTGGTGTCAGACTGGCAGGATTATATGTACCATGCCATGGATTGAGCATGATGCTGTCATACAGAAGAAACAAAAACAGATTTGTCTAATTCCAGAGGATTAATGTGAAACATCCCCAATCCTTCTGCACAATACGGCGGCAAATATTGTGTGTTTACAATGAGGATCATGTCCTGCTCTCGCTCTCAGCACATCGCCTCTCCTGTGGTCACTTAATGCGATTACAATTATCCTGACTCCGCCCTTGTAAATAAAAAATTATCTGTGTCTTCAGAGTAAGATTAATTCATATCAAATCCAACTATTTACAATGAGGCCATTTCCAAAACCAGCATAATGACTAACTTCAAAACTAACATATCACGCAGAGCAGCATGGTGGCTATCATCAGAGCAGCATATCATGCAGATCAGCACTTTAGGGCAGTGTTTCAGGCAACCCTGATGGCCCAGCTGCCCCCTGGGGAAGAGGGCACCCTAGGTCGGGGCCTGTGAGGGCTTTCCCAGATATCCTGCTCCACAGTCAGTACAAACTTGTGCATGGACTTTTGTTTTGTACAGCGTTCTAGAGGACTGAACATAACTTTTGCCTGTAGACATGGGATCAAGCGATGTAAAAACAACGCAGGAGATTTGGGCACAGCTGGCGCCCCCATAGGCCGTAATAGAAATGACAGCTATAGCGGTGCTCACTCAGTGAGTAATTTGGACAACATCAAAAGACGGAGCCAAATTACTATAAACACCCTGTAATTTGGCCGCTAGCAATAGCTGGAAGCCGAATTACATCTTTCCCCCACTAACCATGGCAACCTGGAGGGGGAATACTAATTAAAGCCACCGAGACTTGCTTGTATAAGAGCAGGGTGAGCCGATCATCAGCTTTACCCTGCGCCCAAATCTCCCTGTGGCTAATTCATATGTATGCCATAGTATTCCCTTACGTATAGTTGTTGGTATTTTTATCAAGCACAGTGAATCTTGGACAGAGGTAGAGGTGAGCGGAGAGTTCAAAAAAGGTGAGGACTGGATTAAAGGACAACTGAAATGAGAAGACTATGGAGGCGGCCATGTTTATTTCCTTTTAAACAATACCAGTTGCCTGGCAGCCCAGCTGGTCTGTTTGGCTGCAGAAGTGTCTGAATACCACTAGAAACAAGCAAGCAGCTAATCTGTCAGATCTGACAATAACGTCAGAAACACCTGATCTTCTGCATGCTTGTTCAAGACAAGACAAGACAAATAACATTTATATTGCGCTTTTCTCCTTGCGGACTCAAAGCGCCAGAGCAGAGCACCAGCCACTAGGGCGCGCTCTATTGGCAGTAGCAGTGTAAGGGAGACTTGCCAAAGGTCTCCTACTGAATAGATGCTGGCTTACTGAACAGGCAGAGCTGAGATTCGAACCCTGGTCTCCTGTGTCAGGGGCAGAGCCCTTAACCATTACACCTTCAGCCAACTGCTCAGGGTCTATGGCTAGATGTATTAGAGGCAGAGGGTCAGCATGGCTGCCAGGCAACTGGTATTGCTTAAAAATAAATAAACATGGCAGCCTCCATATACCTCTTTCTTCAGTTCCCCTTTAAGGCAGAGAAAGAAAAAAAAAAAAGGAATACAGCCTAGTTATTTGTGTGCTCGGCACTGTACATACCCATGTCTATCTCATCATGTCACATGTCACCTCGGGTATCCTTTAAAGTCTATGCCCAGTCTCCATTGCAGTTCACAGTCCATTACAACGCATGTATTATGCAACTGGCTGCTTTGATCCTAGCCTAACACTTCTTGAAGGTAGGAACACTATGGCAGAATATGAGGCAGAATCGCATATGCGTTTTCATCTATGTGCTATGAAAACCGCATATGCGATTCTAGAGGCAGAGGGTCAGCATGGCTGCCAGGCAACTGGTATTGCTTAAAATGAAATAAACATGACAGCCTCCATATACCTCTCTCTTCAGTTGTCCTTTAAGTAGACAGAATTTTATGTTAGGTGGAAATTTGAAGGAAAGCTCATTCATAAAGTCAAAAGAAAACAAGCTCAAACCAGAGTCCCAAAGAATTTAAATAATAAAAAAAAAACTTTTATTAATACAAGTCATGTGCAAAGTCTAATACAACCATCAAAAGCGTGGCATACACATATTCCAAACCGCACAACAAATGCAGCTGCACACACACAAAACATTTACAAAAGACTCTCCATCCATAGTAATGAACAGAAGGGTGAAGTTCATAAGTGATTCTACTTGCTTACAGCAGAGTAGCATTCCACTAATCACTAATACTATTCTCTACATTATTACAGCATGTACCCCTTTATTAATGACTGTGGTGGCCAACGTACCCTCTATTGTGAGTAACATCATCTCAAGTACCCCTTGATGCATATATACTGTATATTGCTTAGGTGCACCCCATGATAGTGTATCAATGCTTTTCAAAAATTCTTTTAATTAAAGGGGAACTTCAGCCTAAACAGACATAATGTTATTATGTTACACTAGTTATGTTAATTAATATATATAGGTAATATAATCTATTACCCACCCTGTTTTAAAAGAACAGGAAAATGTTTGTGATTTTATGGGGGCAGCCATCTTTTTGGCTGAAAGCAAGTGACAGGGAGCATGAGACACAGTTCTAACGGAGCTGGGAAAAAAGGGCGCATGCCGCTAGTGGACAAAAAGGGCGCCGCCATTCACTCCCATAATAAATAGCGTTTAATGGGCGCCGAGTAGGAAAAAAGGGCGCCGGAGCTAAATAAAGTTTATAAACGGCGCCAGGAGCTAAATAAAGTTTACAAACGGCGCCCGGCGATGTTTAATGATTTATAACTGAACTTGTGGTGATTTACGTTTATAAAATGCACCCGTGCCGAATAACGTTTATGAAAATACTAAACATATTTATCTTATTTAAATAATTAAAACATTATTTAAAGTTTTATCCCTTACTGTTTGTAAAACATTATTATTCACAAAATAAAGCGATCAGTACGTAACGTAAATTGCAAAATATTTTTTGAATCCACAATAAGTAAAACATTATTATCCACATAATAAAGGGGGGTCTTAGGTTTAGGCACCAACAGGGGGGTCTTAGGTTTAGGCACCAATAGGGGGGTCTAGGGGTTAGGGGTAGGTACAGGGAGGGGTACTTAGGCAACAACAGGGGGGGTCTTAGGTTTAGGCACCAACAGGGGGGGTCTTAGGTTTAGGCACCAACAGGGGGGTCTTAGGTTTAGGCATTAACAGGGGGGTCTTAGGTTTAGGCACCAACAGGGGGGTCTTAGGTTTAGGCACCAACAGGGGGGTCTTAGGTTTAGGCACCAAGAGGGGGGTCTAGGGGTTAGGGGTAGGTACAGGGAGGGTTACTTAGGCACCAACAGGGGGGGGGTCTTAGGTTTAGGCACCAACAGGGGGGTCTTAGGTTTAGGCACCAACAGGGGGGTCTTAGGTTTAGGCACCAACAGGGGGGTCTTAGGTTTAGGCACCAACAGGGGGGTCTTAGGTTTAGGCACCAACAGGGGGGTCTTAGGTTTAGGCACCAACAGGGGGGTCTTAGGTTTAGGCACCAATAGGGGGGTCTTAGGTTTAGGCACCAACAGGGGAGTCTGGGGGTTAGGGATAGGTACAGGTAGGGTTCTGTGTAAGAGTAGGCTTAGGTATAGTTTTAGTAAAATTTTAGTAATAATTACTAATGTATTACAACACTTATTACGAACGTAGTTATATTTATATCATCTTTATAAACAATATTTTCAGATTTTATTATAAGAACAAACCATAAATGACGGTTATTCACAATAATATACAATTATAACAATTAAACATATATTATTGGTTTTTTTATAAACGTAATTATAAGTTTAACTTTTGAAACAGGGAAGATTAACGTTTTCACAATTTCCGATTTCATAAACATTATTTAATGATTTATAATTTTGTTAAACATTATTTGTAAACGAAATATAGCACACTATATTTATAAACCCTATTAATGATTAATTATTATTTAGAGTTTACACCCCGCGCCCTTTTTGTCCAGGCGCCCTTTTTGTACGTACGCGTTCTAACTGTCCTGTGTCCTGATCACCCCTCCCAGCTGCGCGCGCTAAGTTTCAAATCTCAAATTCAAAATTTAAAAAAAAAATTGCACCAAAACAGCAGAACGAGATCAACAACATCAGAAATCCCATCATGCTTTGCACAGCATCAGGGGAAAAATGCCCAGGCAGTTTTCTTCTGTGCAGCTAAAAATGAGGCTTGGGTAAGAAAAACAAAGTTCTGATGCTTTGAAACTGTTAAAGAAACACCAAACCTTTTCAGTGCTACTGAGTAGATTTTTAGTCTGGAGGTTCACTTTAACCATAAATACTTAATTTGGTTTATTTACACATGGTTGATCATTGCTCTAATCTCAAAACTTAATATAATAGATTGACTATGACAAGTTCAAGTACCCCCTGAGCCCAGCTAAAGTAACCCCTGGGCATAGGTGTAACAAAACATCATGGGGCCACCCAGCAAAACTTTTATGTGGCCCCTTAAAGGGACTCCGAGCAGTGCAGAAACTATGGAAAGATGCATATCATTTTAAAGTCCTCTTTCTCCTCTTTCCAATGATATATAAACCACCACCCTACGCCTTTTAGTTTTTGCTATTTTCGCGATTGAAATTGCCGCGGCCGCGATTTCAATCGTGAAAATAGAGAAAACTAAAAGGCGTAGGGCGACGATTTAGGTGTCGCCAGAAAGAGGAGAAAGAGAGCTTTAAAATGATATCCATCTTTCCATAGTTATATTGTATTACACAGGACGATACTTTACCCAGTGTCAGCAGCTCCATTCAGCAGAATGAATCTGCTGACTTTAGGAAAAAGTCACCCTGTGTAATACAATGTAACTATGGAAAGATGGATATCATTTTAAAGCTCTCTTTCTCCTCTTTCTGGCGATTTAAATCGCGGCCGGGGCAATTTCAATCGCAAAAATAGCGAAAACTAAAAGGTGTAGGGCGGCAGTTTATATATCATTGGAAAGAGGAGAAAGAGAGCTTTAAAATGATATGCATCTTTCCATAGTTTCTGCACTGCTCGGAGTCCCTTTAAAGTGAACCGAGCACCTTTTTAGCACTCAGGACATTTATATAGCACATGAAAAACGCATGCCAACAATATGTTTCATTATTAAAATAAACTTTCATTTTACCTTGTATTTTACAATCAAAGTAGTTTTATTAGCTTGTTTCAGCAGGCCTGCCCCAGCTGCAGTGATTTCAGGAAGCTAATTGTTTTATTGAGCTAATTACCCAGAAGTAAACAATACCTTTTCATCAACAAAGGGGATGGGTAATTAGGACTGTTAGACACACACAATCCCTTTGAAGAAACAGTGCTAATTACCCACCCCCTTTGTTGATGAAAAGGTATTGTTTACTTCTGGGTAATTAGCTCAATACAACAATTAGCTTCCTGAAATCTCTGTGGCCGGGGACGGCCGGGCAGGCCTCCTGAAACAGGCTAATAAAACTACTTTGTAAAACACAAGGTAAAATGAAAATGTATTTTAATAATGAAACAGATTGTTGGCATGCATTTTTCATGTGCTATAGAAATGTCCTGAGTGCTAAAAAGTTCTCGGTTCACTTTAATGTCCACAACCCTTCCTTTGCCTCCTAGTGGAGATCCTCACAGCATGGGGGCCCATCTCACAAGGTTCATAAAACAAGTGTGGCCATCAGGATCCTTATACCCATAACACGTGTACCCACAAAAACACCTGATGAGAAAGGGAAAGTTAGTAGTTGACCCTCCCCCCGCCCTCCACACCTCTGGACCCCGGTTGCTCCCACGTAGTTATGCCCCTGCTCCTGAGATACAAGTACCATGTGTTGGGGACCTACAGCCATGGCCAAAAGGTTTGAGAACAAATACTGGTTATCACAAAGTTTGCTGCTTCAGTTTTTGTGATGGCAACTTGCATAGAATCCAGAATTATACGAAGAGTGATTCGATGAATTGCAAAGTACTTCTTTGCCATGAAATGATCTTAGGCTGGTGCACACTAAAAGAGCTTTTTAAAAGCTAGAGATTTCAAAAGCTCTTGCTAATGCAATGCTATGGGGGATTTTTACAAAATCACATCGCTCCAGTGAGAACACATTAATTTAGCAAGAGCTTTTAAAATCACAAACCATGTAGAAAAGCTCTTGTAGTGTTCACTAGCCCTTAATCCAAACCCCCATCCCCTTTCCTGTGCATTTCAGCTCAGCCACAAAAGGACCTGCTGAGATCATTTCAGTTATGTTCTCGATAACACAGATGAGAGTGTTGACGAGCACAAGGAGATCACTCTGTCATGCTGATTGAGTTATAATAGCAGAATGGATACTTTAAAAGGAGAGTGATGCTTGAAATCATTGTTCTTCCTCTGTTAACCATGGTCACCTGCAAGGAAACATATGAGGTCATCATTGCCTTGCATAACAGGGCTTCACAGGCAAGGATATTGCTGCTTCTAAAATTGCACCTAACTCAACCATTTTTCGGATTATCCAGAACTTCAAGGAGAGAGGTTCAATTGTTGTGAAGAAGGCTTCAGGGCACCCAAGAAAGTCTATCAAGTGCCAGGACCATCTCCTAAAGATAAAAATAACTCAGCTGCTTGATCGAGGTGCCACCAGTACAGAGCTTTCTCAGAAATGGCAGCAGGCAGGTGGGAGTGCATCTACACTTACAGTGAGGCAAAGACTTGTGGAGGATGGGTTGGTGTCAAGAAGGGCATCAAAGAAGCTACTTCCCTCCAAGAAAAACACTAGGGACAGGCTGATATTCTGTAAGTACAGGGATTGGACTGCTGAGGACTGGAGTAAAGTCTTTTTCTCTGATGAAGCTCCTTTCCAAATGTTTGGGGCATCTGACAAAATTATTTTCTGGAGAAGAAAAAAGTGAGCACTACCATCAGTCCTGTCTCATGCCAACAGTAAAGCCCCCTGAGACCATCCGTGTGTGGTGCTACTAGTGTTGGGCGAACAGTGTTCGCCACTGTTCGGGTTCTGCAGAACATCACCCTGTTCGGGTGATGTTCGAGTTCGGCCGAACACCTGATGGTGTTCGGCCAAACCGTTCGGCCACATGGCCGAACTAAGAGCGCATGGCCGAACGTTCCCCGAACGTTCGGCTAGCGCTGTGATTGGCCGAACGGGTCACGTGGTTCGGACCCGAACGCGCTCTGATTGGCCGAACGCGTCACGTGGTTCGGACCCGAACGCGCTCTGATTGGCCGAACTGTCACGTGGTTCGGGTAAATAAATACCCGAACCACGTCATATCTCCGCCATTTGTCTGTGGGTTTAGCTTTGGGTAGGCAGGCAGGGTAGTTCGCGCTCCAGCCACGCTAGCCAGGGTCCCCCAGTCATTGTGTCGCTGCTGGGAATAGTAGTACACCGCTCGCTCAGCCACACTATATAGCATTCTGTTTACTGCCACTCTGTGTACCTCGCTCAGCCACACTATATAGCATTCTGTTTACTGCCACTCTGTGTCTGCTGGGAATAGTAGTACACCGCTCGCTCAGCCACACTATATAGCATTCTGTTTACTGCCACTCTGTGTACCTCGCTCAGCCACATTATATAGCATTGTGTTCAGTGGCGTAGCTAAGGAGCTGTGGGCCCCGGTGCTAGTTTGACAATGGGGCCCCAACAAGCACTCTATACATAGCAATTGATACAGCGCACCAAAACCTGCCAGTGGCAACTACAGTGTCAGAGGTGCAAGAAAAGCATGGGAAACAGTTTCTTAAGGATTACCAGTATTCAAAGTATCTATAGAAGTCATTATTATGGGCACAGGACCAATAGAGAGCTAATACTGTAGTTGGGGGAGGGCCCTTCGGGGCCCCTCTGGCCCAAGGGCCCCGATGCGGTCGCTACCTCTGCAACCCCTATTGCTACGCCCCTGATTGTGTTTACTGCCACTTTGTGTCTGCTGGGAATAGTAGTACACCGCTCGCTCAGCCACACTATATAGCATTCTGTTTACTGCCACTCTGTGTACCTCGCTCAGCCACACTATATAGCATTCTGTTTACTGCCACTCTGTGTCTGCTGGGAATAGTAGTACACTGCTCGCTCAGCCACACTATATAGCATTCTGTTTACTGCCACTCTGTGTACCTCGCTCAGCCACACTATATAGCATTCTGTTTACTGTCACTCTGTGTCTGCTGGGAATAGTAGTACACTGCTCGCTCAGCCACACTATATAGCATTCTGTTTACTGCCACTCTGTGTACCTCGCTCAGCCACACTATATAGCATTCTGTTTACTGCCACTCTGTGTCTGCTGGGAATAGTAGTACACCGCTCGCTCAGCCACACTATATAGCATTGTGTTTACTGCCACTCTGTGTACCTCGTTCAGCCACACTATATAGCATTCTGTTTACTGCCACTCTGTGGGCTTGATTCACAAAGCGGTGCTAACCTACTTAGCACGTCTAAAGTCTTTAGACGTGCTAACCAGGGTGCTAAGTAGGTTAGCACCGAATTTCTGAATCAGATAATTCGGTGCTAACCTACTTAGCACCCTGGTTAGCACGTCTAAAGACTTTAGACGTGCTAAATAGGTTAGCACCGCTTTGTGAATCAAGCCCAGTGTCTGCTGGGAATAGTAGTACACCGCTCGCTCAGCCACACTATATAGCATTGTGTTTACTGCCACTCTGTGTACCTCGCTCAGCCACACTATATAGCATTCTGTTTACTGCCACTCTGTGTCTGCTGGGAATAGTAGTACACCGCTCGCTCAGCCACACTATATAGCATTGTGTTTACTGCCACTCTGTGTACCTCGCTCAGCCACACTATATAGCATTCTGTTTACTGCCACTCTGTGTCTGCTGGGAATAGTAGTACACTGCTCGCTCAGCCACACTATATAGCATTCTGTTTACTGCCACTCTGTGTACCTCGCTCAGCCACACTATATAGCATTCTGTTTACTGCCACTCTGTGTCTGCTGGGAATAGTAGTACACCGCTCACTCAGCCACACTATATAGCATTGTGTTTACTGCCACTCTGTGTACCTCGCTCAGCCACACTATATAGCATTCTGTTTACTGCCACTCTGTGTCTGCTGGGAATAGTAGTACACCGCTCGCTCAGCCACACTATATAGCATTGTGTTTACTGCCACTCTGTGTACCTCGCTCAGCCACACTATATAGCATTCTGTTTACTGCCACTCTGTGTCTGCTGGGAATAGTAGTACACTGCTCGCTCAGCCACACTATATAGCATTCTGTTTACTGCCACTCTGTGTACCTCGCTCAGCCACACTATATAGCATTCTGTTTACTGCCACTCTGTGTCTGCTGGGAATAGTAGTACACCGCTCACTCAGCCACACTATATAGCATTCTGTTTACTGCCACTCTGTGTACCTCGCTCAGCCACACTATATAGCATTCTGTTTACTGCCACTCTGTGTCTGCTGGGAATTGTAGTACACCGCTCGCTCAGCCAAACTATATAGCATTCTGTTTACTGCCACTCTGTGTACCTCGCTCAGCCACACTATATAGCATTCTGTTTACTGCCACTCTGTGTCTGCTGGGAACAGTAGTACACCGCTCGCTCAGCCACACTATATAGCATTCTGTTTACTGCCACTCTCTGTACACCGCTCACCCAGCACACTATATAGAATTGTGATTACTGCCACTCTGTGTCTGCTGGGAACAGTAGTACACCGCTCGCTCAGCCACACTATATAGCATTGTATTTACTGCCACTCTGTGTACCTTGCTCAGCCACACTATATAGCATTGTGTTTACTGCCACTCTGTGTCTGCTGGGAACAGTAGTACACCGCTCACCCACCACTGTATAGCATTGTGCTCTGTGTCGCTGCTGGGAATAGTGGTACACCGCTGACCCACCACTGTATAGCATTGTGCTCTGTGTCGCTGCTGGGAATAGTGGTACACCGCTCACCCACCACTGTATAGCATTGTGCTCTGTGTCGCTGCTGGGAATAGTGGTACACCGCTCACCCACCACTGTATAGCATTGTGCTCTGTGTCGCTGCTGGTAATAGTGGTACACCGCTCACCCACCACTGTATAGCATTTCTGTACTGCCACTGTACTGCTGCCAGTCAGCGTGTACTTTAAGGATAAGTGAAATGAGGAAGAAATCCGGTGAAAGAGGGAGGGGCAAGGGAAGAGGTGTTTCCCCTGACGGTTCACGTACAGGCCACAGGGGAGCACCCAAGAAAACCCACTCAATACCGCCCATGTTGTCCAGGACAACAACCCTCACAAATCCAAAAGAACAGGACCAGATAATTACTAGAGTTGGGCCGAACGGTTCGCCGGCGAACCTGGTTCGCGCGAACCTAGGTGGTTCGCGTGCGGGTACCGCACGCGAACTTTATTGCGGAAAAGTTCGCCCCATTGCGGTTCGCCCCATAATGCACTGAGGGTCAACTTTGACCCTCTACATCACAGTCAGCAGGCCCAGTGTAGCCAATTAGGCTACACTAGCCCCTGGAGCCCCACCCCCCCTTATATAGGCAGGCAGCGGCGGCCGTGGCCACTCGTGTGCCTGCATTAGTTAGAGTAGGGCGAGCTACTGCAGTCTCTCATAGGGAAAGATTAGTTAGCCTTAGCTTGTCCCTGGCTGCATACCTGTTCATTGATCCTGCCACTGCATACCTGTTCATTGATCCTGCCACTGCATACCTGTTCATTGATCCTGCCACTGCATACCTGTTCATTGATCCTGCCACTGCATACCTGTTCAGTGATCCTGCCACTGCATACCTGTTCATTGATCCTGCCACTGCATACCTGTTCATTGATCCTGCCACTGCATACCTGTTCATTGATCCTGCCACTGCATACCTGTTCATTGATCCTGCCACTGCATACCTGTTCATTGATCCTGCCACTGCATACCTGTTCATTGATCCTGCCACTGCATACCTGTTCAGTGATCCTGCCACTGCATACCTGTTCATTGATCCTGCCACTGCATACCTGTTCTGTGAACCCACCACTGCATACCTGTTCTGTTCAGTGGACCCGCCACTGTATACCTGTTTAGTGAACCCGCCACTGCATACCTGTTCTGTTCAGTGGACCCGCCACTGTATACCTGTTCAGTGGACCCGCCACTGCATACCTGTTCTGTTCAGTGAACCCGCCACTGCATACCTGTTCTGTTCAGTGGAGTTTGGTGTGTCAGTGTGAAGCAGTACCTTAATTACACTCCCTGATTGATGTATACACATGCAAGATGTTTTAAAGCACTTTAGGCCTGTCATTTAGCATTCAATGTGATTTCTGCCCTTAAAACGCTGCTTTGCGTCAAATCCAGATTTTTCCCGGTGACTTTTGGCGTGTATCCCACTCCGCCATGCCCCCCTCCAGGTGTTAGACCCCTTGAAACATCTTTTCCATCACTTTTGTGGCCAGCATAATTTTTTTTTTTTTTCAAAGTTCGCATCCCCATTGAAGTCTATTGCGGTTCGCGAACTTTAACGCGAACCGAACCTTCCGCGAAAGTTCGCGAACCCGGTTCGCGAACCTAAAATCGGAGGTTCGGCCCAACTCTAATAATTACTTGGATGACCTCTCAAGCGTCCAGCAGTGGGTTAAGCAGCACCAGCACATCACGCACGAGGTCCGAGTCCTCAGCCAGTTACAAGGAGCCAGTGGGCACAAAGCTGACACAACCGGCAGCGACACCACGCACACAACTGCCAGATAACCAGTCCGATGAATTACCTCAGGACACAATGGGGTATTCGCACTAGCTATTCCCAGCCCAACAAACTTCCACCTTTCAAAGGTCAATGGAGGAACAGCCAGAAATGTTGTGCCCGGATTCACAACCATTAACTGTGGGAAATGCACCGCGTACTGAAATACAAGGCGAGTCCGAGGAGGACTCGGAAACCCAAATCCCAGAGCAAGTTGGGCAGGAGGGGTTGCAATTGCAGGAGGTCGGCCGACAAGATCTGGAAGACGACGTTGGAGTGAGCTGCGCAGAGGTTGTTCTGGGGAGCTCTACTCCACGGCGGCGGCCCCCCACAATGACATATGACGAGTTTCAGGAGATGGAAGAGGAGGGTATGGACAATGTGGACATAGACCCAGATTTTGTTTGTGAACGAGAACATCGCCGTCGTAGCAGCAGCACAGATGAGTCTGTTGAAGAACCCACTGCTGCACGAGTTCGCCTTGTGCCACAAGGTAGGCGGCGCGCAATTTCAGGCACCACAAGCGTGGAAGTTCAAGTGAGAGGCAAAAGAGGCGCAAACAGAAATCGCCAGCAAGGCAGGTGCTCCAAAGTCTGGGCTTTCTTTGAAGCCTGCACTGAGGATGGTACTATGGCGATTTGCAAGGTGTGCAAGACCCGCCTGAGCAGGGGGAAAAGTATTAACAACCTCTCCACCACCAGCATGAGCCGCCACATGCTACCCAAACATCCCACTCTGTGGGCAAACGCGGCAGGACAGGGTACCAGCAAGACTGCCTCCCTTGGGGTCACCAGACTCACCACCAGACCCGCTTCAGCAGCAGCAGTAGCCCAGCCATTGCGTGGTTCACAACATTCACAAACATCAGACGCTGACACTGTCACTTTCCGGAGTAGTGCTCTTGAGGTCTCCCAGTGTTCATCAAACACAACAACCAACAGCCCTTCAGTGTGCAGCCCTACGATTCAGTTGTCTGTCTCGGAGATGTTTGATCGCAAGAGGAAATTGCCAGCAAATGACCCCCGGGCCGTGGCAGTAACAGCCAGCATAGCCAAGCTTCTGGCCTGCGAAATGCTGCCATATCGAGTGGTGGAGACAAACAGCTTCAAGGGCATGATGTCAGTGGCCATCCCACGTTACGTGGTTCCCAGCCGCTACCACTTTGCGCGCTCTGCAGTGCCTGAGTTGCATGAGCACGTGGTCAGCAAAATAACCCGAAGCTTAAAGAATGCCGTTGCCTGCAAGGTTTACCTCACCACTGACACCTGGACGAGTGCGTTCGGCCAGGGTCGATACATCTCCCTTACCGCGCACTGGGTGAACCTTGTGGAGCCTGGCAGCGATTCCTCACCTGCTACGGCGCAGGTGTTGCCCACGCCGCAAACAGCTGCACCGCCGTCCCTCCCACTGGATAACAACAGCAGCACCTACCTCTCTGACTCCTTCTCCTCCAACGCATCTCAAAGCTGTACCTCATCCGGAAACGCTAACCCAGCAGCAGTAGGATCGTGGAAGCAGTGCAGCACAGCTGTTGGCATGCGTCAGCAAGCGTTGCTGAAGCTGATCTGCCTTGGGGATAAGCAGCACACAGGGGAGGAAATTTGGAGGGGAATAAAGGAACAGACGGATTTGTGGCTGGCACTGCTGGACCTGAAACTGGGCATGGTTGTGTGTGATAATGGGAGTAATCTCATTCGCGCTTTAAGGATGGCTAAGCTGACACACATCCCTTGCCTGGCGCACGTGATGAGTGCAGTGGTCCAGTACATGACGGCGCAGTACCGAGGCGCATCCGGACAGCTGCCAAGCTTCTGTGAATCCGATTGGGCCAACATGTTGGACCTCTGCCAAGTCCTCCAAAATTTTGAGCAATCCACGTTGCTTGTGAGCAGTGACAACTCTTCAGTCAGCATTACCATACCACTGCTGTGTTTACTGAAGAGGTCAATGTTGAAAATCAAGGAAACAGCTGTCATGATGCAACTGGGGGAATCTGAAGGAGAAAACGATCAGCGTGATGGTACCAACATCAGGCCATCCGCCTCAGGAAACGCTGGCCCCAGCAGCTATGACGAAGAAGAGGAGGAGGAACAGCTGGAGTTGGAGCAGGAATTTCCTGCCACCACTGACGAGGGCCAGAGCGGTGCACGTTGGACTTCCACAATTCAGCGCGAATGGTCAGCAGAAGCAGACCAGGAAGAAGGTGACGACTATGATGCATCACAACAACTATCACAACGCTCACAAGAGGATGATGAGGATTCTGGCAGGACTCTGGCACACATGGCTCAAGTCATGCTAGACTGCATTGAACGCGACCCACGCATTGTGCGCATTCTGGACAACACCAATTACTGGGTTTATACCCTTCTGGATCCACGGTACAAACACAATGTTCCAAAACTGCTTGAAGAAAGAGTCAGACAGGTCAAAATGGAAGAATACCAGCAGGCCCTTGTGGAGACTTTAGAGAGGAGATTGACATCCTCCCCCTCCTCTAGCCAGTTGTACGCCGACAGACTGACTTCCGCAAACCCAGGACGACCAGGAGGGCAGCAAACAACACAAGCCGCAGCTAGTGCCCAAAAGGGAATGGTATCGGCAGTGTCCTTGGAGTGGGAAAATTTTATGACACCCATGCAGCAGCAGCCCACAGAACAGCAAGCGTGCAGATCCACCTCCAACACCGATCGCCTGGAGAAGATGGTCAAGGACTACATGTCAGATAGCGTAGCTGTGTTGAACAATCCATCTGCACCCTTCAACTATTGGGTATCGAAGCTAGACACCTGGCACGAACTGGCAATGTACGCAATAGAGGTGCTGGCTTGCCCGGCAGCCAGCGTTATGTCGGAACGCTGTTTCAGTGCTGCCGGAGGCATCGTCACAGATCGGCGTATCCGCCTCTCCACAGAAAATGCAGACCGTCTGACTCAAATTAAAATGAATCAATCCTGGAATGGAAACGACTATGCAACACTCCTGGACCCCAACCAAGTAACATGAACAATGACCATCTGTGATGGGTTAGCGTTTCCGGTCCCTGTTTATTGAACCTCTTATCTGTATTACATTTATGACTGCATGGCGGCAAAAAGCAAATTGCTATATCCGCACGCTATTTGTCCTCATGCAAGGCCTGGGATGCTGTGTGTCAATAAGCGTGGCCTTCTCCTCCTGCGCCTCCTCCTGTTCCACCACGTGTGCTGGTGCTGGCCTGGGTTAGCGTTTCCGGTCCCTGTTTATTGAACCTCTCATCTGTATTACATTTATGACTGCATGGCGGCAAAATGCATGCTATCCGCACGCTTCTTGTCCTCATGCAAGGCCTGGGTTGTTGTGTCTCAAAAAGCGTGGCCTTCTCCTCCTGCGCCTCCTCCTGTACCATCACGTGTGCTGCTGCTGCTGCTGGCCTGGGTTAGCGTTTCCGGTCCCTGTTTATCGAACCTCTCATCTGTATTACATTTATGACTGCATGGCGGCAAAAAGCATTGCTATATCCGCACGCTATTTGTCCTCATGCAAGGCCTGGGATGTTGTGTCTCAAAAAGCGTGGCCTTCTCCTCCTGCGCCTCCTCCTGTTTCATCACGTGTGCTGCTGCTGCTGGGTTAGCGTTGCCGGTCCCTGTTTATTGAACCTCTCATCTTTATTACATTTATGACTGCATGACGGCAAAAAACATTGCTATATCCGCACGCTATTTGTCCTCATGCAAGGCCTGGGATGCTGTGTCTCAAAAAGCGTGGCCTTCTCCTCCTGCGCCTCCTCCTGTTCCATCACGTGTTCTGCTGCTTGTGCTGGGTTAGCGTTACCGGTCCCTTTTCCTGGAACCTCTTCTCTGTATTACATTTATGACTGCATGGCGACAAAAAGCATGTTACCTGTGCAAAGAAACATGACATTTTCCATATTTAAAAGACAGTTTTTCCTTTGAAACTTTACAATCAATTTTCTCAAAAACTATAAGCTCTTTTTCAAATATTTTTTTCCTCTTGTACCCACTCCCAAGGTGCACATACCCTGCAAATTTGGGGTATGTAGCATGTAAGGAAGCTTTATAAAGCACGAAAGTTCGGGTCCCCATTGACTTCCATTATGTTCGGAGTTCGGCGCGAACACCCGAACATCGCGGCGATGTTCGGCGAACGTTCGCGAACCCGAACATCTAGGTGTTCGCCCAACACTAGGTGCTACTACTCAACCAAGGGAGTGGGGCTCACTCACAATTTTGTCTAAGAACGCCGTGAATAAAGAATGGTACCAAAATATCCTCCAACAGCAACTTCTTCCAACCATCCAAGAACAGTTTGGTGCAGGAAAGGAATGCCTTTTCCAGCATGATGGAGCACTGTGCCATAAGGCCAAAGTGGTAATCAAGTGTCTCGGAGAACAAAACATTCACATTTCTAGTCCATGGCCAAACCTTATTCCAATTCAGAACTTGTGGTCAACCGTCAAGAGGCGAGTGGACAAACAAAAACCATGAATTTTGACACCAAGTATTGATTATGAAAGAATGGGTTGCCATAAGTCAGGCATTGGCTCAGAAGTTGATTGACATCATTAATAGCAGAGGTCTTGAAAAAGAAGGGCCAACACTGCAAATATTGACTCTTTGCATAAACCTGATGTAATTGTCGATACACGACTCAATTGGCCCTCACGACATACAGCACTGCGTTGCTCCATGATTTTCTCTAATACGGTTGTGATCACATTCATTTCTAATGTATGGAATCACACCATAGATGCACAGAAATGCATGCAGCTATGCGTTGCAATTCTATGATGTCCCTGCGGATCGCATACACTGCGCATTGCTGCAAACACAATCAAAATTGCTCAAGTAGAAACAAGACCTAGGACATCCTCTGCTATATACAGTATATTACCCTCTGATCAGTGGCATAGCAATAGGGGAAGCAGAGGTAGCGAAGGCATCAGGACCCTTGGACCAGAGGGACTCTGTAGGGGCCATCCTTTAACCACTTTGTTAGCTTTTTATTGGTGCTACGCTGGTAATGATCACTTCTATATATACTTTCATTAGTTGTAACCATTAAAAGATTATTCTCCTCCCCTGCTTACACCTCTCTGACAGCTGTCCCCTCCCCAGTGTACACTTCTCTGACACTGCAGCTGTCCCCTCCCCTGCTTACACATCTCTGACACTGCAGCTGTCCCCTCCCCTGCTTACACATCTCTGACACTGCAGCTGTCCCCTCCCCTGCTTACACCTCTCTGACACTGCAGCTGTCCCCTCCCCTGCTTACACCTCTCTGACACTGCAGCTGTCCCCTCCCCAGTGTACACTTCTTTGACACTGCAGCTGTCCCCTCCCCTGCTTACACTTCTCTGACACTGCAGCTTTCCCCTCCCCTGCTTACACCTCTCTGACACTGCAGCTGTCCCCTCCCCAGTGTACACTTCTCTGACACTGAGGCTGTCCTTGGCAGGTTTTGGTGCTCCATATCAATTGTTACAAGGGGTTTGAGGGGGCTCAATGTAAAACTCGCACTGGGGCCCAGAGCTCCTAAGCTACGCTACTGCTTCTGACCTCCACTGACCCATACCGAGATCCTAACCTCACCTAGTAAAATACCTCTGTGCCCAACCCTAACACACCTCCTGACCCTTGCCTAACCCTGACCGATCCCATCTCCTGTTTTTGGCCTCTATTTTCCCCTTTGTTCCATACAAGTTATCCAATAATACAATACAAAAACGGCTTTAAGAGGAGTCAAATGTTAAGAAACAAGTACATAAAACATAACTTTTAATTAACAGTTAAGACTGAGTATAAACAAAGGAAAACAATCCCTGTGTTGATCATACATCGTCTAATCTTGTCTAGATAAACATAAGTCTCAAAAAACCCCAAGCTGAAACATTGTAGCTCAGAGAAGGCTGACGCGAGTTTCACGGTTCACTGACAGCTTCATCAGCGGCCAAATATATATAAATAATATCTTGCAATTATTCCAAGGATTAATCCACCAACTTGCAGACAGGTTTTTTTTTTGTTACACAGTCAAGCAGTAAATTCAGAGCCAAACAGTGCAACGCACCTATAGTAGAGGCTTGGTTGTCTGGCACTGAGGGGATCGGCTGATGCTGGACAAGTGTGTTTTCTGATTGCGTGAGACTCAAAGTTAAAAATTAGAGATGTGTGCGAACAGTTTCTTCAGCAAACAGTTATGGGCAGCCTGGCTCTGTACTACTTCCGGGTCTCTAGGTCCCTCAGTAGTACGCAGGCGCTGGCCCGGCAGAGCGTGTCCTTGATCTCGCACCTGTGGCTGGAAATGCTTTGCGCATGTGCGTGACATCACCACGTGCCATCACGCTCATGCGCAGAGCATGCCCGGCCACAAGTGTGCGATCAAGGACGCGCTCTGCCGGGCCAGCGCCTGCGTACTACTGAGGGACCTAGCCAGGCTGACCATAACTGTTTGCTGAAGAAACTGTTCGCGAACAGTTCGAAAACATCTCTATTAAAAATAGGCCTAGCTAATACAGTTCTATACCCCACTCTACATATATACCATTATATCTGTATTAAATGTAAAATACAGTAATTGAATATATATTAAGCTTGGAACCCAGTCTTTATGCACAGCGGAGCCAACACAGACAGCCTAAGAATCTGGCCTTCACCACTGTGCTGGTTGTGATTTGTGCTAGTTGGTTGAGACTGCTGGTTAGTTGAGTTCCGGATAACCAGGACTCTACTGTACTTCAGTTAATGGAAAGTGCAGCAGCTCCTGGAATTGTACCCCAATGAATAAGGATGGCAATGCTTAGGATACCTCATGGAGAGACGTGGTCCGTTTAATCAGCAGATAGATTCTGATGTGTTGTGATGACTTCATGGTTTAACGCATGATCATGAACAGAAAATCAGAACCTTACAAATCTATTAGCTGATTAAACTGATCACATGCTTCTCCATGAGTTCTCCTAAGCATTGCCATGCCTACCAATAAACAGACAATCAGAAAGTCAATCCCAATAAAGCTTTAGCACTTCTACCAATGTAGAAATTCCTTAACCATAGTGTAACGATTGGGTGCTGCAACTCAGACGTCTGATTATTTGTGATCTGCAGAATCACCAATAATACAAACGCTATACCTGATTATGTGGTGATCTGCAGTATCACCAATAATACTAGTATAGCTAGCTGAGAGTAAGGTGTGGTGTTTGGTGCAACAGTATAGACTTCTCCAGAGGAGCTGGAGGGTCTACCAATACAAATAACAATACCTTTACCAGAGGAGCTGGCAAAGTACTAACAAAGAAAGAACTAAAGAAGTTTGGCTAAACCTTGCCAGAGGAGCTGGTATGGTACTAACAGCACAAATGACTGAATAGTTTAACTAGACCTTGCCAGAGGAGCTGGTAAGGTACTAACAGCACAAATGACTAAATAGTTTAACTAGACCTTGCCAGAGGAGCTGGTAAGGTACTAACAGCACAAATGACTGAATAGTTTAACTAGACCGTGCCAGAGGAGCTGGTAAGGTACTAACAGCACAAATGACTGAGTAGTTTAACTAGACCTTGCCAGTGGAGCTGGTAAGGTACTATCAGACACTGGAGCTATGCAAGTAAGTCTGAACCTCACCAGAGGGGCTGATATGTTCTAATAGCTAGAGCACCTCACCAGTGGCTATGGCCCACTAGTGAGTAGAGTAGTCAGACAGGCAAGGTTCGATAACAGGCAGGCAGAGATAGCACAAAATCGGCAGGCGAGAGAGTAGTGAATATCAGGCAGAGGTTCAGCAACTTAAGTCAGAAAGGCAGAAGTACAGAATCGTTTAGCAATAGCAAGGTCAGAGAGTAGCCAGAATCATACACAGGTTATCAGAATACAATGTAATAATAACTACCTATAGATAGATGTATATCGCAAACACTGCATATACATCTATCATCAACAGGAACCTCACTAGGTCTGAGCGCTAACACGAGTGTATTCGCAACAGCAGACAAGTTGCCAATGATCTGTGAAGGCTTAAGAAGCCGAGGAGAGCCCAGCGCCACGCCCCCCAGCAATCAGCCATTCCGAGCGGCGCGAGTCACTCCTGACATCAGCCGACCGGCAGGTCAGCTGACGCGCCTTCTTCCAGCATAAAGGTCCTGTCTCATACAGAGACCCTATGAGCAAGAGACAATGCCGTTCCCGGTGGACGCCGCCGGGACGGATAAGGCCTGTGAACAGGGAACAAAGGTGGCTGCGGGTATAGCCTGCGTATCCGCAGCCGCCACAGTTTCAGATGTTACACATAGTACTTATCCTTCAGTGGCAGTATGATGCAAATAGACATCTTCCACATCATCCTCCCCAAGCTTGCAAATGATGAGATCATCCTATTGTAGATATACCTCTGCCTATAACTTTAAATAGGAACCAGGGCTGTTTCTTGGGCAGTGAGGGCAGGACGACCACCCTGGGCACAGTCCGTCAAGGAGAAGAAAGGGGGAGCAGGCAAAAGGACATAACCGGTAGCTGGTGATGCGCGGTTCAGCCAAATGCAAGAAGAAAGAAGATTACCAGGGTAATCACTCTCCTTGACTTCCCCTGGGCTGCCTGCGTCCGACGTCAAGTCATCATCACGTCACCACTGCGTGATGACACCTGATGTCCTGTAACGGTACTGCAGACTGTCAGTGCGCGGCGCCCATGGAGGAGTTGGCTTTCTGGGCTCTCTTTGGCTGTGTGTTTTCCTGGTCCCTGCTTCCTCCTGGATGAGAGGCTGGTCACCAGGGGCGTAACAATAGACCCTGCAAGGGATGCAGCTGCAGGAGGGCCCAGAAGCCACAGGGGGCCCTGTCCTGAGAGGCTGACAACTCAGGGCAAGGAGAGAAAAATCTTTCTGCTCTCTGCACAATTGTTCTAATGACTGCATCTGCTCAGCCACTGATAACGAACCATACAAAGTTTTGTAGACAAAGACTTGTAGACAGTACCTATTAAGTGTGCAGGGGAAGGGGGCCCCATCTAAAGTTTTGCAGGGGGGCCCAGTGATTTCTAGTTACGCCCCTGCTGGTCACTAGTAAGTAGGCAGATCTACTTGTGACCTGGGCCTGTGTGACTGTCCTTAAAGAATAAGGGTTCGCAAGTCCACAGGGGTGGGGTGGAGGGCGCAATTTTTACACCCTCGCCATGGGTAAAATTTAGCCTAGAAGCTGCCCTGATAGGAACTTTCCGTCCCTGCAAGTGTGTTCCCAGCCTTACTGCTGGCAGGGGATTTCTGTTCGTTTCTGAGAATTCCAAAGTCAGTAAAAATAAAGCCTGGTCTCCCAAAATGCTATGGGAAGAAAATTCTGCATATCTAAATAGCCTAGGCTGTGACATCACTGAAAGGGACGGGCTACATACCAATATACAGAAATACATATATATCGGAAGTGTTTCACATTCTGAAACCAGGAAAATTACCCTACAAGTCAGTATCTTGAATAATTTACTGCATTCTACTGTATGTCACTACAGCGCCTCTTGAACCACTTTGGACTGCGCATCTCTGGACCCTACCTAAGAATGAGCTGTGATCACTGTGATTGACTCATTGTGATCATGGGGTCAGAAGCCAATGAAATCGGCTCCTGACCATGATGCGACGATCTGCTGTCGGGTGACAGCAGAGCGAGCAGGCTGCAGTGATGACAGAGCGGTGAAAACGGCAGGAGCAAGGGTCCACAGGGTGAGAGTGATTGAAATCTACACCTTGGCAGGAATAACAGGACACAAACAGGGGATCGATTTCAATCACTGCCGCCCAGAAGCAGAATAAGCCGCTACAATATTTCAGAGGTAGTCAAAAACAGTATTCAGAGGTTAATTACAATAACTAAAAAAACTTTCATGCAGCGCATCCTAGAGTTCTCCTTTAAACTTACCATACAGTTGGGTATAGATGGCCATGCACAGGTTGACTTTTAAACAATCAGTAAAAAATATCAATTAAAAACGATTGTTTGATCATTGCGAAGTAAAAAAAAAAAAAAAGATCAGATTTTTATGTGACTACAATCAGAACTGACTGAATTTGCTTCCCTGCAACTTTTTGCACTTCTCAATGAAAAGATCGCCATACACTTATAGATGGATACCAGATTCGACCATCAGATAGATCCCCTGACAAATCACATCTAATAATGGAAGGATCTATTACTGCCAAACGCTAGGCGTAGATTTTTTTTATAGATTTCAGCATGAAATCTGTTAAAAATCTATATAACAGCAGCATTGCACTGTTTAGGGCTCTCCTACACTACATGCGATTCTTATTTACAGTTTCCATGCAATTTTACACAAGATTCTGATTGTTCATGCGATTAAAAAAATCCTGCATGCAGCGTTTTTTCTGCATTTTTGTTCTTGTATTGTTAACATCTAGTGAAAATCGCAAGTCGGAAATCAAAAATTGCAATTTGCAGTGTAAAAGAAGCCTAATGCTGGGCATAGACGGTTAGATCCGGCGGCTCGATTAGCCGCCGGATCGATTCCCGCTCGTCCCCGCTGGCGCTTCCTTATCTTCCGCTCAATTTCCGCTATTGTCCACCCGCGGGTATTGAGCGGGGAATCGATCCGCGCGGTGATCGGACCTGTCGGAAATTATCAATAGAGCCATCAGCGGCTCGATTGATAAGAAGAAATGCACCATCTATGCCCAGCATAATGCAGTGAAACGCTATGGGCTATCAATCTTTCACCGCTCTCGACTCGCTGCAAATTGATATCTTACTTCCAGAGTGATGGACCAATTAGATCAATTTTGGTCTTAAAAATCAATCAGACGATGATCAGGCCAACATCAATTTCTAACAGATTCAAATAGAGTGCTAAAATCATCTGGATATCGATGGGAAAAATTGATAAGTGTATGGTCACCTTAATGCATCTCCTTGGATTACATTTTAATGCATCTTAATTAGATTGGACCAAATTTTGGAGACCCTGAAACCCGACATGGAAAATAGATGATCCGTCTTCAGTACGGCAGCAGATTTCAGGCAGATTCGAATAAAGATTTTCTCTGTCGAGTTATCAGATCAGCTAGATATTGGACAATGAGAGGTTCTGCCTGTGATTGCCTGTGATTGCCTGTGATTTTACTGACAGGTCAGCTTTAGTAGCCTCTGTCCACATATTCCATGTGGTGTTATGTTCACCCAGCAGCAATAAACCAGCAAGCAAGTTTCCTGTAACACCGTAATTGCTGTCTGTCTTTGTACAGCGCTCCCACCTGTGTTGGAGCTCCGTTCACACATAGGTGGCTTTTCCTATACAGCCCTCTTCCCTTGTGCACATATTGACACTAGCGTGATTCAGCTCTCAGATTCTGTCCCCGCCCAGCACCATGCTAGCAGCCAGGCTGACGTCCACCTGGCTCCTTATTTATACCCCTGGGTGCCTGTGAGCAGCAGCCACTCTCGCAGTACCCAGCTCAGCCATCAGACATGTCCGGAACTGCTGTCAAACTAGTCAGAGATAGGGATATAGCGGATGGGTTGGGAACCAATGAGAACCCACTGAAATACTTGAACCAGGACTTTGAGGAGCTGCGGGCGCAGTGCCTGGCGTCCAAGACCCTCTTTAAAGATGACCAGTTCCCAGCATGCCCCTCCACCCTGGGGTACCGCGACCTAGGACCTCACTCTCCGAAAACGCAAGGCATTGTCTGGAAGAGGCCATCGGTAAGATTCATTGACTTTTTTTTTAATTATGTTTTTATTTTCTGTTATGCAGCAAGTCAGTCTGTCTACCTACCTACCTATTATTATTATTATTATTATTATTATTATTAATACGTATTTATATAGCGCCAACATCTTCCACAGAGTATATTGTCTTGTCACTTAACTGTCCCTCAGAGGAGCTCACAGTCTAGTCCCTACCATAGTCATATGTCTATATCGTGTAGTGTATGTATTGTAGTCTAGGGTCAATTTAGGGGGAACCTAATTAACTAATCTGTATGGTTTAGGGATGTGGGAGGAAACCGGAGTGCCCAGAGAAAACCCACGCAGACACGGGGAGAACATACAAACTCTATGCTCTGGCTGGCATCCAAACCGGGGACCCATCGCTGCAAGGGGAGAGCGCTAACCCCAATGTCACTGTGCTGCCTATCAATGACACTGCGCCAATTGTCTGACAAATTGTTGCAAATAAACAAACGAATAAACAATCATTTAGTTTCATCTTGCCTAAAAACATGGAGTTTGACCAGGCGTCCCCCAACATTGATGGTCTCCCTTCTAAAAATCTGATGGGATGGATGGCTTTCTTCTGATATCTGTTCTTACTGCAGAGACATCCTTTGAAGGGTTCAACCTGCTTATCCACCCCCCTTCCCTCGCCATAGAACAGAGAATGCTGCTCGTCCGACAGCCAAGCACAGTAAGGGTCCATTCACACAGCGGCAATTTGCGGCCGTTTTCTGCCATTTCCCAAATCGCCAGCAATCGCTTGCACTTTGAAAAGCGCTAGTGTAATTAAAAGTATATGGCAGTCGTCTCACTGCAGCGATTCGCAGATAACGCAAACGTGGCGCATGCAGTGCTTTTTCATGATTATAGATTGAAATATTAAAAAGTGATCCCTCAAAAATAATGGAAATGTCCAATGAAAATACGTAAAAATAAAGAAAACTAAATCCCCGTTGCAAAATGCAAGCAATTTTGCTATCGTTTTGCGATCCCCAGTGTGAGCGGGGCCTTACTGTGTATACATCTGGGGTTATCAAAGATACCAGGGCAGTTTGTAGGTTCAATTGCACCCAGGGCGAGGGTGTAAAAATTGCACCTTTTCCCCCACGCCGTGGAGTCACGAATCCTTACTCTTTAGGGACAATCACACAGCCACAGGTCACAGGTAGATCTGCCTACTTACTAGTGACCAGCCGCTCATCCAGGAGGAAGCAGGGACCAGGAAAACACACAGACGAACAGAGCCCCGGCAAGCCGACTCCTCCTGCAGTACCGCTACAGGACATCAGGTGTCATCACACACTGGTGACGTGATGATGACTTGACGTCTGACGCAGGCAGCCCAGGAGGAGTCAAGGAAGGCGATCACGCTGGTAATCTTTTTTCTTCTTCAATTTAGATGCACCGCGTGTCACTAGCTCCCTAGTGGTTATGTCCTTCTGTCTGCGGCCCCCCTTCTTCTACTTGCCAGTCTCTGCCCAGGTCACGCTGCCCGCACTGCCCAAGAAACGGCCCTGAAAGATACAAAACAATAGCTTTTTGAACAAAGTCACATCTCTATTGCAGAAATGGACTGAGATGAAATGGGGCCCTAGGCAAGATAGCAATTTTTTGCCCACCGCTGATAGTCACCTGGCTTTTTAAGTAAAATTTTTCAAGGGGTAGCATCTTCCAGGCACCTAGACTCTCTCCAGGCCCTTGGCAACTGCCTAAGTTTGCCTTGTGGGATGTTCTGGCTCGGCTCTATAGGGCTCACTTGACAGCTTGTAATCAGTGTCTGTATGTGTATCCCTCATCTTCAGAGTATGCTAACATATGGGTGACAAATGAAATGTTTTGGCTGATTACTTTGTCCTCTTCTGAAGGAAGCCTCCTGCCTCTCCTCTCCCCTTTTCATAGGACAGTACATGCAGCTCAACTCAGCCAAACATACATGACTATTAATGCTGGCAGTGTCAGCCATCAAAAGCTGACTGTTTGTTTTGGGCTTAAAGTGGACCTGAACTCTTGCACATGAGAGAAGGAAAACAGAGAAATGTATGTATTTAGAAAATTTAACCTGCCTAATTCCCCCTCATCTGTGCCAAATCACCAGTGTAATTGGATCTCAGCTTGCTGCCATGGCAGAGCAGCTAATTTGTAAACACAGGCGGTTAACCCTATGTTTTCTTCCATGAAAGCAGGAAGTAGACACACTGCAGATTTGTCACAGGGTATGTATCAGCTGTAACAAAGAAATATTTTTCTTTAAACATTATTATGCTGTTGCCTATCTTTTAGAGCAGAGAGGAAGTTCTGAGTCCAGGTCTGCTTTAAAGAGAGCCGGAGGTGAGCTAAAAAAAAATCAGTGGGGCTGAGCGAATCAGGTAGCCACAAACCTGTTGCTCCCTGTCCCTCCCGTGGGCCGCAATGGCACACTTTCACTTGCAGGACCTCTGGGTCACGCTGAGAGACTGTGTTGTCTCTCATAGCATGCAGGGAGGCGGGGGAGCGGCAGGAGGCGCGGCCAGGGAGAGAGCTGTGCAATAGCAGCTCTGGAAACCCTGCTGGAACGCCCCTGGCTGGCATTTTAAACAGGGAATTCCTCTTCCCTGTGTTTACCTCCAAGTTAGTGACAAATCTTGTTGCTAAACTCAGCGGGCTATACCACGGTGGTGGGGGGGGCAGAGAGCGGCGTCTGGGGGACACAGAGCCATGTCTTTAGGCAGAGGACAAGCCTCTGTGTCCCATCTGCCCCCTGAAGATCCTCCTTGGGTTCTCTTTAACCCCCTTGGCGTTATGATTCTTTCCTGATTTTAGGGTCTAAAAGCGGGGCAATTTTTTTGCACCCTTGTAGGCCCTAAATCCTGGGAAAACTCATGCTGCCAGGGAGATCTGCAGCAGTTCTGCAATCACTCACCTCCCTAGCTCCAGCGCTGCAGTTATGCCTCCATCCTCCGGGTGGCACTGCAAGTCTAAAGTGAAATTGCTGGCTGTTGTCATGACAACAGCCGGCAATCTCATGAGCAGGAAGCAGAGCCCCGGAGGAGAGGAAGAAGAATGGCGGCTGACGTCAGGATACCCCGGGAGGTATGTAAAACCGCCCACTGCACGCTATACTCTGCACAGACCTCCCGGCAGCTACCCCGATCAGAGGTCGGGATTACTGCTCTTAGCTGAGGTTATCCGGCGTGACCCTAGCTCTGGATTACCGCCAAGGAGGTTAAGGGCCCTTTTCTACCAGAAGTGATTCGAACAGAAGTGCAAAACACATGATTTTTGGATTGCAAAAATATTCATGATAAAATAGAAATGGCAAATTACATTTTCCATTACTAAGATTCGATTTTTGCAGAAAAGCAAATGCATCTTTGTGAGATTACGATTACACTTGTGGTAGCCCTTCCTAGTCAATGAAATACAATCTGATTAGTTTTGTTATTTACAGTGGGAAAGGGCTCTTAACAAATAATGAGAGAAAAGTTAGGTACAATAAATGATCCTTTTTATATAAATTCATAAAGATACATTATAGCCAAGTGACCCCATGCAATGTGGTCAGCGCTCCAGGAAGATGTGTATCCAGCGAAATGCGTATCCATGGAGAAGTGTATCTAGGGAGATGTATATCTAGGGAGATGTGTATCCGGGAAGTTGTGTATCCTGGAAGATGTGTAACTGGGGAGAAGTGTATCCAGGGAGATGTGTATCCGGGAAGATGTGTATCCATGGAGAAGTGTATCCGGGAAGATGTGTATCCATGGAGAAGTGTATCGGGGAAGAGGTGTATCCAGGGAGATCCCTATATATTGTCCATCTCTGAGTAATGTTAGCGCTGTATAAATACAATAAATAATAATGTGTATTCAGGAAAACATTAATCCAGGAAGATTCATGAAAATGCTAATCCAGAAAGACATGTATCCAGGAAGACCTGTATCCTGGAAGATGCCATATAACACTATTGACTAATGTGAAGCAAATAATCATTGAATCAAATTACATCACAGGAAATGATGCATTGAGACTTACCGGTAGTATAGTTGCATTTCTTTGAAGATGGCCCCCCCCCTTTTTTTTATACCCAACATTATCTTTATTATCTTCAGGATATGGTGATCCCTTTGAGGCATACCAATTCTCCCATCATTGTTATTGACATATTTGGCACTATGGCAACTTCTTCAGAAGCCACTAGTGACCAGATAAAACTGAGGACCTCTGTGTAGTGATGTTGGTGTTGCCGGATCGGCCTGCAGCGGGCGGCGGTGTGCCGCTGTGCGCTGCACTTCTGATCAATCTAATCATCAGGAGTTCTGTAGCGGAGGAGTAATCTGAGTGTTCAGCGGGTGCGGCTGGCAGTATAAGATTAGATTGTCAGGCATCCAACAGCAAATGCACAACTGACAGAACTGTACATATAGGCATCAATACAGGAGCGGAGTGCCTTTCTGTTGTGCGCTGAGTGATGCCTGGCTCTCGTGTATGAAGGGGTTTACTATGCTCAGCACACACAAGCAGGCAGAAAAATGCCAAACATGTTTCAAGCTGTTGTGTTTGAAAAATGACCTGCATGCTTGTGAGTCGCCGAAAGTTAAAGTACCTGTGATAGCGAAATAAAAAGATTTTATACTCACCCGGGGCTTCCTCCAGCCCCATGAGCACAGATGCGTCCCTCGCCGTCCTCCCGAGTGCCTCCGTTTGGACGCAATCAGCCTCGGTAATCTGGCTCAGTCGCGTCAGTCGGCTCTTCTGCACGTGTACGTCCCTCCATTTCTGTATACCATACTTAAATTGCCCTGTCAATTTTAGAAATAAATGGAAACCTCATTCTGAGTAACATTAAGGCCCCCATTAAGGCACTGCTTCGCCCGTATTATGCTTCCCTACGGCAAGGGCACAGGCCCTGCGATGTGACGTGGTATGCCAGAAGTATCAGTTGCTGCTTTCCTGATGCAAAGTCTGTAGCATGCTACTGCATGTTCCGTGCCTAACGTATGAATTATGCAACAAGTCAATGGGCGACACAGCAAGTGTGCACGAGAGAGGAGCGCAGTGCGACGCGGCGCGTACCGAGGTGAGTCACAGTGATGTACTTTCTGCCCAGCAGGGAGTAGGTCACTATCCGGGGCGGGCCTATGCAAATGACCCTGTTGACACAGTGGCACAGAGTCATAGGAAGCCTAATTTTTGCGGTGCAATGCGGAGCTCGCTTCGTATCACAAACCTCAGGTGTGCAACTGGCCTAAAGGAAAATAAATTGTATTGATTTGTGCAGCAGTAATATACACTCACCTAAAGGATTATTAGGAACACCATACTAATACGGTGTTGGACACCCCTTCGCCCTCAGAACTGCCTTAATTCTACGTGGCATTGCTTCAACAAGGTGCTGAAAGCATTTTTTTAGAAATTGATAGGATAGCATCTTGCAGTTGATGGAGATTAGTGGGATGCACATCCAGGGCACGAAGCTCCCGTTCCATCACATCCCAAAGATTCTCTATTGGGCTGAGATCTGGTGACTGTGGGGGCCATTTTAGTACAGTGAACTCATTGTCCTGTTCAAGAAACCAGTTTGAAATGATTTGAGCTTTGTGACATGGTGCATTATCCTGCTGGAAGTAGCCATCAGAGGATGGATACATGGTGGTCATGAAGGGATGGACATGGTCATAAACAATGCTCAGGTAGCCAGTGGCATTTAAATGATACTCAATTGGCACTAAGGGGCCTAAAGTGTGCCAAGAAAACATCCCCCACACCATTACACCACCACCAGCCTGCACAGTGGTAACAAGGCATGATTGATCCATGTTCTAATTCTGTTTATGCCAAATTCTGACTCTATCGAGACTCATCAGACCTGGCAACATTTTTTCAGTCTTCAACTGTCCAATTTTGGTGAGCTCGTGCAAATTGTAGCCTCTTTTTCCTATTTGTAGTGGAGATGAGTGGTACCCGGTGGGGTCTTCTGCTGTTGTAGCCATCCGCCTCAAGGTCGTGTGGGAAGTGGCTTCACAAATGCTTTGCTGCATACCTCGGTTGTAACGAGTGGTTATTTCAGTTATCGTTGCTCTTCTATCAGCTTGAATCAGTCGGCCCATTCTCGTCTGACCTCTAGCATCAACCAGGCATTTTCGCCCACAGGACTGCCGCATACTGGATGTTTTTTCGTTTTCACACCATTCTTTATAAACCCTAGAAATGGTTGTACGTGAAAATCCCAGTAACTTAGCAGCTTGTGAAATACTCAGACCGGCTCATTTGGCACCAACAACCATGCCACGCTCAAAATTGCTTAATAAATCGCCTTTCTTTCCCATTCTGACATTCAGTTTGGAGTTCAGGAGATGGTCTTGACCAGGACCACACCCCTAAATGCGTTGAAGCAACTGCCATGTGATTGGTTGACTAGATAACTGCATTCATGAGAAATTGAACAGGTGTTCCTAATACTCAGGGGCGTAGCAATAGGGGGTGCAGCGGTAGCGACCGCATCGGGGCCCTTGGGCCAGAGGGGCCCCGAATGGCCCTCCACAACTACAGTATTAGCTCTATATTGGTCCTGTGCTCATATTAATCATTTATATATATACTTTGAATAATGGTAATCATTAACAAACTGTTCCCCATCCCCTTCTTGCACCTCTGACACTGTAGTTGCCATTGGCAGCTTTTAGTGCGCCGTTTCAATTGCTATGTATAGAGTGCATGGGGGGGCCCATTGTAAAACTTGCATCGGGGCCCACAGCTCCTTAGCTACGCCACTGCTAATACTCCTTTAGGTGAGTGTATGTTGTAGCAACTTTGTGAACAAACAAGAGTTTTCAGCTTGTGACTTGAAAGAATAACTGATTGTTAGTTCCATATGGCTTCAGAGATAGTGAGTGTCATCATTGTACAGAGGAACATACCACTGAGCCCCGGGGGGCGGGGGGCACAGGTGTTACTGGCTGGCCTGCTCCATACTATTAAAATGTAAACATAAATCACCACTCATAAACCGACTATACTTAGAAGCAGCTATAGGCTGGATGTCCATTTTAAGAGGAGTCTTGTTTCCCTTTGTATAAATAGATTCTGTGTAGACGGATCAAAGCACTTTTTTCTCTTAAAGAGGAACTATAGTGAAAATAACATGAATGAATAAATGTGCCCATTTTTTTACAATATTAATTTCTGAATTATTTAAAGTCGGTGTTTTCCCATTGTAAAATCTTTCCTCACCCAGATTTACTTTCTAAAATTTAGCACAGGTGGGGACATCTTTAGTCCTGGCAGGTGATCTCTGCGGAACGTTCACTTACTGAGAGTTCTGAAGACAGTAGAAAAGATCTCTGGGCTCCCAGAATGCCTTAGGGGGATTCTGCATAACAAACAGCCTAGACTAAGCTTCAGTGGGTGGGCGGGACTACATACCAATATATAGCAATAGTAAGTGTTCCTGATGCTGAAACCAGGATATTTAATGTAAAAGTGAGTATCCTGAATACACACCTCCCAATTGCTGTAAAAGGTACATTGCTCCCAGGGTAAAATGCACTATAACTTACCTTTTTCCTATGTTCCTGCCACTTACATTAGGTAGCAGGGCTGGATTTACCACAAGGCACTGTAGGCATGTGCCTACAGGCGCCTGATTGTGGAAAGGCGGCTCACTCCCTCCCCAGGCGGCTCCCTCCCTCCCAGAGCTCCTCCCTCCCTCCATTCCCTATGCAGAGTCCTGATAAGCGTGTAAATAAGAGGTTACTCACCCTGCTCTTGGCATTCCAGTGATGAGATCTCCCTTCAGTCAGGGGCGAACACAGTGACTCCAGCGCAGGAGACTTGGGAGCACAGGGAGTACCGTTGGCGCCGTCAGAAGACGGAGCTGAAGTTACTTTTAAAACACAATAATTCGGCTTCCAGCAATTATCATTATTATTTCATTCCCCACCATCCATGGCGACCTGGAGGGGGAATAGTAATTAACGCGGCCGGGACTTGTGCAGCAGCAGGATCAGCCATATACCGGCTGTGTCCTGCGCCCAAGTCTCCCGCGTCAATTCCTCTGGTATACGTCAGGGGCGCTTCTAGCTTCTTCATATTGAGGGGTCTTCGTGCTACCAAATATGAAGGGGCATGGCAAGGGAGAAGGGCAATGGAAGGGAGAAGTGACAGCTGGGCCAGCCAGCACATTTTTGGTGCAGTTTGGTGGGGGTTTGTATGGGGTTCATGGAAGATGAAGTCTAAGGTGCCAGGAGATCTGTGCCTATAGGCTCCTGTGAGGTAAATCCGGACCTGTTAGGTAGTAAAAAGCTTACAGATCTGACAGATTTTGGACTAGTCCATGTCAGTATAACCTTTATTTTTTACAAAAGCAGTCCTTGGAAAGGATCCTTACAAAGATGTTGACTGGCCTCCCTACTAGATTGCACACTTTTTAGGCAGTTGAATTGAGCAACTGCAGTTGAGTAAATGCTTTCATATATAATGAAATACCTGAGAACACCCCATAAGGAGATGGACAAGTCTAATCTGTCACTACCTACTGTAAGTGACAGCAACACAGGGGGAAAGTAATTTATAGTGCATTTTTTACTCTGGAAGAAATCTACATAATATGTGTGTACATAAAATTTTACATTTTTTGTGTGATAGCTGTCCTTAACATTAGGGATGCTCGCAGGATTCCGCGGAATTCTTAATTCCGAGTTTCCGGACGGAATTAGGTCAATTCCAATTCCGGCGGTCGGAACGGAATTGCTAAACCTCTAAAAATGTGTATTTCGGCGGCATGTTACGGAATTAAAATCTCTCTCTCTCTCTCTCTTTCCTCCTCCTCTCTCATCTTCCTGGCAGGGGCGTAACTAGCAATTATTGGGCCCCCCTGCAATATTTTTGGATGGGGCCCCCCACCCCCCACATTATATGTTCAATATGGACCCCCGTATTAGTAAATCAGGAAGTGATTAACATAAGGGCATAGAGGTCAGGGTTAAGTGTAAGGGGAGAGAGAGTGTGAGAGTTAGTGAGTGAGTGAATGAGTGAGAGAGTGTGAGTGAGAGAAAGAAAGTGAAAGAGAGAGTGATTAAGTGAGAGAGTGAGTGAGTGAGAGCAGGGCCGGGCCGAGGCATAGGCTGGAGAGGCTCCAGCCTCAGGGCGCAGTGTAGGAGGGGGCGCACAATTAATTCAGCTGTCATTCCTAATTGTGTATGAAGCAGAAAGAAATAAGAAAAGGGGATACATAGCAGTGACTGCAAGCCAGATAACTAGATATTAAGGTGTTGGGGAGGTTGTGGACCCTGTGGCCTTCTAGTCTAATAGCAATCAGTGTGTGACGGCTGGTGTGGGAGGGATGGAGGGGCGCACTTTGGTGTCTCAGCCTTGGGTGCTGGAGGACCTTGTCCCTGCTCTGAGTGAGAGAGAATGAGTAAGAGTGTGAGTGAGAGAGAATGAGTAAGAGAGAGTGTGAGTGAGAGAGAGAGAGAACGGGAGTGAAAGAGTGAGTGAGTGTGAGTAAGTGAGAGAGATAGTGTGTGTGAGTTAGTGAGTAAGTGAGTGAGTGAGTGAGTAAGTGAGAGAGTGTGTGAGTGAGAGTGAGTAAGTGAGAGAGAGAGTGAGTGAGAATGAGTAAGTGAGTGTGTGAGTGAGAGAGAGTGAGTGATAATGAGTTAGTGAGAGTGAGTGAGAATCAATAAGTGAGAGGGAGTGAGTAAGTGAGAGGGAGTGAGTAAGTGAGAGGGAGTTAGTAAGTGAGAGAGAGTGAGAGTGAGTGAGAGTTAGTGAGAGAGTAAGTAAAAGTGAGTAAGTGAGAGAGTGAGTGAGTGAGAGAGTGAGTGAGTGAGAATAAGTGAAAGAGTGAGTGAGTGAGAATTAATAAGTGAGAGGGAGTGAGTAAGTGAGAGTTAGTGAGTGAGAATGAATAAGTGAGAGGGAGTGAGTAAGTGAGTTAGTGAGTGAGAGTTAGTAAGTGAGAGAGAAAGTGTGAGAGATAGTAAGTAAAAGTGAGTAAGTGAAAGAGAGAGTGAGTGAGAGAGAGAGAGAGAGAGAGAGAGAGAGAGAGAGAGTGAGTGAGAGTGAATGAGAAAGTGAGTGTGTTAGTGAGTTTTTTTCACTGCTACCACATTACAATGTCAGTGAAATGCAGGGCACAGCAGGGATGAAGCATACCTTTGCACATGATCCCATCCCTCTGCTGAGCCTCAGCCTGCACGGACTGTGTTCTCCTTCCCTGTGTCACCCGACACCACAGTGCAGGAGAGAGAGGCATCTTCCCAGTTTTGTCACCGAACGGAACGCTGCTCTGATGAACTGGCCCAGCATGCACACAGCCAGCATCAGAGGGCAGAGGAATAGATTCAGCAGAAGCGACCATCTCCACTGCAAGCTACTGGCAGGATGTAACTTCCTGTGAGGAAAGGGAAATAGCGAGTGGCTCTGATGCTGACCGGGGACTGCTGGGATATGTGTTTCTGACAGGGACAGTGTTCCATCTACGTTGCAGGCTACCTCTTTACTGCCCCTGTGTGCCACCTGTACTCTTTGTACGCTGCCTGCTCTCCTCTGCAAAGGATCGCCTTATGCAGGCAGCCAGAGTGTGAGGGCCCCTGTGAGTCTCCGGGCCCACCTGCAGTTGAGGGGCCTGCAGGGGCTATTGTTACGCCCCTGCTTCCTGGGAATTGTAGTATTTCAAAAGCCAGCTTACTTACCATGGCTGGGAATTGAACCCAGGCTGGGCTGGGAATTGAACCCAGGTCTCAGTGTGTGGTAGGTATCTGAGGTATCTGACTTACCCCCTATACCACCAACCACACTACATGCTGAAGCCAGCCTAGCATGTACCATTATGATCAATCCAAGAGAAAAATGAGCTCTCTCTAAGGATTTGTACCCAAGCATGGCCTTGCCTTTTGTGTTCAACAGTTGTTCGAAGAGAACCCCAGATAGCCAGGTAGATTCATCTCTCTCTCTCTCTCTCTCTCTCTCTCTCTCTCTCTAGTAGGGATGGTCACCGCTTTCCGCTGAATTGTTTTTCCGGAATTTTTAGGCGGAAATTGGTCATTCCGTTCCATTTGGTCGGAATGGAATTGCTTTTTCAATCTGGCGGAATTCCGAAAATGCCTGTGAAATTCTGCCGGTATCCGTTGATGGTTTTAAGCTGAAAATTCAGTTCAATGGCATCAAGTCCTAGAGAGAGAGAGAGAGCTAATTTTTCTCTTGGATTGATCATAATGGTACATGCTAGCCTGGCTTCAGCATGTAGTGTGGTTGGTGGTATAGGGGTTAAGTCAGATACCTACCACACACTGAGACCTGGGTTCAATTCCCAGCCACGGTATGTAAGCTGGCTTTTGAAATACTACAAATCCTTAAGCATGCTACTTTTTCTCTTGGATTGATCATAATGGTACATGCTAGGCTAGCTTCAGCATGTAGTGTGGTTGGTTGTATAGGGGTTAAGTTAGATACCTACCACACACTGAGACCTGGGTTCAATTCCCAGCCACGGTATGAAGCTGGCTTTTGAAATACTACAATTCTCTGGAAGGTGACACCCTCCTCCCTCTGGTGACACCCTCCTCCCTCTCCCTCCTCCCTCTGGGAGGAGGGAGGAAGGAAAAAGGACTAAGTGAACAGTTAATAGGGACTATGGGCTACCATATAGGATAAACAAGGTCACTTTATCGATTTTTTAATTTTTCCGACGGAATCCGGAATTCCACGGAATTTCGTACAAAGCCGGCGGAATTTTCATAGCGACGGAATTTAACACTGACGGAATCCGTGATTTCCGGCGGAACGGAATTTGCTGGTTCCGATCATCCCTACTTTACATATCTGAAATGAAATCTCCACTTTTTTTTTAACTTTCCCTCTTAAAGAGAACCAGAGACGACGGAAAAAAGCTTTTATACATACTTGGGGCTTCCTCCAGCCCTATAAGCCTGGATCGCTCCCCTGCCGCCATCCTCCGCTGCCTCTGTCCACCGCTACCGGGTCCTGTACTTTCGGCCAGTCGAGCCAGTCGACGGAAGCGCAGTGCACTCCCTCCATACTGCGCAGGCACATGCGTAAGGATATGGAGGGAGTCCCTGCTCTTGCGTACAATTTGCCGCATCCGCCGGAAGTGACGGGACCCGGTATCGGCGATAGAGGCAGCGGAGGACGGCGGCGCTGGAGAGATCCAGGCTTATGGGGTTGGAGGAAGCCCCAGGTATGTATAACATATTTTTTCATTTTTTAAAGACTGTTCGTCTCTGGTTCCCTTTAACCACTACAGCCCACAGGCCATTTTACCCTTACTGCCAAAAGCCATTTTCATCTGTCAGCGCTCCTCCCATTCATTTGGCCATAACTTTATCACTGCTTCTCACACCTAAATGATCTATACCTTTTCTTTGCCATCAATTTGTCATGTTGTGGGATATGCTTATTTTCAGTAGTTACTTTATTTTCTATGCATCTTCTAGGGAAAAACAAGAAAAAAAATAAATAAAAAATACACTATTTCTCCAATTCCATCCCCATAGCTTTATAATAAGCAATGCTACTATAAATAAAACCCATCAATTTTATTTGCCCATTAGTGCCAGTTATCACAACATTCTGGGGTATTTTTGGGGGGTATTTTTGCATCCGGCCAATAATTACAAGCCCATATTACTAAAATAACAGTAATATACCTATGACATACATATTAAAAAAAGCTCAGTCCCTAAGGCAAAATGTTTTTTTTTTTTTTTTACAAGTGTTTGGTAACTAGGGGTGGGGGCTTTGGAAGGGGTTAGGGCCTGTCTCCACTTGTTAGTTTTCTGTACATTTTCTGTACAGGAAAACTGCAACCAATGCTAATCAATGGGCATGTTCACACTTGAATGCATTTTTCACATGCAGAAAAACTCCTGCAGAAAAACTGATGCACAGAAAAACGGATGAGTGGAGACAGACCCTTAATTTTATTAATTTATTGTATAAAAAAAATTATTGCAACTGTGTTTTTTTCTCCACTAGATGGCACTAGAAACACTATCCTGGGAAGGGTTCATTTTTTTTTAACTTATTATGAATGGACATGGCACAGTGATTGACTCAGGGAATACTTGTTCCCCTTCACTAAACGCCGCCGGGAATGTGAAGTGGTTAAAAAAAGTAATCATCATTATTTATTACACCACGTTTATAAAAGTGGCAAACGTGCAAAATCACAGTGCTGTGAAGAACCTAAAGCGGCGATCACAGAACCCGTTCCCTGGCATTACAAAATGGTGAACTGATTGTTCTCTAGTTACAGCCACCGAGACCTCGCGCACTTTTGAATTGGCTGGATGGATTTGCAATGCAATACAGGGTGCAATACCTCGGGACATCCGTGCATGGACAGCACTGACTGTAGGACCTGCTTATGTGCTGCGCAGCACTGTGTTCTAAAAAATGCACTGCTGCGTTTTGGTCCGCAGCACAGCCCTGCTCCATTCAGAGGTCAGATGTCCCATCCCGTTCACTCAACACAGGTGCTACACGCAGCAAAAGTGACAAAAGTCAAAGTGGTCATTTTTATGGGCCTGAAAATATGGCAACATTGCTCTGTTTGGAATACAATCTGCATAGAAATTCTCAACTTTGTGCAAGAGCAGTTACAGAACAGGAGTCCTTGTTGGTCATTTTAGCCTCACATACACATAGCCGGATTTGTACTTTTTACCGCCCAAGGCCCACTATCACTAGCTGCCCCCACACCGACAGCATCTTCTGCTCCAACACGCCAGAGATTAGATTGTAAGCTCCTCTGAGGACAGTTAGTGACATGATGGCAGGGATTACACTTTAAGCTCCTTTGAGGACAGTTAAGGTGCCCATACATTGAGCCAATTAGCGGCCGATCGATCGCAAATTGATTGACCAATTGATCAATTTGTGGCTAATTTCGCCAAATGCTGGAAAATCTAGGTCGATCTGTTGAGATTGCTTATCATTTTACATTGAACCTAATCTGATGGCAAAAAAATGCCATCAAATCGATTTTAAATAGATTTCATACTGCAATCTATTGGAAATCTTTTCTTAGTAAAAAATGTTCCTAAACACATCAGATAGATCAGAGATCTATCTGATGATCTATCTGCTGCTAATCTAACGAGTGTATGGCCACCTTTAGTGACATGATGGCAGGGATTACAGTTTAACCTCCTTGCCGGTCTAAAAAATCCGGCAAGGAGGCAGCGCCGCACTTTTTATTTATTTATTTTTTTAAAATCATGTAGCGAGCCCAGGGCTCGCTACATGATAGCCGCTGAGCGGCGGCATCCCCCCACCCACTCCGATCGCCTTCGGCGATCAGAGTATGCAGAAAATCCCGTTGAGAACGGGATTTCCTGCAGGGCTTCCCCGGTCGCCATGGCGACGGGGTGGGATGACGGGACATCACAGGGAATCCCGAACCGCCCCGCACTGATTAGCCAGGCTGCGCAGGGGTCTGGGGCGGGGGGTTGGGGGGGGGGCGGCTCGGCGCGGCGGGTAGCGTCGAATCGGCGGCGATCGCGTACTACACGCAGCTAGCAAAGTGCTAGCTGCGTGTAGGAAAAAAAATTATGCAAATCGGCCCAGCGGGGCCTGAGAAATCCTCCTGCGCAGGTTACCCCGAGCTGAGCTCGGGATAACCGGCAAGGAGGTTAAGGTCCTCTGAGGACAGTTAGTGACATGATGGCAGGGATTACATTATAAGCTCCTCTGAGGACAGTTAGTGACATGATGGCAGGAATTAGATTATAAATTCCTTGGCAAGGGGCACATTCGGTGAGTGACAGGCAGCTCAGAGATCACTGTAAGTGCCCATTAGTTCCCCCTTCATTCCCTGAGTGCCATTTCTGGCTGTTGGTAGCCGCCAACCCCTATAAGCAATCTCTGTAGCAGGACGAATGTTTGGCAGGCTAACTACTACTGCCACCCTGGTGCCCACAGCCCGCCCCTTGTTTCCTGCTGCCCAAGGCCAGGGCCTTTGTGGCTTTGCCTGAAATCCAGCCGTGCATATAGAATAACTAAGCGGGGGGCTGCAGGCTGTGACACACTGAAAATCTCTACTAGAAACACTAAGGAATGACTCTCTATTATGTGCACATGAAACGTATATGCAAGCAGAAAAAATAAAAGTATATGTAGTGTGTGTGTATACAGAGAGAGAGAGCGTATATAGCGGCAAGCTCTGGCCATGCACCACAGAATGCACACTTCCTCTGCTCAAGTACTGCGTTTCGTGCTAATTGCGTAAGTTATGGTACAATGCTGCAAGTAGTAACGGGAATATCGCCATGCACTGTCTTTGCACAGCAATGTTACCTCACTTTTGTGCATCAACTTCCTATGTGATTTTCCTATGTGACGTCAAACCCCTCCCCTTTATTGGAGAATCACAATCTGAACCTCGACAATCATACGTAAAATCACACAACAACGCACGAAAAATGTCATTTGTTAAAGGAAACCTGAGATGACATCAATGGCTGTAGAGTCGGTACGAAAATCATCCGACTCCAACTCTGACTCAGTTTATGAAACCGCTGACTCCAACTCTGACTCCAGGTACCCAAAATTGCTCCAACTCCGACTCCTCAACTCCGACTCCTTACTCTAATACTTAACAAGGCTGTGGATTTGGTACAAAGATCATCCGACTCCTCAGTTTATGAAACCACCGACTTCGACTCCAACTCCAGGTACCCAAAATTGCTCCGATACTCCGACTCCAACTCCGCTGCCACAGTCTTGATGACATCTCTCTGGGCCACTCTGGTCCCTCCCTGGATGACTTTGACAAAGTTGTGCTGCAGGAGTAGAATGTTTCCAGCCTCAGGAGTGCAACGGTGGCATGTGCGCCTGGGCCGCGCATGCACAAAAGAGCACGGATGGCCAGATCACCAGAGGTTATAACGATAGAATGAAGCGGCTGAAGAGGAGGGTGAGGAAGCCCACAGACCACATGGGGCTGAAGGAAGCCCTAGGTAAGCATAAATACAGCAGTATATATGTCTCAGGTACTCTTTAAGTTGATGCAAATCTCAATCACATTGTAGTGGGTTTGTGATCATAATTGCAATTTGCAGTGGCAAAGAGCTTTGAAGAATTAGGATTGCATTATTAAGAGACAGATGAAGCCAGTTAATTAAATTTCCCTGCCAGAATCAATTAGTTAATGAAAAATCAGTTTAGGGGAGGTTTACTGGCCAAAAGGACAGCTGCGATGGTCACTTGAGAGAAGCCCAACAGGTGCTGTTTGTTAGTCTTTGTTGTATTTTCTTTTATAAATTGACTCAGTGTTTGCAATGTATCCACAGGAGATCTGTACAGACCCCCAGTTCATTGAGGATGGAGCCACTCGGGGAGACATCTGCCAGGGGGCTCTGGGTAAGTAAAACACTGGGGGCCACCCTGCATCTCTTCAGTAGGGATGATCAACATGCAAATACTTACGAGGTTATGCAAATTTATGTACATTTTTATGCAAATATATGCAACTTGAAAATGGACCAATCAAGTTCCACCCAGGTTTAAACTGATTGGTCCATTTTAAAGCTGCACATATTTGCATAAATATTTACATAATTTTGCATATACTCGAAAATACTTGCATATTATTGATCATACCTACTCTTCAGGCTGGGAATGGGGTTTTTTTTAGCCTGCTTCACACTCTCCATCACACTGGTCTATGATTGGAGTTCTGGCTCATAAGGAACCACCTACTGCTCTCTGGAGCTCTCATCATGCTTTACTATGTAACAATAAGCATGACACCACTCTAGTAAATTCACACGCTGTTATACACTGGTGTCAGACAAGGCAACAGTTGAGATATTGGAGAAAAAGTTTAAAAACAACACTTTTTAATGACGACATGGAGAGGTTATAAGATTCCCTGGTTTAATTATTTCACGGGATTTTGAAAAAAATAATAATAATAAAGGAACATAGGATTCCTCTATGCGACTGCGAGATTTCTTATAGGGAACGGTATTAGTGGAATAACTTGTCCTGATTAGTCACAATGCAAACAGAGTAGAGTGAGGTGGAGATGAGTTGAGTTGTTTAATAAAGGTGTATATATGGCTATAGTTCAGATTAGCTGTTTTCTCGCAGATTAGTGACACAATAAGCGGCATGTAGCGTAACAATGCATGGACCCACAGGGGTGGCATTACACAGCCTGGCACTGGTACAGCTTAAGGACTTATGTCTTTGGAGAAGCTCCACTTGTCATGCTCATAGCATAAGTATTTCTGATGTAATATGTTTAGTCCTATCACTGGGGCAGGATTCTGCCCACACTGGCAGCACAGTCCACAGAGGTTAATAGGGTGGCATGATTAAAAGATTAAAAACTGTCTTCTTGTGGCAGAAAATACAGGTTTTGTTGTTTAACCACACCTCCTCCTGAAAAACTGCCATGGCAGTTCTCTGCCTTTGCAAAAGCTTCTAATGCCTGCCTGGTACATACAATGAGATTTTCTGGCAGATGTACTTCCGGATCGATTGTTTTCAACATGTCCAATCTGATTTCCGATATTTTCCAATTGGAGAAGCGATCAAAAATCAGATCGGACATGTTTGAAATAATTATCCGGCACTAAACTTGCCAGAAAATTCCACCGTGTGTACCTAGCTTAAAGTGTATCTGTCAAGCATAAAATCAAAAATCAAGCCTTTATTTTTATCTGGTAAACAAGTGAAAAGGATGGTAACGAGGAAATCCAAAAGTTAAAAATCCCTCTTAAAGAGACACTTAAGCCAGAAAAAAAATGAGTTTTACTCACCTGGGGCTTCTACCAGCCCCCTGCAGCAGTCCTGTGCCCTCGCAGCCACTCACTAATCCTCTGGTCCCCCGCTGCCAGCTAGTTTCGTTTCCCCCCCAACCTTGTGAATGGGAGGACACACACAAATCATAACCCGACCAGGTACAAATTCACGCATACATGTAATTACGGCACCCTTTTTCATCCAATCCAATTATAAATATTGAATCGGATGGACACCAGATAATCTCTGGGCACCTTCATGCCCTGACTTTATGCCAAATATTTGTGATTCTTATGTCTGTACGTGGATCTTGTCTACTCTATTTATATGGACTTGTAAATAATGCTAAATGAAAGGTTTGCTGAAACCCAAAACGGACTGGCCCAGTTGTAGTATTTATTCATCGTATTGTCGGCACAATTCCTGGGGTGCAGAGTAGCGGCAGGAGCTTCATACTTTACTTATACTGGCTTTAGAACTCTCAGTACACAAACATTCCGCAGTGCTGCACCTGGCAGGATTAAAGACGTCCCCACCTGTGATACATTTATGAATGTGAATGTAAAGCAATTTTATTCAGAAGGTTATTCTTCTCACTACAGTTCCTCTTTAATGTTGTTATTGTATAACATTTTTACATGTAAGGAAAAGACATATGTAACCCCTTTGCGTGTCCCACAGGTGACTGCTGGCTTCTGGCTGCCATCGCCTGCCTTACACTGGATCAGAACCTGCTGGCTCGGGTTTTACCGGAGAATCAGAGTTTCCAGAAGGACTATGCTGGGATCTTCCACTTCCGAGTAAGCTAATAGTATTGTGTCTAGGGATGGTCGGTAAATTTCCATGGAATATCGATTTCTGATTGGAAATGGGCTTACCGCAGCGGTAATTGGAAAATCACACCGGAAATCGGATTTGCGAAGAAACGCTGCATTGCTGCAACTCAGTAATTTTAGCCTAATGACTGAACTTGGACGCATTGGACCAATCAGAGAATGCTGAATTTTTCAGTGAAAATCAAATTACTGTGGAAATTTTAGACCAATTACAGACTCTGATGGAACCGAGTATTTCTGAGTTTAACTTACCTAGGTGTTCCACCAGCCCCCTGCAGGCCCTGTGTCCGGGCCGACACAGAACAATTCTCCGATCCCACAATCAGCTGAGTTTTGTTTTTGGCGACTTAGCCAGTCGATGGCCACTGCCCCTGAGCAACCCTGGCCACATCAGAATCAGAATCAGAATCAGCTTTATTCGCCAAGTACGTCGACTGACGCACCCGGGATTTTTTGTGGTACACACGGCAGGAGTATACAGATACAGATTTTATACAGATCAGTTCACACAGATCGATATACAGATACATATTTTATACAGATCAGTTTCACACAGATGGGAGAAGGAGCTAAAAAAGACTGCAAACAAACAGATTACAAGGGGGGGGTAAACATAGTTGGGCAGTAGTGCAGCGTCAGTGCACGGCTAGGGGGACTTTGCAAGTGTGGTAGCTCGAGTTCAGTAGGAGAACAGCTTGGGGAAAGAAAGTGTTCAAATGTCTGGTGATCTTGGTGAGGATCGATCTGTAGCGGCGTCCCAAAGGCAGACGGTCGAAGTATCGGTTGCCAGGGTGAGTAGGGTCGTTCAGTATTCTGTTTGCCCTAGACCACAGTCTGGAGGTATGTAGGAGATTCAGAGGTGGGAGGGGGGACCCGATGATCCTCTCAGCGGCATTGATTACTTTCTGGAGCTTATGTCTGTCGCTCGCAGTAGCGCCTGCGTACCATGATCACGCTCTTGTCACCGGGATCGTCCTGGGCATGTGCAGCATAAGGTTTACTTGTACTACACATGCACAGGACACTCAAAGTTGCGGGAGCGCGATCGAGTATGTGCGTGGCCAGGGCTTTGCAGGTGCAGTGGCCATCCACTTGGCTGAGTCACCAAAAACGAAACTCAGTCGCTGCGGGGGACCGGAGGATCATTCTGTGACAGCGCAGGCACAGAGCCTGCAGGGGGCTGGTTGAAGTCCCAGGTAAGTTCAACTCTTTTCTTTAAGTTCAGTTTAGGTTCCTTTTAAGCAGTTAATAGAAAATACCCCGTATGTGCTATAATCGCCAAATTTGCTGAGTATGTTAGAAAGAATAGAGAGACAAAAAAAATTCTATTCAAAAAGTTTTTATAGATTTTGTGAAAATCGATATTAAATTTATTAAGGAAAAGTGGCTTTTAAATGTGGGTAAATGACAGATAGCATAGCCTTATCCATAGGAATTACATCTTTACATATGTTCCCGGCAAAATCAGTGGATTAGCTGCCCTGGTTTCCTGTTTGATCAGTACACTACGGCACAAAACTTTCCAAATTCCGCACATTTTTTTTACACACTTTTAACAGCACCTCCCACTCTCAGCATATAATTTAGTACACTTTGCACATCCTTTTCAGAACTCATTATTCCTTTCTCACACTCTGATCTTTAATTCCCACACTCTGATCTTCTGTTTACTAATGCTTATTGAAAGGTCAAAAACATACACATTAGAAAATAGTTTTAGAATAAACAGTGTTTGAACAATATAATAAAAAGTAACATACATGTCAAACATGACATAACATAACAAACAAAACACCTGATACATTGACAAGCACCATCAAAAACATATACAGGTAATCCAAAATCAATTATATACTGGAATGTGCAAAAGAGGCCTCAAAATATATGAACCAAAACCATGAACAGAAAGGCCATAAACTCACACCAGACCATATAGAATATAACATTAATTTATTTATTGTATCAATTCCATATTAAAAGCAATCAAAATCAGAAACATACTAAGCGGTGGAAAACATGAAATCATTATTTTCAATAAAATCGTCAAATGACAGGGCATCATCAATAATCACCTAATAGTATAATAAGCTGGTATAATGACACAAGGAAAGTAATAAAGGGGCGTATTCAGACCCTCTCATATACAGTAGTTACAGTAAAGTGCAAGTGCAGATAGCCACCATGTCAAAAACACATAATATGACAAGTATTCTGTATTGTTATGAGCAATAGTGAAAACAAGGATAACCGCTCCAGTGAACACCAGCACCACATAAATAACCAACTAAAGAACCAATATGACAAAAGAAATAAACACAGCCAGCCACCAACAGTAAAAGTAAATAACAGTGCATAAGAATCAGACCACTGTTCAAAATAACACGTGGTCACCTGCTGATGGTGGCACACACCTATTTGGTAAGGGGCACTCTTTTCCTCCTCTCAGACCACACTTATTTTCCTTATTGAGCACATGCTGCTAAGTGTTATTCTGAGCAGTGGTCTGATTCTTATGCACTGTTTACTTTTGCTGGTGGGGGCTGTGGATGCACTTGTGGTGTGTCCCTTTCCTTTTTCAGAGTGTGGGAAATGAAATGCAGAGTGTGGGAAACTATGTGCTAAATGTGTAAAAATGATGTGCTAACAGGGGAAAATGATGTGAAAAGTGTGGGGTTACAAAAGTGTGAGGAGGAAATTGTAGGAAGAAGTGTGAAATGTGAGGTAGATGCCCTTTAGAATGTGGGGTAAGTGTACAAAGTGTGTGCTATAGAAGGTCAGAGTGTGGGAAATGAATGCAGAGTGTGAGAAAAGATGTACAAAGTGTGTAAAAATATGTGTTGACAGTAGGAATTGATGTTATGTGTGTGGGAAAAATGTGTAGTGTGTGGAAATGTTGTGCAGCAGTGTACTGACCCAACAGGAAGCCATGCAGAAAGTCCACTGCTTTTGCTGGGGGTATATGTAGATGCAGATCTTTACCATACCTAGAAAATTTTCTAATTATGGCATACTAGCCGACCCGCAGCGTAGCATACGCCGCATAAGGGGGTAGAGGGCAGGAAGGGGGTATTGGGCACAGTGGCGGGGAGGGGGGTCGGACCCCCCCTCAACTGGGTCCCCCATGTGTGCTCCCCCTCCAGCTTAAGCTCAGCAGGAACCCCCCCTCCCTCACCTGGGTCCCCCATGTGCACTCCCCCTCCAGCTTAAGCTCAGCAGGAACCCCCCCTTCCTCACCTGGGTCCCCCATGTGCGCTCCCCCTCCTGCTTAAGCTCAGCAGGACCACCCTCCCTCACCTGGGTCCCCCATGTGCGCTCCCCCTCCTGCTTAAGCTCAGCAGGACCCCCCTCCCTCACCTGGGTCCCCCATGTGCACTCCCCCTCCAGCTTAAGCTCAGCAGGAACCCCCCCCCCTCACCTGGGTCCCCCATGTGCATTCTCCGTGCAGCTTAAGCTCAGCAGGAACCCCCCTGCCTCACCTGTGTCCCCCATGTGCGCTCTCCTCCTGCTTAAGCACAGTAGCAGCCGCCACTATTAGTAAGAGGCAGCGGGCGGGGATGCCTCACCTCTTCCGTGTTCCAGCATGCGATCCACTGTTGTCACTTCCTGCAATGCTCCCCACTGTATTGGTGTAATTTGCCTTTTTAAAACAGAAGGAAATCTGCAATAATTCAACTATAAGTGAACATTTTTAAATATGCAAATTATCCCTTTTCAACCTTAGTAATCCAAGCAAGCATCCAGAACCACTGGTGTATAACAAGCTTATAGCTTTAAATTTTACACAGCTATATCAAACCCACATGTGACAGCCTGTTTCAGACTTTTGGTCCTCATCAGTACATAGGAGAGATTGATATGGCAGTATGAGATGGGGCTTGGACCAGTACAACAGAGTAACCAAGCAGCTCAGGGTGACCCAAACCACTCTGAATGTATAGGGGGATAAAAGGAACCAAAAAGACCTACTAAAAAAAATCAAAGCTTGGTGTAATTTGGCTTCTTAAAACAGAAGAAAATCTGCAATAATTCAGCTATAAGTGAACATTTGTGGTTACCCACAATGCACCGCTACTAAATATGCAAACTATTCCTTTTCACTCTTGGTAAGTCAAGCAAGCCTATGGGCCTGATTCACAAAGTGGTGCAAACTGTTTAGCACGGTTGTGCTAAACAGTTAGCACGCGAAGTGCAGTTCGCGGACTTTTGTGCGCACAAAGTGCCGCGATTTGCATGATTGCGGTCTTTTGCGCGCGCAATTTGCCACAAATCGCGGTACTTTACACACGCAAAAGTCCGCGATTGCGGTCTTTTGCACGATTCACAGCACTTTCCACGCACAAAAGTCCACAAATGGCACTTCACGTGCTAATTGTTTAGCACACTAATGCTTAACAGTTTGCACCATTTTGTGAATCAGGCCCTATAGCTTTAAATTTTACACAGTCATATCAAACCCACATGTGACAGCCTATTTCAGACTTTTAGTCCTCATCAGTTCACAGCAGAGATTGATATGGCTGTCTGAGATAGGGCTTGGACCAGTACAACAGAGTAACCAAGCAGCTCAGGGTGACCCAAATTACTAAGCATGTATAGGGGGATAAAAGGGACCAAAAAGCCCTCCTACTAAAAAAAGCAAAGCTTGGTGTAATTTTCCTTCTTAAAATAGAAGCAAATCTGCAATAATTCAGCTATAAGTGAACATTTGTGGTTACCCACAATGCACTGCTACTGAATATGCAAATTATCTCTTTGCCCTTGGTTTGATATGACACTACTTCTTCTTGCTTGGACCAGCCCCTTCTTCTTGCTTGGACCGGCCCTGGGGGCAGGGCGCTACTTCTTCTTCTTGCTTGAAGGTTGAGGCACTTACTCAATTATATATATAGATTCCCCCTCCAGGCCGCCATGGATAGTGGGGGAATGATATAATTCAGCTTCCAGCGATTGCTGGAGGTCGAATTATTGTGTTTTTTAAGCAACTTCGGCTCCGTCTTCTGACGGCGCTGACGTTACTCACTGAGCACCGCTATAAACTGATTCCCATTACAGTCTATGGCGGCACTCGCTGCGCCCAAATCTAGCAGTGCTGAAAAGCACTGCTCCACGACCGCTTTGCAGTATTGGTTTTTTGACCCTGCATAGTTTGACATGCGAAAGCAAATGCATATTTGCATGAGCATTGCCTCATGAATAGTCAATTAGGCCAGATTTGCAAAGCCAGACTAGGGTTAAGCCTCCTTTCCACAGACTGTTGATAGGCAGTGAAATGCCTCTCAAACTCTCTCAACTGCTCACTGCTGCCTAGTAACTGCTTGTTGCTGCCTGATAACTGCTTGTTGCTGCCTGATAACTGCTTGTTGCTGCCTGATAACTGCTTGTTGCTGCCTGATAACTGCTTGTTGCTGCCTGATAACTTCTTACCTGTGCCTGGTAACTGCTTGCTGAGCACACAGCTCAACAGTCCGTGGAAAGGAGGCATCAAACTTGGTCTTTGAGCACGTATAAATTTTCTCATGCAAAGTACTTCTTCTTCTTGCTGGAAGGTTGAGGCCATTATTCAATTATGAATAGCCAATTAGGCCAGATTTGCAAACCCAGACTTGCTAGGGTTAGGCCTCCTTTCCACCGACTGTTGATAGGCAGTGAAATGCCTCTCAAACTCTCTCAACTGCTCACTGCTGCCTAGTAACTGCTCACTGCTGCCTAGTAACTGCTTGTTGCTGCCTGATAACTGCTTGTTGCTGCCTGATAACTGCTTGTTGCTGCCTGATAACTGCTTGTTGCTGCCTGATAACTGCTTGTTGCTGCCTGATAACTTCTTACCTGTGCCTGGTAACTGCTTGCTGAGCACACAGCTCAACAGTCCGTGGAAAGGAGGCCTCAAACTTGGTCTTTGAGCACGCATAAATTTTCTCATGCAAAGTACTTCTTCTTCTTGCTGGACGGTTGAGGCACTTAGGCCTGGTGCACACCAAAAACCGCTAGCAGATCCGCAAAATGCTAGCAGATTTTGAAACGCTTTTTCTTCTTTTTCTGTAGCGTTTCAGCTAGCATTTTGCGGTTTTGTGAAGCGTTTTTGGTGTAGTAGATTTCATGTATTGTTACAGTAAAACTGTTACTGAACAGCTACTGTAACAAAAAACGCCTGGCAAAGCGCTCTGAAGTGTCGTTTTTCAGAGCGGTTTGCGTTTTTCCTATACTTAACATTAAGGCAGAAACGCATCCGCAATCTAAAATCTGCAACAGCCCGGGAGTATCCGTTTCTGCAAAACGCCTCCCGCTCTGGTGTGCACCAGCCCATTGAAATACATTACCCTAGCAGATCCGCACCCGCAAGCGGATCGCAAACCGCAGCAGAACCGCTCTGGTGTGCACTAGGCCTCAGGGCTGGTGCACACCAAAACCCGCTAGCAGATCCGCAAAACGCTAGCAGATTTTTAAACGCTTTTTTTTATTTTTATGAGGCGTTTTGCTAGCGTTTTGCGGATTGCTGCTGCGGTTTTCAGTATAGTAGATTTCATATATTGTTACAGTAAAGCTGTTACTGAACAGCTTCTGTAACAAAAACGCCTGCAAAACCGCTCTGAACAGGCGTTTTTCAGAGCGGTTTGCGTTTTTCCTATACTTAACATTGAGGCAGAAACGCATCCGAAATCCAAAAAATGCCTCACCCAGGCATTTTTCGTTTCTGCAAAACGCCTGCCGCTCTAGTGTGCACCACCCCATTGAGATACATTGACCAAGCAGATCCGCAGCCGCAAGCGGATCTGAAAACGCCCAAAAAGCCGCTCGGTGTGCACCAGCCCTTAGGGCCTGTTTCCACTACACGCAGATTCTGCATGCAGAAAACTGACTCCAATGAATGCCTATGGGAAATCTGCATCAGAAAAATTGCATTCAGTGGAAACAGGCCCATAGGCATTCATTGGAGTCAGTTTTCTGCATGCAGAATCTGCGTGTAGTGGAAACAGGCCCTACTGAATTATATATATAGATACGGGTGTGTGTGTTTCTATTAACCACTAAGTCGGGGCTATTGATTGAAACACAATTCACAAAACTGTTTTGTCAAAAATTCGTAAAACCACTGAAAGTTCAAGGAAATTTTTGCAAACATGTCAGACAAATTATTGTATTATTTAACATGTTTTTTTCTTTCAAAAGCAATATTCTCAAGAAACAAGGTCTTTTTGAGTTTTTTTTAACATGTTCCTACTAGCCATTACTAGCAATGTAAAATTGAAGAATTGCGTAAAATTACTAGGTGAAATTTGGAATCCCGATGCAGCTGGCTGAGTTCCTTCAAGTACATGTAACAAGCTTTCCTGTCCTCAGATAGTGACCCCCACCCCTCTTACATGTGAGGAAGCACTCCATTGCCTTCTCTATGCCCAGCACAGCCCCCAGTGCCACATGTGTACACACCTGCAATGATGTTGTTGGGAGTATAACACTGGGGAATGGCTGGCACTGCCAGGCTTTTGTAATACTGTCTGCACCAGTGATGCTCGCAAATTTTTGCCAGTCATTTTTGCATTGAAAATGGCATTTTCAATTTTGAGAAAACGTTTGAGAAAACACATTGTATTTTCGCAATACAGTGAAAATTCGTGAAGCTGCAAAAAAAATTAAGAATCTATTTTTACAGTGAAAATGCAAAAAAATAGTTTATTTTAGTGTGAAAAATTACAAACTTATTACAATTTGATTTTCAATGGCATGTTCACTGGAAAGTCGAATTTAACATTATTTTCGCGAAAAAAATATTGATATTTTCGCTCATCACTCGTGATGAAACTGACTAACATAGAGCAAACCCATTCCACAAAATAATGGATTTTTTAATGAATGCTTTGTAGGGCAATCACCCATAGCAGCGGCAGCTTGGCTCAGAATTTTTCAGAATGATTGCTGTTGGGGAGATAGAGGAGGAATCAGGTCCATATTTAGGAAGGAGAATGTTTCCCAATCTTAAATATATGGTTCCCAATTCAGCCACACATAGGTCAGATATAGAAAAAAGATGGTTCTGTTTCCTCACTCTATACCAGGGGTGTCAAACTCAAATACAGGCTGGGGTCAAGTCACAGACCAACCTCAATGTCTAGTGGCCAACTCCCTCCCTTATAAAAATGCCTAATGCCTCCCCTTCCCCTATACAATTCCCTGATGTCTAGTGGCCCGCTGCTTCCCCTGTACAGTTCCCTGGTGTCTAGTGCCCACAATTCTTTGGTTTCTTGTGGTTCTCCCCTCCCCTAAACAGATCCCTGGTGTCTAGTGCCCCCTACACAGTTTCCTGGTGTCTAGTGATCCCCTTCCCATACACAGTTCCCTGGTGTCTAGTACTCTCCCTCCCCTATATGACTTACCCGGTGATCTAAGGATTAACCTCCAATATAGCTTCCCTGGTGGTCTAGAGTGGGCCAAACATACTGCAAAGTGGGAAAATTCCATTCGGGGAAATTTGATGGCACAGTGGGCAGTGGCGTAGCAATAGGGGGTGCAGAGGTAGCGCCCGCATCGGGGCCCTTGGGCCAGAGAGGCCCCAAGGGGCCCACCCTCAACCACAGTATTAGCTCTTTAATGGTCCTGTGCTGGTAATAATCACTTATATAGATGCTTTGAATAGTAGTAGTTATTAACAAACTATTCCCCATCCCCATTTTGCCCCTCTGACACTTTGGTTGTCCTTGGTAGGTTTTGGTGCGCAGTATCAATTGTTATATATAGAATGATTGGGGGGCCCCAATGTAAAACTTGCACCAGGGCCCACAGCTTCTTAGCTACGCCACTGACCGTGGGCTAGATTTGGCCAGTGGGCCAGAGTTTGACATGTATGCTCTATACTTACAAGCACTACTATTACCATGCAATTATAATTAATTTCCAATTGAGGACAGTAGTATCCTTCACTTCAGTCCCTAAACAGGAAGCAATCTGTGCACTGGAAATCAGTTCCTCCACAAACATGCAGTAACACTATGCACAATGTCTTCTCTCTCGCTCTCAGTTCTGGCAATATGGCGAGTGGGTGGATGTGGTGGTAGATGACCGCCTGCCTACCAAGAATGGACGCCTCCTCTTTGTACACTCTGCAGAGGGGAATGAATTCTGGAGCGCTCTAATGGAAAAGGCCTATGCCAAGTAAGTTCCTGAAGTTTTATACAGTCCTTGGTTGAGTCTGGTTATTCTCCTGCTTCTCCTCAAAAACCACAACCTGGTATTTCATTGCTGTCTTGTTGCTCTTCACCTTTGTCGAGTATATTTTTTGGCCTGCAGGTGTCACTGTTGCTTTATCCGAAGACATAACATCAAAAGTTGTTTAGGTGATACCTTTAATGACTAACTGCACAAGATTCCTTTTGTACAGTTAGTCATTAAAGGTATCAACTAAACAACTTTTGTTGTTATGTCTTCGGATTCTCTCCATGACTAATACCGGTATTACCGGACCACACGCAACTGTTGCTTTAGTCGTCTGATGAACTTTGTAGAACTTGCATTCTGTAGTTCGGCAGTGTAACAGCGACATCTTGTGGTTGAAAGTAATATGGCACTTCAGTTATGGACTGTTGATTTTGTTCCAACAGACTGAATGGATCATATGAGGCTCTAACAGGTGGAAACTCAATTGAAGGGTTTGAAGACTTTACAGGGGGCATTTCAGAGGTGTATGATTTACGGAAAGCACCTGCCGATCTCTACCAGATTGTCCAGAAAGCTCTGAAAGCAGAATCGCTGCTCGGGTGCTCCATCGATGTAAGATCTTATTTTTGGAAGGTTATTAAGATTTTGTCTCCCCCCCCAAAAAAAAAAAAAAACTGTCACGATTGGTAAAACATATACAAATACTACTGAATGAAGAAATATTATGCTGTCTGTGTCCCCATTGTAGAGATTTTATCTCACTTCCTCTTTTGGATCATGTGACCTGTACAGGAAGTGATGGCAGACAGTTAGACTTTAGGCTCTTCAGATCACTCCATATCTCATGTTCTGCTCTGATCTTGTATTCCAATACACACTAAGCTGATTTCAGTGACTTAACAGTTGTCTTTCTCACTTATAACCACCACAGGCATGGCTACAAGACTTCTCCCAGGATGCTCCTGCTCAGTGGCATGCCTTTCCTCATAGCTCCCAACTGTCCCATGAACTGTCCCTTTTTCGGAGGGACAGTCCCTCTTTGGGAGCCCTGTCCCCATGAACTGTCCCTCTTTCAGGACTTTGTCCCTCTTTCTATGTAAATATATATATTTCTCTACTGAAAAAGTATGTTTGATTGACTCTAAACTTTATTCCCATCCTTTAAATTGATATATTACTAATTTTAAAATGTTAAAATGAAGTAAAATAAACCTGGATAGAAAGGACCAGTGTTGTTTGAATTATAAAACAACATATTTTTCTCATTACATTTTTATCGTATGCGTGACTAGGGGTGTGACGGCCAGGGTGTGATCAGGGGCGTGGCTTAAGTGTCCCTCTTTCTCATCTCAAAAAGTTGGGAGGTATGCTTTCCTTATTATCCTAAGCATTTGCTAATGACTAATTCACGTCAGCTATGTACTTAGGCATCTCTCTTATCTACAACACCCGGGCCCATCTGTAATTCACTTTGGCTATCATTCATGAAAGTGCTGTCGGTATGGAGAATCAGTGCGGGAAAACACAGCTGGCGGTGTTTTAGACTTCTGGCTGCTGATTCGTAAAAAAGTATCCATGTGCGGAAGCAGTGCGGAGATTTCCCGAACTAGGCTGGCGGTAGGCAGGAGGCTTGCGGAGACACGGAAGCTGCCGAGTTGATACATTTCTCCATGTTCCGCTCTGCTGCAGCTGCCTGGGAGGTCTGTGTGTCTCCATTCACTTACATTAGTATCGCCACATCAGAGGGAGCGGTACTTGCCGACCTCACACCGCTTGCAGTGATCTTTATGAATTAACATTTTGCTACATTTTTTACAACAATCACCGCACAAGGCGGTGATTTATCACTCTGCTCGGTAATGTCAGCTTTTGATGCGGAAAGGGCTTTTAAGAATGCAGATTTTGCTACGTGTGCAGGAAAGTCAGCTGTTTTAAGCATTTCCGCATGCGGAAATGCTTTAGGAATGATAGCCATTTTCTCCTGAGTTTTCTCCTAGGAGATAATTTTTGATCTTCAATTTAAATTAACTTTTTAGCACTTTGCAATGGAAATTGTATCAAAAAGTAGGTTAAAATGTACTGTCAAAATTATTTTGAGTGTTTGTTTCTTTGCTGGTGGAGTAAAGGGCATTTTACAAGTTGTAAGAACATCACCTAGGAAAAAACTCAGGTGAAAAAAACTCAGGTGAAAAAGTGAATTGCATACGGGACCCTATGTTTTCCAGCTTCTTTTCTTGTAAGGCTGTATCTTGTGTTCTCTCATCTCTAAAGGTGGCCACACACCATACAATTTTTTAAATATCTGTTCAATTTAAAAATTACAATACATTTTTCTGGCTGATTGTAACATTTCAAAAATATGACCAATGTACCACACACCTATGTTCAATTTGTCCCCAATTATGATAAAAATTATTGGAAACTCTGAGAAAATTGCTTGGGTGGGTAAATGAACAATCCAACACACACCATACAATCTTTAGAGGAATTGAAGAAAAATATCTGGCATTCCGAATAGATAAAAATCGAAAAAAACGGGAAATCCGATCGGATTTTTCGGTTGAATGAAAAAAAGCATTAGATTTTTTTCGGGAGATCCGATAGTTTTTATCGAATTGTTTAATCGAAATGTCGGATAATTTTATTGTATCGTGTATGGCCACCTTTATGCTAGGTACACACAATACAATTCCCTCCTACTGTATCCTCTGTCCCCTCACCTCTTACACGGTAAGTTTGCTGGGACATGGGACATTGATGTGCACAATCAATTATGAACGATTATAAAAACATTGGATTTTCATCTAACCAAATTTGGGATTTTCTTGTTGGTTGTGATAGATAGGAAGCAAAGATTTGTTCGTTAATGGTGTAGTGAACAAATTTGCTTCCGATCAGAATTATCTGCTCGCTCAAACAATTTTTCGTTAGAAATTGGATCGTTAGTGGCCGCCTTAAGCCTGATGGGGCAGGCCCTCTCCTCCTACTGTATCCTTTGTTACCCCACCTCTTAGATTGTAAAGGTGGCCACTAATGGTCCAATTTCTAGCGAAAAATCATTTGAGCGATCAGAAATTCTGATGGGAAGAAAAATCGTTCACTACACCATCAACGAACCAATCTTTACTTTCTTATCTATCACAACCAACAGGAAAATCCAAATTTTGGTTTGACAAAAATCCAATTGGACGACTATTTTTATAATCGTTTGTAATCGATTGTGCCCATCAACTGAGATTATTTATAACCAATCCGATCAGAATTTCTGATCGCGCAAACGATTTTTTTGCTAGAAATTGGACTGTTAGTGGCGACCTTTATTCTGATGGGGAAAGGTCCTCTTTCCCGCGTCTGTATCCTATGTTCTCTCATCTCTTAGACTGTAAATTTGATGGGACAGGTCCTCTTCTCTCCTACTCTACCCTGTGTTCCTTCTGTTTTAGATTCATACCTCCCAACTTTTTCAGATGAGAAAGAGGAACACTTTAAGACACGCCCCTGCCACACCTCAAATCTCACACCTAGTCACGCATACCACTAAAAAATCATTGCAAAAGATGCCATTTTAGAATTCAAACCACACTGGTCCTTTCTGTCATCACTAGTTTTTCTTCATATTAACATTTGAAATCAAGAAATATATAAATTTAAAGGAATAAAGTTTGGAGCCATTTAAAGGATATGCGAGGCGACTTCCTTTAACCCCCTTCGGCGATCGAAGTAGGTAGGGGGATGCCGCTTGTCAGCGGCTATCATGTAGCGAGCCCTGGGCTCGCTACATGATTTAAAAAAAAAAAAAAAATTAAAGTGCTGCGCCGCCCCCTTGCCGTCAGAATTGGAACGGTAAGTTCCAATTCTGACGGCAAGGGGGCGGCGCAGCACTTTAGAACATTTTTTTTTAAATCATGTAGCGAGCCCAGGGCTCGCTACATGATAGCCGCTGACAAGCGGCATCTCCCTACCTACTTCGATCGCCGCCGGCGATCTTTGCAAGTAGGAAAGCCCGTTCAGAACGGGATTTCCTGCTGGGCTTCCCCCATCGCCACGGTCATGGACGTCGGGATGTCAGAGGGAATCCCGATCCACCCCTCAGCGCTGCCTAGCACTGATTGGCCAGGCTGCGCAAGGGGTCTGGAGGGGAGGGTGGCGGCGTGGCGGGTAGCGGCGAATCGGCGGCGATCGAAATATGCACGCAGCTAGCAAAGTGCTAGCTGCATGCAATGAAAAAAAAATTATGCAAATCGGCCCAGCGGGGCCTGAGAAATCCTCCTGCGCAGGTTACCCCGAGCTGAGCTCGGGATAACCGGCAAGGAGGTTTAAGAGAATCTGTATTGTTAAAATCGCACAAAAGTAAACATACCAGTGCGTTAGGGGACATCTCCTATTCCCCTCTGTCACAATTTCGCCGCTCCCCGCCGCATTAAAAGTGGTCAAAAACCATTTTAAAAAGTTTGTTTATAAACAAACAAAATGGCCACCGAAGCCGGAAGTAGGTTGATGTACAGTCTGTCCACACATAGAAAATACATCCATACACAAGCAGGCTGTATACAGCCTTCCTTTTGAATCTCAAGAGATCATTTGTGTGTTTACCCCCTGCAGCTCTCATCCACTGAAGAGTGACAGGCTGATTGTTTCTTCCTGCAAACAGCTCTGCCCGGTGTCTGTAATTCCTCAGCATGTGACAGACCAGGCAGCCAGCTCCTTTCACAGCCTAAAAGTCCGTACACACGCCGGACTGGAGGCAACGACAGGTCCGTTGTCACCTCCCGCTGGGTGGGCGCTCCAGCGATAGTCCGGCGTGTGTACAGTCTGTCGGCGGACAGATACGGCTGTTTCTGAGCGATCCGCCGGGCGGATTGCTCAGAAACAGCCATATCAGTCTGCAGACAAGACTGTACACACGCTGGACTGTCGCTTGAACGCCCACCCACCGTGTGTACGGACCTTAACAGAGGACGATTTATCCAGCTTGTAAAAGATAAGGGAGCAGAGAGGCTGCCTAATGTAAATAACACACACGGGAGTGTGCATAGAGGGGGCGTGCATAACAGATCAACAACACCAACAACACTGAAGAGTTGGCAACCTTCCAGATACAGGATGACAAATCCGACAGGGGAAAGAGGAGTTGATTTATTACAGAGACGGGGATAGTAGAAAGTGCTGCAGTAAGCCAGAGCACATTAGAATAAGTTTAGGAACTTGTAGGATGGTCGAAAACAGGATGTCATTTTTGTTACAAAGTCTCTTTAAAAAGTAGTTACCTATTTAGATGCAAAAACTACCTTGGAGGCAATATGCGTCCTCCTTTGTTTTCACCCTGTTTTCCTCCAAGAGCTTTCAAATATGTCCGAACTGGGCCTCGACCCTCCCCTGGGTCAGCAGACTTGACCCAAATAAATATATTTTTCAGTAGAAAATATATTTATTTACATAAATCTATACATCAGTCCTGAAAGAGGTACAAATGAAGGAGCAAGAAGGACAGAGGGATTTGGTAACCAAAGAGTGACTATCTCTCCGAAAAAGGGACAGTTGAGAGCTATGCTTAGATTGTAAGCCTGATGGGGTAGAGTTTTCTGCTGTACCCCATGTTCCCTCATCTCTCAGGGTCAACCCCACCATGAAGTGGTTACAACTGTTTTTGTGGACATTTTTACATGTATACATATTTTCCTTCCAGATTACAAATGCTTATGACACAGAAGACATCACAAGCCGGAAGCTGGTGAAGGGACACGCATATTCGGTGACTGGTGTAGAAGAGGTATGAGGCGGGGGCAAAACTCACTTTTAAAAACTTTGTCAGTAAGATGGAAATTAAATCTCGTGTCATATAAATGACCATTCACTTGTTATCGGTGGTGGGGGTGGGAGGGGGGATTTGACATCACTCGTTATGTGGGAAAGTAGTGGCTAGACTTGACTTGTGGTGGAGGGGACATATAGGGGTAGGCAGGGCAGGACATCACCTGGCGCGCAGAGGTGGTGGGGGCGCTTACAGATTGCACAGCGGGTGTGGTCACATTAAATCACCTCACCGGGATCCACACACGCCACATCTCCTTCCTGGTCCTCAAAGTAGTATCTCACAGGTAACAGAGGTAACAGATGAATGAGTGCCTGAGTCAGAAGTGTTTTCTCTAGTGTGTTTTTTTCTGTAGGTACAGAAACTAACCGGCTCTGGAAAACTCGTTACAGAATTATATGTGATTATATGTGAACTAGTTGACCTAAGCCCGTTTAAAAACGGGCTGTAGGTCTCTTCACGCCGCCACCAGTCAGTGCGCGCACCTGCTCGCCACGCGTGCGCACCCGTCCGTCACCCTAGCGCACACACATAGTTACATAGTTATTTTGGTTGAAAAAAGACATACGTCCATCGAGTTCAACCAGAGACATCCACCCATTCGGCTGGCCCGCCCTGCGTCCTATCCCAACGGCTGTCAGTGCTTGACATGTGCAGTAGCGCAGTGCACTGACACAGGGACAGGGTGGGGTATAAAGGTGTGATGTACACTGGGTGTGGCACACCTGAGGAAGGGCTACGCCCGAAACATGTCGTGTGCTCTGCATGCTCTGTAACTGTATGGCGACAATACAGATTACTTGAAGAAGCATCTTGTGTACCGTCTCCTTTCTGTTCGTTGCTCACTGGTAACAGAGCCCCCTACCTCCCTCTGGCTGCCTAAATCGGGGCTCTCTGGCTACATACACGGGGGAGGGGGGGCTCTCTTTGGCTACCTACACGGGAAGGGGCCTCTCTGGCCACCTACATGGGGGGTGGACTCTCTGGCTATCTATATGGAGGGGCCCTATGGCTACCTACACATTGGGGGGCTGCATCTGACTAATTAATACTGGGGGCTCCTTTGACTACCTATGCAGGGTGGGGGGGGGGGGGGGTACCTCTGGCTAACTAATACTGGGGCCCCCTCTGTCTAGCTGTATTGGGGGCTACCTAACACTGAGGGGCACCTCTGCCTACCTCATCGCAATAGTGTGCCCGAGTTGGCATCGGCACAATTTATACACCCTCACCCTGTGAGCTTTATAGCCTAGAAACGTTCCTGTCTAGGTATGTTTGGTATAAAGAGCTCCTCAAAACTCTTGTTTTTCTTTGCCCTCCAGGTTATTTCTAAGGGTAAACCAGTCCAGCTGATCAGAGTGAGGAACCCCTGGGGAGAGGTGGAATGGACTGGACCCTGGGGTGATAAGTGAGTATCAGAATCTTGTTTCAATCTTAGGCAATCTGTCACATCTGACCTTTTGTAAAAAATGCTCCAAGCCTGGCTGCAATGCCAATTCAGTGCTATGTCTTATGGTGCCCATACACGATACAATAAAAACTTTAATTTTTCCAGTTTATTCGATCTAAATGATCGAATCGAATGGAAGTTGATAATGTTTTTTTTTTCGATCAAGAAAATGAACAATTATCCAGTTTTTTCGAGAAAAATCTGATCGGACAGGCTGGAAAAATCTTTATATTCGATCTAACGGAATAATCAAACTAAATTATCTAGTCAAAAAAAATTAAAAATCGTACCATGTATGGGCACCAAAAAGGTAGCCATACATCTAGTAAAGATGGGCAGATTCAACCTAGAGACAAACCTCTCTAATGGTGCCCATACACGATACGATAAAAACGTTAGATTTTCCCATTTATTTGATCTAAATGATCGAATCGAATGAAAGATGATTTTTTTTTGTCCGATCAAGAAATTCAAACGATTACTCCGTTTTTTTTGAGAAAAAACTGATCGGACATGCTGGAAAAATCTTTATATTCGATCTAACGGAATAATCGAACTAAATGATCTAATCAAAAAAAATAAAAAATTGTACCATGTAACGATCCAATCTTTTTCATCCAATCTTACCAAATTTATGTAATATAAAGGTAAATTGAGTGAATATATTGAATGGATAATTTAGGCAGTTACCTAACTTACCTTCTATTACTTAGAAATGGTAAGATTGGATGAAAAAGATTGTACCGTTAGTGGCCAGCTTAATTCAATATGATTAGGGAAAGATCTGTCGGCTGCCTATACACCGCAGGCCAATTCCTGATCAATTTCAGCGTGAAATCTCCGGGGAATCGGCCGAGTCCACCTCGCTGCTGTTCTCCTAGTGTATAAATGTACATGTGTGTGCTTTGGCGTTTACACTTACTGCATCGTCCATAGACTTCTATTACCCCAAGCACCGAGCACTGCTGTCCTTGCATCCGATCAGATTCCTCCGGCGCACCGCAATGGACTGCAATAAGCATGAAAGTCTCCATAGATTTTCATTGCTTTAGCGGCTCCTTGTGGTAAAATAGGGTAACGCAACGCAGGAATGACCTGCTACTGTAAAAGGGACCTCAATATCTGTAAACAGTAGTTCCTGAGATGGGGCTTTTATGTTCCTTGCTTGTTGGAACCACAAATATATAGGTTCTGGGTGAGATGAGGCTTTTAAATGCACGGGCCACTACAGCCAATAAGCTCTAAGAGAATATGTCACATGACATGCATATTTTGTGTTATTTTCATGTATGTTTGTTTTATACAGCTCACCGGAGTGGAATTCTGTTGATCCCAAAGTGAAGGCAGCTCTGTACAAACAGAAGGACGATGGGGAATTCTGGTGAGTATTGTGCTGAGCTACACTTACATGCTTGTTTGGAAAGCTATGACCTAATACTTTGTATGCAATAAAAATGTAACTCCACTCAGAAGTAAAGATGATCAGTGAGATGCAAAAAATTGCAGCTTGCAGGTCATACAAATGGTACGCAGCTTGGAATTGGGCCAATCAAGTACAACAGGAAGTGCATAGGATTGGTCCATTTTCAAGCCACATGAAATCTGTTTGTAAACTGGAATAATTTTCATTAATTAACCAAAGCTGCTAAGAAGTTATATAATGTTAATTCAAATGTATGCGGTTTGCAATTCAACAAACTTAAATCATCAGCCACCGCATTTGACTGTTCCGATTCTAAGCTGCATTAAAATTAAAGGATACCCGAACTGACATGTGACCTGATGAGATAGACATGTATATGTACAGCGCCTAGCACACAAATAACTATGCTGTGTTCCTTTTTTTCTTTCTCTGCCTGAAAGAGTTAAATATCAGGTATGTAAGTGGCTGACTACAGTGTGACTCTGATAAGAAATTCTAACTATAAAATACTTTTCTGGCAGAAAATGGCTTCTGAGAGCAGTAAAGAGATAACAAGGATCAATAGTTCGTAGATTTTAGCTCTGGCCTACTTTAATGAATGTGTCATTGAGCAAAAACAATAAAACAGTTAAAAAGTAGATTTAAACATAAAATAAAACTGTGGAATATCTTAAAAAGTCATTTTTAGGAGAAGGAAGATAGATACAATTGTGTATTTCATTAGTTTGTTTTCGCCTCGGGTGTCCTTTAACATAACATTTGCATCCACTCAAATGACTAGCATCTCAATGACCTTTCAAGTCAAATGGGACAGCCCAGCTTTGGCAGTACAAGTACCGTCCCCACATCAGTGAGATAATTGTGGTGCAGAAGTTGCATATATAGCACTCCCTTGCAGAGCTGCTGACTGTTTCTGAAGTATAATTCAGCCCAGAGAATTGTAAACACCCCACACGCCAAAGTAGCAGAAACAGAGGGATTGATTCTGAACTGAAACCCCTCGGTTCAACAGGCAAAATAATAGAAAGTAACTGTATATGAACAGTGAAAGATATCACCTCCCAACACTCTATAGGAGGAGTTGTTCTTCATTGCAAACAGGAAGCAGGGAGGTGCAATGTTTCCTACGATCACATGCAATAGAACACCAATGACAACTGCAGTAAGCAAATACTGTATATACTCGAGTATAAGTCTAGAAATTTAGGTCTGATTATCTTCATAAAAGTATAGGGGTCGACTTATACTCAGGTCACATGCAACACTGAGCACACTGTGTAATGTGTGTACTAATAGTGACATTCCCATTTGCAGCAATTTACCCAGTGGAAAGTGATAATTTGAGGAAAGGAAATGCCAAGAAAACACAGGTCTGGATGTACTGGCCGCAAAAATTAACAAGGAAAGGGGAAGGGGGAATACTGGACTGCATAAAAGGGAGTGAACAATTGCAGCACCTAGGGGCCTGGAGGAGTTATTGACTGCTCTTAAGGGACAGGAAGGGTTAATGGCTGCAGTAATTTATGCAGTGCAGTCATTAACCCCTCCTGGTCCCCAAGTGCAGCCAGTAACTTTGCTGGGTAGACTTATACTTGAGTCAGTAAAAATCCAGCTTAAGAGGGTTGAATATTGGAGTCGACTTATACACGAGGTTGACTTGTATTCGAGTATATATGGTAAATAGATTCCCATTATAGTAAACTATACGGGACAGTGGCGTAGCTAGAGAGCCATAGCAAAACTTTCATGGGGTCCTCAGATGTTGGCACTCTTAGGCAATGCCACCTGCCCTTACCCTATGGATACGAGTTATTTGGGCAAATTACATTCTCATGCAATCAACACTGCACATATTTCATGGGCACAGAAACAAAGTCAGAGGGGGGAGAAACCCCAAAAAAGTGAATGTTGAATACATTAAGTACCCACTGGGCCCCCTCTGCTCCAGGGCCCCATAGCAGCTGCTATGGCTATTGCTGCGCCCCTGGCACGGGACAAGGTAAAGTAGTTTACTATATCAGAATTGGTCATACATTGTATATTTATACAGACACATTTGCTGGGACCTGAGGACAGGGTTCACTATATCCAGAGGTTTAAAATATCAGAGTTAACTATAATGCGATTCTACTGTAGTAATCATATTTGAACAGTCTTATCAGCAATCTATATGAATATACCCTGCTTTCTGGCCAGTGGCTACTAACAGTCTTAAAGGACTTCCGAGGCCAAAAAGGTAATGTATTTTTTACTCACCTCGGGCTTCCTCCAACCCCTCTCAGTCCCTCGCTGCAGTTCTGGTGGTCCTCACTGTCCCCGCCAGCCGCACGCAATGATGGTGACCCACCGGCGCGATTGGCTCCTCTGCGCCTGCGCGGGCAATCGTGCCCGTGCGTCCACGTCATCTGGTGCGTACTGTGCACAGGCGCAGAAGACCTGCCGGCGGGTCACCATCACTGAAAGCCCAGGTGAGTAAAAAATAAATGACCTTTGTGGCCTCGGAAGTCCTTTAACATTGGGGCCTTGTTGGAGCTTTTGTGATGAAGAAACTCATCACTGGGGTGGTGAAAGAAACGAAGTCCCCACTAAGATAGCCACTGAGCCAGTACTGTTGAGCCTAAGTTCAGCTTCAATTCCAGGAAAGTGGCAGTCTCTCAATCAATTGACCCAGTACTGCAATAATATGTAAAGGGGGCCGCAGGACCTTACCACTGTGCAATTCTGTAGCAAGCAGGATGTACCAAACAGTTCCACTGATGTGCAGCTACAGCAGCTCCCAAACAGAAAATTGGCTTCTGAAACAAGAATTTTCAGAATTTTCAGAGGGCAGTTAGAGTGACAGAATAAGAGGTTTTTCACATGGAACAGGGAACCAGGGAATTCAGGTGAGAAAAGAAAACGCTCATTCTTAGTGTGGCCCTGGGGACCAGGGAATCTCTGGGGGCTATTTTGTTGACAAGACTATGGGCCGAAAATTCTTGTTTTAAAAGAATATTTCCACTTCCCTAGCCATTGTGTTAACGCTGTGTTTGCTGAAAATTCTTGTTACCGAAGCCAATTTTTGCATTAGTAAAATGGAACAGATTTTCGTGATTTTACTTGAAACGGCTGAATTATGATGTGAAAATCGAAACTTGGAACTCCAAATCCAAGAGCTCATCCCTAATCTCTGGCAATAAAAGAGGTCATTTATGAATAAAGACGATTATTCTTGTGCTTTGTCTCTGCACAGGATGGCCTTTTCAGACTTCATCACCAATTATACCCAACTGGATATCTGTAACTTGACCCCCAACACGCTGACCGGTAATGAGCAGTACCAGTGGAATGTCTCGCTATACAATGGGAGCTGGGTGCGTGGCTCCACCGCCGGAGGGTGCCAGAATTACCCAGGTAACAAAGAGACATACTGATGCAGGGAGTCAGTGCTGCTGCTGATGATAAGTGGCGATTGAGGCCCCTAAAATGAATGGAATAGTATCTGAAGATGAAAATTATGAGATAAACACGTGTATCGTGTAGTTCCAATCCAACCTGGAACTAGGCTTTGTTCTTTTTTTCCTCAATGTAGCAATTGGGGCTCTAAATGAAGATTTCTCATATCGCAGGGGTAGGGAACCTATGGCTCGGGAGCCAGATGTGGCTGTTTTGATAGCTACATCTGGCTCACATACAAATCAGTAGGGGTTGATTCACTAAGCTTCACTGCTCAAGTAACGCAGTTTAGTGTGTCAGCACAAGTAAAATTTTCAAAGTAGTACACACCATTGCTGTAGCATGCACTATTAAATTACCCGCACTACCTCAAAACGAACGGCTGCTCCAATTGTCCCACTCTGGACCCTGTCAGGTCCAGTGACTTTGTAGAACGATATCGTGCACTTGACAGGCAGCCTATTGGGCCAAAATTAGGGGATCTCATCCTACAAAGTGAATCAACTTCCAAGTCAGCTAGCTAATTGTACAAGCTGTTAGTCAGTATTTCTCCTGTCTGGCTCTGGGGGAAATTGCTGATGTTGCTGAAACCCAAGATAAGCTGAAGACATGTCTGACACTGCCTATTGGATTACCTGTATACCCATCACCATAGTAACAGGGATGTGAGCCCCACTGTGCTAATTTGAAACATATTGTATGGCTTTCACAGAATTACATTTTAAAATATGTGGCGTTTATGGCTCTCTCAGGCAAAAAGGTTCCTGGCCCCTGGACTATAGTGTAAGGGCCAGTTCAGATGGGCATCACAAAAAGCTAGCGAGCAGAAAAGCTTTTGACAACCTTCAGTGTCGCTTCCCTTCATCTGGCATGTTTTGACCCCTGAAGGTAGACAAAGAATCGCCAAGCTTAAGCACTTGCCGACCAGTGGATTTTACACTGATCGGTGCTGCGTGGGCTCTACAGCCCGCAGCACCGATCAGGAGTCCAGCAGGGCGATCAGACTACCCCCCTTTTTTCCCCACTAGGGGGATGTGCTGCTGGGGGGGTCTGATCGCCGCCGGCCATCTGCGTTTTGCGGGGGGGGCTTCTCAAAGCCCCCCTCCGCAGCCATTTCTGCCCTCCCGCTCCTTACCTCCCTCCCTCCCTCTCTCCGTAATGCAAAGGACGGAGTTCCGTCCTGCGCATTGTAGGATAGGCCTCAGCCTATCATATGCCGGCGATCCCCGGCCAATCAGAGGCCGGGGATCGCCGATCTGCCTGACGGCGCTGCTGCGCAGCAGCGCCGTATGATGTAAACAGCGGGGATTTCTTCCCCGCCTGTTTACATTTTGCCGGAGAGCTGCGATCGGCGGCTCTCCGGCTGTTCACGGAGACACCCTCCGTGAACTGACATGGAAAGGCCGCTCGATCGAACGGCCGTTTCCATGGTAACCCGCAGACGACCAGTTTACGCCAATCGGCGTTAGCTGGTCGTCAAGAGGTTAAAGCGGACCTGAACTCAGAACTTCCTCTCTGCTCTCAAAGATAAGCAGCTGCATAATAACCTTTAAAGAAAAACATTTCTGTGTTACAACTGATACACAATACGCAAATCCTGCATTAAATCTGCAGTGTGTCTACTTCCTGCTTCCATGGAAGCAGACACATTGTTGTTTACAAGCTGCTCTGCCATGGCAGGGGAAATTCCTGAGCTGACACAGGTGAAGAGATCAAATTACAGTGGTGATTAGTCACAGATGAGAAGGAATTAGATAGGCTAAACTCTCTAAATACATACAGGGTGCATTTCTCTATGCTTTTCTTCTGACTTGTGCAAGAGTTCAGGTCCCCTTTAAACATAGGATAAATAAGACGACAGGAAACAACGGGATCAATCCCAGTTTTTGCACGAATGACGCTACCGAGTGCCATCCTCCATTTATTAGAAGAGATATATGAAAGTATGCAGCTTATAAATAGAGCAAGTGAATTCCACCTGGGTGCGATTCAATTGGTCCATTTTGGTCCATTTTCAAACTGCACGAATTTGCATACAAAAATTGCATAATCCTGCAACAACATAATATTTGCATTTCATTGACCATCCTTAGGCCCCTTTTCCATGGACAGTTGATAGGCAGTGAAATGCCTCTAAAACTCTCACAGCTGCTTGCTGCTGCCTGGCAACTGCTCACTGTTGCCTGGCAACTGCTTGCTGAGCACACAGTTCAACTGCCCATGGAAATGAGGCCTAAGGACTCTTTTCCATGGACTGTTGGACTGTTGAACTGTGTGTTCAGCAAGCAGTTGCCAGGCTGCAGTGAGCAGTTGCCAGGCTGCAGTGAGCAGTTACCAGGCACAGGCAGCAGTGAGCAGTTGTTAGAGTTTGAGAGGCCTTTGACTGCCTATTAACAGTCCGTGGAAAAGAGGCCTAAGTAATAACGCTACCCATACTCACCCCAGTTATCTCCATGATGCTTAGAAACCTTCTGGACGAACCCCCAGTTCCGGATAACGTTGTCGGAGCCGGATCACGACTACAAGGGGTCTCCTCAGGACCCCTGCTGCACCCTCGTTGTGGGCCTCATGCAGAAGTACCGGCGGCGACAAAAGAAAATAGGAGAAGACTTACTGTCTATCGGCTTTGCACTGTACAAGGTCAGTGACCTCAATTTGTTGGGGGTGCAGTTGGTCTTGCTACAGTATTCCTGGTGTCTGACCACCTCATTCAAAAAAAGCACAGCACTGAACACCACACTGAAAGGACACTGGAGCCACAAACCTCACACCAGGACCACCCACCACCCCCAGTAGCCTGAGCTGAAATTACATACTTGGCTGTGTAATCTCAGTTAGATCTTCTCGGCGCAGATCTTTTCAGCACCAGGCTCTTGTTCTGAGCATCAGTATCAGATAGATTAGATGCTAGTTCTGTTTTTTAATTATACCTGTTGGCTGCAGAAGTAGTGTTAGGCCTTATGCCTCTTTTTCACGGACTGTTAAACCGTGGGCTCAGCAAGCAGTTAATAGGCAGCAGTGAGCAGTTACCAGACAGTAGTGAGCAGTTACCAGGCAGCAGCAAGCAGTTGTGAGAGTTTGAGAGTCATTTCACTGCCGATCAACTGTCCGTGGAAAAGAGGCCTTAGAGGGTTTGCTAGGTTTGGAGGGGGAGATTTAAAGGACACCTGCCGCTAGACAAATATGGAAGCTGACAAATTTATTTAATTTTAAGCAATACCAGTTGCCTGGCAGTCCTGGGGATCCTCTGCCTCTAATACATCTAGCCATAGACCCTGAACAAGCATGCATATCAGATGTTTGTCTGATCAGATAAGCATCATGCTTGTTTAAGGCGTGTTATTATTTATATAGCGCATATTACGCAGCGCTGCACAGTGTGTATATATATATATATATATATATATATATATATATATATCTTGTCACTAACTGTCCCTCAAAGGAGCTCACAATCTAATCCCTACCATTGCCATATGTCTATATTATGTAGTGTATGTATTGTAGTCTAGGGACAATTTTTTTTTTAGGGGGAGCCAATTAACTTATCCGTATGTTTTTGGAATGTGGGAGGAAACCGGAGTGCCCGGAGGAAACCCACGCAGACACGGAGAGAACATACAAACTCTTTGCAGATAGTGCCCTGGCTGGGATTCGAACCGGGGACCCAACACTGCAAGGCGAGAGAGCTAACCACTACGCCACCGTGCTGCCCCATTATTCAGACACTACTGTATCCAAACAGATCAGCAGGACTGTTGGGTAACTGGTATTGTTAAAAAGGCAATACATATGGTAGCCTCCATATACCTCCCACTTCAGGTCCCCATTAATATGGGTGTTATGCTAGGCTCTGGGGGAAATGAGGGTGAAGACATAGTATATAGCACAGGGGATAGGGAAGGGGAATTATGCTAGGTTTGGGAGGGGGAGCTGAAGTTTGCACCCAGGGTGCCTGCGTTGGGATTTGGAGGAGTAATAGTATTTAACGCTTATGTCAGTTAGTGTCAGTTGACATTGTGCTTGAGTGGCACAGTATCCATTTAGTACAGGAACATTGTATCCCTTCGGTGGTCCCTGGTGATGTCTGGCATACTTGGGAGAAGGTGGGTGCCATTGTGCGGCAATGCATCGGCTGTCTGAAGAAATCATGCAAGTCTGGTGGGCAAGTATGTTGCAGAAATGCAACAGACAATCTTGGACACATCGGAATTGGCAGGGCCGGATTCACCATTAGGCACTGTAGGCACATGCCTACAGGCGCCTGATGATGATAAAGGTAGCTCCCACCCCTACCCTATTGCTTCAATTCCTCATTCCCTACGTAGAGTCCTGATGAGAGTGTAAATGAGAGGTTACTCGCCCAGTTTTCAGCATTCCGTTGTTGAGATCTCCCTTCAGTCAGGGGCACATCTAGCTACTTAATACTGAGCTTACCACTGGCTACCTAATACTAAGGGGCACCTCTAGCTACCTATAATGGGCAAGGGAAGTAAGGGAGAAGTGACAGCTGGGACAGCAGCACACTTGTGGTACAGTTCGGTGGGGGGGTTGAAGGTTCATGGAGGGTGGAGTCTAGTGTGCCAGAAAATCTGTGCCTATAGGCTCTGGTGATGTAAATCCAGGCTTGGGAATTGGACATTTGAATGGGTCCAAGCTTTCCCACTGGACAACATGGGATCCATGCATCATGTCTGTTGGTCCACTGCAGACCGGTCTGGGGAGAAGTCTGGCAGTGGACCTAGTGTGGACCGGCTGTCAGTGGTGTAAATAAAATTCATGAGCCCCCCAGCAAAACTTTGATTCCCCTCCCTCCCCAATGTTCACACCCTTTCCTTGCCACCCCTTAATGCCCTTCAGGGCCTTGGGGCCCATCTCACAAGGGTCAGAAAATAAGTGTGGCCATCATGATCTCCACACCCATAACAAGTGTAGCCACACAAACACCTGATCTGAAGTATAGCCCCCTGTATTGGAGGAAGGGACGGCTATTAGTTAGGGCCCCACAGCTCTGGGCCCTTACATTATTCACTTACTTACATTTATGTTTTCTTCTTTCAGGTTCCAAAAGAGGTACGCGGGATTTACTTCCATATCGCTGGTGACTCACATTGTATTTACATGATGGGTGTGGCAACGGATTTCATGTTTTATGGTTGTATTGTTTTATTAATTTCCACTATTTGGTAACATTACACCTTGACAAGGGTTCCCACACTTTTTTCAAGCTACTTTAAAAATATATGAGTCGCAGTGATCTACCCCCCCCCATAAAAAATGCTCAACACAGAGATAGCCTCTCCCCCAACCCAGCATAGATAGCCAGATACTCCCAAATTATTAACTGCCCCAACAGCATAGATAGACAGATGTGCCCCCAGTATTAGGTACACACATCCAATTTTACCACTTTCATGTAGTATGAGGTCCAACAGATTCTGAATACCATGAACAAATTATGGGCTCGATTCACTAACCGGCGCTAAGTGTTAGCGCTGCAGTGCTAAGCGGCTTTTCCCGCGCTAAGCGGCTGTGCGAGCAAAATCGTGCGCACAAAGTTTTGTGTGCGCAAACCATTGACTTCACATACAAAGTTTGGTGCTGCGTGGTGTGTGCAATGCAGCGCATGGTGCGCGCAAAACGTTGCACCTGACCTGGTGCGCTGGAAACGTCGCATCGGTGCGACGTTTTGGGTACACCCGATGCGCTGTTTCCAAGTGTGACGTTTCCAGCGCACCGGGTGCGACGTTTCCCGTGCACTGTGCGCCACATCGCTCGCACCGAGCAGCGCTTTAAACTTTGCGCGCAAAGTCAATGGTTTGCGCGCGCAAAACTTTGTGCGCACCAGTGCACAACTGATTGCTGTAAAATGTCACCAAGACATGAGATAGCCCCACTAGCGGCTCTCAAAAGCAGGAGGAGACAATTCAGGTAGATTGGCATGCCAAGGTCTGAATGGGAACCACCAATCAATCAGATTTGTAAGTCCAAGTTGAGGTTGAGACAGACCTCAATCCTGCTCAGTCAGTAATATAGAGAGAGGAAGAGAAGGGCGGCAGAATGTGAATCAGGCTTGGGTTGAGGAGACGGTCGATGGTCAGGCACAGTCGAACAACAAAATCAGGCTTAAAAATGAAATCGGGTAAATAGGGTCAGCAATGAGGCAATCAGGAACTGACTAGAGACGCGCCAATCGCCATCAGGAACATACTGTATCTAAGGCCTCCTTTCCACGAACTGTCGATAGGCAGTGAAATGCCTCTCAAACTTTTTGAACTGCTCACTGCTGCCTGGTAACGGCTTGTTGCTGCATGATAACTGCTTCAGGGCTGGTTCAGACGGACGTCTGCATCGCGTCGCGTTTGGGGGCGTTGCGGCGGCTGCGCGGTCAGGCTTTCAGTAGCCTTCGCGTCGCGTTCAGATGCGGTCGCGGTTTTTGTTCCCCTAGAGGGACATCAGCCGTCGCGGTTGGCCGCCCCCTGGAAGCTACATGTCGCTTCCAGGGGCAGCTCGAACGCTTGCGAAAATCGGGACCCAAACGCCACGATCGTGCAAACGCGCACAAAAGCTTGGTGTAAACGCTCCCATACTGCGACGTTCCGAACGATTGCGGTAAACGCTCCGCAAGCGTCCGTCTGAACCAGCCCTAAGTCTGCCTGGTACCTGCTTGCTGAGCACACAGCTCAACAGTTCGTGGAAAGGAGGCCTAAGAACAACCATGGGCATTTGCTACTTCCAGGAGAGGGTTATTATACTATTCCCGGAATGCAGAAACAGCCAAAAGCACCATGGATTTGTGCGCCTGCGCTGACACTACAGCTGGTCGTATGGAAACTTGCACAAGACCATGCGTGCCGATACATGAACATGCACGCGTGTCCGCTTGGAGCTGTAAAACCACGGATGATTCCACCACCTATTTTTATGTTTCTTTAGCTGCAGACCCAAACAGACATTCATGTCGGCAAGGACTTTTTCCAGAAGACTGCCAGTGCCGCACGCTCGGACACCTACATCAACCTGCGGGAAGTCTGTAAGCGCACAAAACTACCAGTAGGAGAGTATGTCATTGTCCCGACCACCTTTGATCCTTTCAAGAATGGAGACTTCTGCCTGCGGGTCTTCTCTGAGAAAGCGGCCAAGTCTCTGTAAGTAAAATCACATGTAAAATCACTGAGCACTTTATTAGGAACACGTCACTTACACATCTGCTTATTCATGCAATTATTTAATCATCCAATCATCTACCAGCAACACAAAACATAAATCCCTGAAGATACAGGTCAGTAGCTTAGCTTCAGATAAAGCCATAGTTTATCTTCTGCCAATCAGAGGCACTTCCTGTTGATTGCAGGGGTGCAGCTAAGGTTTTTGTGGCCCCAAGCGGACTGTAGCAAGAGGCCCTATCCTGCGGCGCGCGAAGCGCGCCGCGGCGAAAAATGGGTGTGGCTATCCCGCATAAGTGGGCGTGGCCATGACATGTGGGTGGAGCAGGAGGGCGGATTGGGGCGGGGCTGTTTGCGGGGAAAAAATGGATGTTGGGGTGATTGAGGCGCGCGTAGCGCGCCGAAAGATTGGCGCGGCCATGACATTGTATGGGCGAAGCTTAACCGTAGCACAGCAAATATAGCCAACTATGACCATTAAATAATAAATGCAGCAACAGTTACCCCAGACACCAGAAAATAAAAACGCAATTTGGGCCACATTTCAGCAGAAATCAAACGCAATTAGGGCACATTTTCAGCAGAAATCAAACGCAATTAGGGCACATTTTCAGCCGAAATCAAACGCAATTAGGGCACATTTTCAGCCGAAATCAAACGCAATTAGGGCACATTTTCAGCAGATATCAAACGCATTTAGGGCACAGTTCAGCAGAAATCAATCGCAATTAGGGCCACATTTTCAGCAGATATCAAACGCAATTAGGGCACAGTTCAGCAGAAATCAATCGCAATTAGGGCCACATTTTCAGCAGATATCAAACGCATTTAGGGCACAGTTCAGCAGAAATCAATCGCAATTAGGGCCACATTTTCAGCAGATATCAAACGCATTCAGGGCACAGTTCAGCAGAAATCAATCGCAATTAGGGCCACATTTTCAGCAGATATCAAACGCAATTAGGGCACAGTTCAGCAGAAATCAATCGCAATTAGGGCCACATTTTCAGCAGATATCAAACGCATTTAGGGCACAGTTCAGCAGAAATCAATCGCAATTAGGGCCACATTTTCAGCAGATATCAAACGCATTTAGGGCACAGTTCAGCAGAAATCAATCGCAATTAGGGCCACATTTTCAGCAGATATCAAACGCATTCAGGGCACAGTTCAGCAGAAATCAATCGCAATTAGGGCCACATTTTCAGCAGATATCAAACGCAATTAGGGCACAGTTCAGCAGAAATCAATCGCAATTAGGGCCACATTTTCAGCAGATATCAAACGCATTTAGGGCACAGTTCAGCAGAAATCAATCGCAATTAGGGCCACATTTTCAGCAGATATCAAACGCATTTAGGGCACAGTTCAGCAGAAATCAATCGCAATTAGGGCCACATTTTCAGCAGATATCAAACGCATTTAGGGCACAGTTAAGCAGAAATCAATCGCAATTAGGGCCACATTTTCAGCAGATATCAAACGCATTTAGGGCACAGTTCAGCAGAAATCAATCGCAATTAGGGCCACATTTTCAGCAGATATCAAACGCATTTAGGGCACAGTTCAGCAGAAATCAATCGCAATTAGGGCCACATTTTCAGCAGATATCAAACGCATTTAGGGCACAGTTCAGCAGAAATCAATCGCAAATTCGCAATTAGGGCTGCGGCTGCAAAAAGAAAAGAATTTACTCACCTGGCAGGCTGGCACTGGCAGAAGTCTTCTCTCCCTGGTCTCCTCTCCCGGCCGGCTTCTCAGGCGCGCAGTTCCCACGGAGCTCCCTCCCTGGCTGGCTGGCTTCCTCCTCCAATCTCCCGCGCTGATTCATGCAGGGCTACGGGTCGGGAAGATGGCCACCCGAAGCCCTGTACTGGAGACATAGTCTCCAGAGCAGGGCTTCCGCGGCGGCCATCTTCCTGTAGCCCTGCTCTGCTCTGCCAGCCCGGCGGGGCTGCGGGGAAAAAGTGACGTCACGCCGACGTCACGGAGCCGCCGAGGCCCCTAAGATTGTGAGGCCCCAAGCGACCGCTTGGTTCGCTTTATGCCTCGCGGCGCCCCTGGTTGATTGTGAAGTCCAAGCTGCATAGGATCGAGCACGTAGATTACAGTCTAGAAGATTTGGGAGCAGCCGGCGCCACCATAGACCAAAATAGGAATTATGGCTATAGTGGTGCACAGTGAGTAACTTCGGCACAGTCAGAAGACGGAGCTAAAGTTACTTTTAAAACACTGTAATTCGGCCCTCAGCAATAGCTGGAAGCTGAATTACATCATTCCCCACCATCCACGTGGACCTGGAGGGGGAATAGTAATTAACGCCACCGGGACTTGTACAGAAGCAGGGTGAGCCATCTATTGGCAATATCCTGCACCCAAGTCTCCTAGTGGCGATTTCTCTCGTACGCCATATGATTTACATTAAAAACAGAATGATTAGCATCTCTTCGACTGTTTCTGGTCATGACTGAGCCGCACCTACTGTATGTTACTTGTGGCTACAGAAAGGGGCGATGATGAGCTGATGCACTGATTCATTGATCATTGCCAATAGATTGTGATCTCCCACACAAGTAAAGGTTCTCATACATATAGCGATGTATAGGCAGATCAACCAAAAGACAGATCTCTCTCTGATTGAATCTGATCATAGAGAGATTTATTGCCTGCCCATACAGCACAGTCCGATTACCAATCCCAAATCGGCCTCTGCCGCCTGCCTGACCACCCGCCAAGTGTAAAATGTGCCCCTCCCAGTGCCCGTGCAGTGTAATATCACACCTGTCCTGCTGTCACCCCTCCAGCACCACCATGTGGCTCATGTATCACATGGGGTATGTGTGACATCACACACACTTGCTTGTTGCCACACAGAGTGACACCGGAGGAGGCTATTACCGCCGCGCACGCGATTGAGCACTTTTGACCAAGATCCTCCCAGCATGTCCGATCAAAGCATTTGGCCCAAAATTGATGAAATCATCAATCGGATAAACATGTTTGAAATTGTTGGATAGTCAATCGGGCTGCAAAATCAGTTGATGTGCGGGCACCTGACCACCAGTGTTTTTGAAAGGGAACCTGAAGTGAGAGGGATATGGAGGGTGACATATTTATTTAAATTTAAGGATAATTCCTTTTTCTGTTTGTTTTTTGTTTTAGTGGTTTGTTGTGGTGTCTCAAGTAAAAGCTGACTGGGAAGTTTGTTTGTTTATAAATGATTTCTTTGTAATTATATTTGTATTTTGTGTTTCCCAGGGAAGTTGGAGATGTAACAAAGGCTGACCCTTATGAGGTAAGTATTTATAATTTATAAGAAACTGAAAATATACTGATACCTGATAATATAGGCATGTGAGCCCCAAAGTGTGTGGGCCTGGATTATCAAGTGTACTGTATTTTTTGGACTATGAGACTTACTTTTTCTACCCCAAAAGTGGGGAAAAAAGTCTCTGCGTCTTATAGTCCAAATGCAGAGAGTTCCTGGTTTGTGAATGTCTGCCAATACAAACATTTTAACCTGCCGCAATGTAGGGGACTCCCCGTACTGTGCCAATGCAATGGAGGACACAGGGGGACACAAAGGGGCATAGAGGAGGACACAAGGGGGATACAAAGGAGCATAGAGGCGGATACAAGGGGGACAGAGGCGGATACAAGGGGGACAGAGGCGGACACAAGGGGGACAGAGGAGGACACAAGGGGGGCAGAGAAGGACACAGGGAGACACAAGGAGCGTAGAGGAGGACACAGGGAGGTACAAGAGGGCATGAGGTACAAAGGGGGCATAATCCACAAGATGCCCCTTCACCATGGATGCACCAGGTTTAGTATATATCTATAACCACACCCCTGTTTTTGTTATAGTAATATATATGCGCAGAGGGAAATATTGGTTGCTTGGCAGTTGAGAACAGCTGTCATTTCCCACATCGAAAACTGTCAGGACCATGGTCCTGACATCACACTGTGGGAGGGGTTTCACCACAATATCAGAAATACAGACCCCTCTGATGATCTATTCGAGAAGTTCAGTCCTTTGTTACAGTTCCTCTTTAAGCCAACAGCACACAAGAAAATATTTAAAATAAGTTTGATAGCATTTCAGCACTTTCTTATCTAACTTTTAGTACTTCAGTTTTTTAGGTGCCAAGTTTTTTTTATTTATTACGTAGGATAAAAAAAAAAAACCTCCTGGGAGAAGTCTCAGGGGAAAAGTAAATAGAATAGGAACATACAGGGATTGGACAAAATAATGGAAACACCTTGAAAATCAACAAAATATATTTTAATATGGTGTAGGTCCACCTTTTGCAGCAATTACAGCCTCAATTCTCCGAGGTATTGATTCATACAAATTGTGAATTGGTTCCAAAGGAATTTTAGCCCATTCTTTAGTTAAAACACCCTCCAGTTCTTTTAGAGACAATGGCGGTGGAAATCGACTTCTTACTTGAATCTCTAATAACGACCATAAATGCTCAATAATGTTGAGGTCTGGGGATTGTGGTGGCCAGATGAGATGCTCAACTTCATTAGAATGCTCCTCGTGCCATTCTTTAACAATTCTAGCTGTATGGATTGGGGCATTATCATCTTGAAAAATGGCATTCCCCTCCGGAAACAGTTCTTGAACCATAGGATGAACTTGGTGGCCCAAAATTCCTAAATAGTCTCGGCTGTTAATTCTTCCATGAAAGGAAATCATTGGCCCGGCGGATTTCCAAGAAATAGCAGCCCAGATCATCACAGAATCCCCGACATGTTTTACAGTTGGGAGGAGGCAGTCTGGATGAAATGCTTCTTTCGGCTGTCTCCAAACGTACATTCCGCCAGAGGTCGTAAATAAGGTAAATTATAATTCGTCAGAGAAAATCACATTTTTCCACTGCTCGAGGGACCAATTCTGGTGGTTTCTACACCACTCTAAACGCTTTGAAACATTTGTCTTTGAGAGCAGAAGTTTTCTAATTTCAGTTCTTCCATAGAATCCAGATTTATGCAGCTCCCGACGAACAGTTTTTGTGGAAACTGGGTTCTGTAGGTGTTCATTTTTTTTTTCCATTTTTATAAATTATAACCAACTTTGGTTTAAATATCTGTAAAAAAAACAATTATTTTAATTAAACATATCAAATAACAAAAATAATAAACAAAAAAAATGTAACATATGTCAAGTTTTGATTGCTTAAAGAGACTCCGTAACAAAAATGGCATCCTGTTTTTTATCATCCTACAAGTTCCAAAAGCTATTCTAATGTGCTCTGGCTTACTGCAGCACGTTCTACTATCACCATCTCTGTAATAAATCAACTTATCTCTCTCTTGTCAGACTTGTCAGCCTGTGTCTGGAAGGCTGCCAAGTTCTTCAGTGTTGTGGTTCTGTGATGCATCTCCCCCCTCCTGGCCCCTCTCTGCACACTGCTGTGTGTTATTTAGATTAGTGCAGCTTCTCTCTGCTCTATTATCTTTTACAAGCTGGATAAATCCTCCTCTGAGCTGTCTGGGCTTTCACATACTGAGGAATTACATACAGGCAGAGCTGTCTGCACTCTGCAGGAAGAAACAGCCTGACACTTCAGTGGAAGATAGCTGCAGGGGGAAAGAAACACACAAATGATCTCTTGAGATTCAAAAGGAAGGGTGTATACAGCCTGCTTGTGTATGGATGTATTTTCTATGTGTGGACATACTGTACATCAACCTACTTCCTGTTTTGGTGGCCATTTTGTTTGTTTATAAACAAACTTTTTAAAACTGTTTTTAACCACTTTTAATGCGGCGAGGAGCGGCGAAATTGTGACAGAGGGTAATAGGAGATGTCCCCTAACGCACTCATATGTTTACTTTTGTGCGATTTTAACAATACAGATTCTCTTTAAAACATGTACAAAGATTATGATGCCAAAATGTTAGGTGTTTCCATTATTTTGTCCAACCCCTGTAAGTCTCTTTTAAACTGTACCTCTTTTAAACTGCTGCTTGAGATTCATTTTCTTTCAAACTCCGATGTAGTGGGTTATCTGTGCTCGCATCAGGGATGGCCAATGGGATAGTAGTAGGATTTGCTGCTGCAAATGTTATGGTAATTTTATGCAGATTTATGCCAATTACAAATGAAACACTCAAATGCGGCTACATTTCATTGGTCCATTTTCAAAAATGTGCACAAAATCACCCTAACATTCACGTGTACTGAGAATTGTATCCATGCATCTCATTGACCTTCCCCGGTTCACGGAATCCACACAAATTAAAATAGGAGTCAAAGAGTCAAATGATATTTTTGTGATATAAATGTCACATACTAACATTACTGTTTCTGCCTTTCTGCGTCTGTCCAGCCTCAAGTTACTGAAAAGGACGTGTCTGGGGACTTCAAGGCTCTATTCCTGAAACTAGTCGGAGATGTAAGACAACTTCTGAAATTGTTTAGTAATGTCATTGGAAGGACTCAGCAGGAAAACACACTGCAGCAAATGTATCCCCACTGACAGACCAAGGCCTACCCCCAACTGTCACTGCACCTCATGCCCTGCTGTCACTGCTCATGAACCACTTCTTGTCACCCCCTATCTGTTACTACCCATCACCCCCTAGCTGTCACTTCTCATGAACCCCTAGCTGCTACTTCTTGTCACCCCCTATCTGTTACTACCCATCACCCCCTAGCTGTGACTTCTCATCATTACCACCTAGGTGTCACTGCTTGTCACCCTCTAACTGTCACTGTACCTTGACCCCCCACCCCCCTACCCTCCTTCAGCTTTTACTGCTTGCCTCCTCCCTTTAGCTGGCATGACTTGTCACCCGCTAGCTGTCATTGTTTATCACTCACTACCCATCACTGCTTGTAACCCACTATCTACCACTGCTTCCTATCACTACCTTCCTTTCTCTAGAATAGTCCAATCACTGTATGCCAGTCATTGGTATTCAATGCTTCTGATTGATATTATTATCATTATCTTTTATTTGTAAAGCGCCAAGATATTGTGCAGCGCTTGAAATTGGTAATGTCTGCTTGTCATTGATAACTATTTATTGTTGGTAATGTCTGCATGTTATTGATATCTGCCTGTTCTTAGTAATATCTGCACATCATTGGAGTTTGCTTGCTGTGTGTGTAATAATTGGCTTTTTATGATTGTTGAGTTTTTTTAACTGCTTAAATATTAATAAGTCTATTTCTTGATGTGTGGCAGTACCCATTCATACAGTACTTACAGCATGCAGTCTAGGCTGCCATACTTGTATGTTATCTCCAGTATATGCCCTTGCCTGTGTCACAGGTTGCTGTGTGCGTATGCTTTTTGAGTGCAAAGGATTAAGATTGGTTTCTTATTTATTTGGACACATCCCTTAAAGAGACTCTGTAACGTCAAAAAGATCCCCTGGGGGGTACTCACCTCGGGTGGGGGAAGCCCCCGGATCCTAATGAGGCTTCCTATGCCGTCCTCTGTCCCACGGGGGTCTCGCTGCAGCCCTCCGAACAGCCGGCAACAGAGCCGACTGTCAGTTCAATATTTACCTTTGCAGGCTCCAGCGGGGGCGCTGTGGCTGCTCTCGGCTCCGAACTACACGGAAATACCCGATCTCAGTCGGGTCCGCTCTACTGCGCAGGTGCCGGAAACTTGCGCCTGCGCAGTAGAGCAGACCCGACGGCGATCGGGTATTTCCGTGTAGTTCGGAGCCGACAGCCATCAGAGCGCCTGCGCAGGAGCCAGGAAGGTAAATATTGACGTCATTATTCTCGGAGGGCTGCAGCGAGACCCCTGAGGGATGGAGGACGGCGCGGGAAGCCTCATTAGGATCCGGAGGCTTCCCCCACCCGAGGTGAGTACCCCCCAGGGGATCTTTTGATGTTACAGATCCTCTTTAAAGTGAACCTCTGGACTAAAAATCTACTCAGCAGAACTGAAAAGGCTTGGCGTTTCTTTAACAGTTTCACAGCATCAGAACTTTGTTTTTCTTACCAAAGCATCATTTTTAGCTGCATTATTAGCTAAGCTCCACCCATCAAAAAAACTGCCCATGCTTTTTTTCTCTGATGCTTTGCAAAGCATGATGGTCTTTCCTATGTTGTTATTCATGTTGCCTAGCAACTGGGAGGGGCGATCAGGACACAGGACAGTTGGAACTGTGTCTCTTACGCTCCCTGTCACCTCCTTTCAACCAAAAAGATGGCTGCCCTCATGAAATCAAACATTTGCCTGTTCTTTTAAAACAGGATGGGTAAGATATATTACCCATCTATTTTAATTAACATAACTAATGTTTAGGCTGAAGTTCCTCTTTAATGAAAATCATTTTTAATGGGAAAAAAAAAATAACCCAATAAGAAATTACTTATTTAGCTTACCAGCCTGCTGTTTTTAGTGTTCACTGTTAGATTTAGGAGAAATGTGATATGAAAAGAAGAAAATAATATTTCTGCTGGTTTCCATCTTTACTGTCTCTCTGTGATACCAAAAGTGACATCACTTTTTTACCCTTTTCTTTTTTTAACCTAGCTCATTGATAATTTCCCCTCCCTACTGCCGCAGCTTACTGTCCCTCCCACAGCAAACATCACCTGGACAATAGGCTTGTAAACTCTTTGGGGGGTGTGTCCTTATCTTATCCAGAATAGGAATCTTTGTTATTTGCCTGCTGAGATAAGCTTGTTACTGCAGCTAAAATAAATTCCCACAATCCTGCTGGACTGCACAGTTCCTACAGTTAGGCAAAGGCCACGTAATATAGCTATCTGTGGGTTAAGGGGGGGACACAGGCCAGCTAATGCCGCTAACTGGGGGATGGGACAAAGGTTACATACCCCCACTATTTAGGGCATGGGGTTGGGGACCCAAAGGCTACTATCTGGAGAGTGCACAAAGGCCTCCTAATTCTGCTAACTGGGGGACATGAGGGGACAGAGGCCACCTAATAGCGCTATTTGGGGGAGGGGGCACAAAGGCCTCCTAATACCGCTATCTGGGGTGTGTGCATTTTCATTGAGGGGATACTGCAAATATATTGTTATATTTGAATGATTGTTTTTGTCTTCTTATCTCTTCTTATAGAAAGATGAAGTCAATGCAAAGGATATTCAGACTGTTTTCAACAAGCTTCTTGCCAAGAGTAAGTTACCCTTTCATTGATGTCAGAGACTGCGGTACGACAGGCCCTTTAGCTCTGCATCATTCATGTCTGCACAGCAGGGCTGACAGTCATCCATTTTGTAAAGATTGGGCGGCTTTGTTGGCTCATAGATTTATACTTTAACATTTTAGCAGCCAATTTATTTCAAGACTTTCAAGTACTCCTGGCCAATTTGTTTTAGCAATATTTTATTTTAATATTTATTATTTGTTACATTTCCTTACTTCTAATTAGTACTGATGTAATATTGCCACTTGTCACTAGGGGGTAGTGTGAGACAATAACAGAAGACTTCTGCTTTCAGTTTCTATATTTTCTGCCAGTAGAGAGAGATCAAAGCATTCCAAGAATTTACAGCTCAACGAGTTCTGCCGACTGAGGTCAAAAGCAGCACACTTATCTCAAATGAGATAACTCTATTGAAGCTGCTGATGGGTTAAATAGCAGCAATACTTGTCTCACAAGGAGGTGGCATCTATTGGTTAAAGGAAGTAAGTGATGACAAATGATAAGACGCTTGGGCCCTGATCCACTAAGCTCTGGTAGGATTGCCATACGCAGGCAGCACACAGAAATGTTACCTGTACTAACGCAGTGAGAACACACGCCCACTAACCCAATCTTAGATAACTAAGAGGACATGAAAACAGGATTGCACATTGCTTATTTTAATTGGTTGCATTTGTGATTTTAGGAACAAACTTGAAATCAAATGGCTTTACAATAATGACCTGCAAAGAGATGGTCTCCCTCATGGATGTATCCTTTAAAGCAAACTTGAAGCCTATGTATGATTGCAGCTGCACTGCGCAAGCACCACTAGGAATTATGCCTGCGCAGTAGCACACACGCCGCTCGTCCGTGGAGGAAAAAGTCGTGCATGAGCGTCTCTGTGTTACTGTTCAGAGGCGGGCTGCACAGTTTGGCTGCGAGCAATATTCAATATTAAAGTGTACCTCAGATGGGGCCACTTTAAAAATGTATACGTACCTGGGGCTTCCTCCAGCCCTCTCCAGTCGTCCTCAGTCGCCTCCTCCTTCGTCCGCAATTGACCCTGGAAGATCCTCCAGTCGGAGCCAGTCAGCGCAGATGTAGTCTGGCCAGGTGCGCTTCCCCGTCTCGCTCCCATCACTGGAAGCGTTCTGCGCTTGCTTAGTAGCACTGCACAGACGCAGAACGCTTCCGGCAAATGCGGCAGGGGCGCGCATGCGGCCAGGCCGAGCATGCACAGTTGGTCCTGGACCGGAGGACGTTCCGGGGCAAATTGGGGCAAATTGCGGACGAACGGGGAGTCGGAGGAAGACGCCGTGGGATCGATTAGCCTGGAGGGGGCTGGAGAAAGCCCCAGGTATGTAGATTTTGTGTTTACTGTATATGCCCATCTCAGGTTCCCTTTAACATTGAATATTGTAAAAAGGGTCCCAGCATAGGATCAGAAGGGCAGAGCAGATAAGAATGGCGTAGGACGAGCGCCTATAAAAATAGACCTTCTATAACTACAAAATGGCTTGTGCATCACTGACAAATGTTATAACACTTTTTTTTTTTTACTAAAACACAGACTTTATGCTGACTCACAGGTGACCCGTGGAATAAAACACTGATATTGGCATTGCAAAAATGATCCTTAACTCAGGTGATTTCAGATGCAAGGAACGGCAACTCTGACCCTGACAGAATGTAAAGCTCTGTGGCTGAAGATACAGAAATATGCGGTACAGTAAACTCTCGCTGCGTGAAATACTGTAACTACACACCAATCCACAGGAAAGGATTATTTCATAACCTGTCCTACTAGCACTAAGCAATACGGGATGCAGAGGATGCGACCGCACTGGGGCCCTTGGGCTAAGGGCTCTCCCCAACCACAGCATTAGCTCTTCAATGGTGCTATGCTGGTAATGATTACGTCTATATATGCTTTGAATAGTGGTAATCATTAACAACCTTTTCCCCTCCTCTGCTTACACCTCTTATAGGGGTTGATTCACTATAACAAATAGTGTACCTTATTAGAGTAACACATGCCTTATCAGAGTTGATGTGCCTTATCAGAGTAACATATGTCTTATCAGAGTTAGCGTGCCTTATCAGAGTAACACGTCTTATCAGAGTTAATGTGCCTTATCAGAATAGCCTAGTGAGTGTTATGAACTTATGCCTGCTAATTGGCAATGACGAGAGCTCCACTCGTCCTGCCCTGAGCCCCTGCGGGTCCAATCACTTTAAAGGACATTATCCCCGCACTTTGATTGGCCCAATACGCTGCCTGTCACTTGGCAGGATTTTTTTCTTACCTGCGCGCTGCGATTTTTATAAATCGCTTTTCTAAGCGCTTTTGCAGAGCAATTCTGTTTTTTTTACTTCCTGACTTCAGTCAGGAAGTGAACTCTTTCACTCAGAAATGAATAAATACAATGTATTTATTCATGAAAGCGCTGGGGAAATTGCTATACAAAGCATTTTTGCAAGCCCTGACTCTGATAAGGTGCATTACCTCTGATAAGGCATGTGTTATTCTGATAAAGCATGTTAAAATTGATAAGGCATATGTTACTCTGATAAGGCATGTTAACGCTGATAAGCCATGTGTTACTCGGATAAGGCATGTGTTACTTGGATAAGGCATGTTAACTCTGATAAGGCATGCTATTTGTTATAGTGAATCAAACCCATACCGTGGATGTACTTGGCAGGTTTTGTTGCGCCATATGAGTTGTTTTGTGTGTGTGTGTGTATAGATAATATACTGTATATATTGTATGGAGTGCTTGGGGGGACCAATGTAAAACCTGCACTGGGGCCCAAAGCCCCATAGCTACAAGACTGACACTAAAGGTACTTACACTGACGCCTTGCCTTGTAATGGAAACTGTTTTGCGCACTGTAACTAGTGTTGATCGTAATGAGCAATTTTGGTTTCATTAAATTTCACTTAATTTTTGTAATTACGATTTCATGGGTAAGGTTTGCCACAATGGGAAAAGAAGAAAGCTATCAATGGCTAAACAAAATACAAATAGTCCTAAATGCCGAAATATCACAAATTGTATTAGGGACTTATCCCAATCATACAAGCAATTAGAAACTGACACAGCTAGCAGCAGACCAAATGCAATGTAGATAATACTGTATAAATTCTTGTAATAAATGGTAAATAATGGGCAGGTATATAATGCACACAAATATTCCCTCATATACAGTAAAATGTCTGATGTCAATAATCATGAAAAGAGGGAAAGGATTCCATAGAAAGGAAATAGAGACAATAATAGTACACAGGGCACTAGGCTGCCTTACCCAACAAGAATAAATCCCGGTGGGGCGGGGGACCTGGGATTTAAAAAAAAAAGTGAATCTAACCTTCCAAAAAGTTTATTGTTATTGTCCACGCTTAAAAACACATAAAATCATTGTATGGCCATTCAGGGTCAGGTCCGGATCTGAATAATCCAGCATCGTCCGGTCTTGCCAGTTAAACCCGACCGGTTTCGTCACATGTAAAGTTATCAAGGGCCAGTCTAGATACAGGATTAACTTTTAGGATGCCAGAGTTGAGGCTGGATTAATCTGTGCTATGTTTGAACCCTCCATTTGGTCAAACTATCTGGTGATTCACAATGCATAGGGTGAGGACACCACAGGGTATACACTACAGAAATCTCCTTGATCCCGATACTCAGTGTAACCTATCTTCTGCCCTCAGGACATATTCTGTAAGGCTGATACGGATAAATCAGGTACCATGGACTCCTATGAAATGAGGACAGCCCTGAACGATGCAGGTAATTCCTCAGGCTGTTTTTATGGAAATATATGTATACATGAATCCCACATCCTCTGCAGAAGGACCTCAGAGTCCTCGCCAGAATGGGTCAATATTATTTTTATTTAGTATTTATACAGTATAGCGCAAGCATCTTCCACAACGATGGGTGGAAGATGCCCGTTCTAGCTCAAATGGGGCACAAGTAACCAGGGGCCCCCCTGACCCCCCCACCCCTTCCTACATCCCAAGTGATAGTCAGATGTGCTCCCTCCTAATTCCTCTCCCATCTCACTTAATTGCTGTAGCTGCTGGTGCTTCAGCAAAATAGCCTACATAGACCTGGCCAGATGCTCCCACACGTTTCCCGCTCCACTGCGGCTTCCAGCCAGAGAGGCCCCCTGCTCGCTTCTCCCTCCCCACTTGCTCCCCCCCCCCCTGCAGCATAACAGAGGCAATTGGAGAGACACGCCCTCATCTCATCCAAGTTCCAAGCGATGCAGCTGCAGCAGCTCCCGTCCATCTCCACTGTAGTTACTTTGCCCTTCACTTCCTGCTTCGAATGGATCAGCAGCAAGTGAAGGGCAGAGTAACTACAGGGGGGATAGACGGGAGCTGCTGCAGCTGCATCGCTTGGAACTTGGATGAGATGAGGGTGTGTCTCTCCTATTGCCCCCGTTACGCTGCGGGGGGAGGAGGAGAGCAAGCGGGGAGGGAGAAGCGTGCAGGGGGACTCTCTGGCTGGAAGCTGCAGTGGAGGGGGAAACGTGTGAGAGCATTTGGCCGGCAGTCATATGAGGGAAATGGGATGACTCGGGGACCCCTAGGAATGCAGGGGCCCTGGGGTAGTTGCCCCCTTTGCCTCTATGGAAGTGCATAACAGTTATATTGTCTTGTCACCTAACTGTCGCTCAGAGGTGATCCCAGTCTAATTCCTACCATAGTCATACGTCTATATTGTGTAGTGTATGTATCGTAGCCTAGGGCCAATTAAGGAGGAAACCAGTTAACTTCTCTGTATGTTTTTGGGATGTTGGGAGGAAATCGGAGTGCCCGGAGGAAACCCACACAGACACGCGAGAACATACAAACTCTGTGCAGATAGTGCCCTGACTGGGATTCAAGCCAGGGACACAGCGCTGCAAGGCAAGAGTGCTTATCACCACGCCACCGTGCTGTCCACTGGGGGTTTTATACTTTACAGTTTTATATACTTATCCAATCCACTCTTGATTGTTTATAAACAAAAACTCCAGTTCCAGGGTTGTTTTCATGTTATCACTCACCTTAAACGGTACCTTAAAGGGAACCCGAGGTGAGAGGGATATGGAGGCTGCCCTTTTTATTTCCTTTTTATTTCCTTTTAAACAATGAAAGTTGCCTGGCTTTCCCTCTGATCCTGTGTCTCTAATACTTTTAGCCATAGACCCTGAACAAGCATGCAGCAGATCGGGTGCTACAACTCAAGTCTGAGTGGATTAGCCACATGCTTGTTTCAGGGTTGTGACTCAGACACTATTATCAACAGGGCCGTCAGGCAACTACCATTGTTTGAAGGACACCCAAGGCAAAAATAAATTAATGAAATAAACAATTGTATCTATCTTCCTTCTCCTAAAAATGATTTTTTTAAGATAATCCACATTTTTATTTTATGTTTAAATCTACTTTTTAAGTTTTAACTGTTTTATTGTTTTTGCTCAATGACACATTCATTGAAGTAGGCCAGAGCTAAAATCTACGAACTATTGACCCTTTTCATCTCTTTCCTGCTCTCAGAAGCGATTTTCTGCTAGGGAAGTGTTTTATAGTTGGAATTTCTTATCAGTGAGGGTCACACTGTAGTCACTTCCTGTCTGAGTCAGGACTGAGTCAGCCACCTACATACCTGATATTTAACTCTTTCAGGCAGAGAAAGAAAAAAAGGAACACAGCATAGTTATTTGTGTGCTAGGCACTATACATACACATGTCTATCTCATCATGTCACATGTCACCTCGGGTATCCTTTAACCCATTCGCGTTCCGTCGTTTTCACTTGAGAAATGTTCACCTCCCATTCATTAGCCTATAACTTTATCACTACTTATCACAATGAACTGATCTATATCTTGTTTTTTCCGCAACCAATTAGGCGTTCTTTGGGGGGTACATTTTGCTAAGAGCCACTTTACTGTAAATGCATTTTAACAGGAAGAATAAGAAAAAAAACTGAAAAAATCATTATTTCTCAGTTTTCAGCCATTATAGTTTTAAAATAATACATGCCTCCATAATTAAAACTCACTTATTGTATTTGCCTATATGTCCCGGTTATTACACTGTTAAAATTATGTCCCTATCACAATGTATGGCGACAATATTTTATTTGGAAATAAAGGTGCATTTTTTCCGTTTTGCATCTATCACTATTTACAAGTTTAAAATAAAAAATATATAGAAATATTTCATCTTTACATTGATATTTAAAAAGTTTAGACCCTTAGGTAAATATTTACATGTTTTTTTTAATTGTAATGTTTTTTTTTTATATTAAACATTTTATTTGGGTATTTTTAGTAGGATGGGATGTAAACTATAGTTTTATAATGTAATTGTGTGTTGTTTTGAATTTTTTTTACTTTTTAGTTGTAGTTTTACTTTTTGGCCACAAGATGGTGGCCATGAGTTTGTTTACATGATGTCACTCTAAGCGTAGCACACGCTTAGAGTGACGCAGAGGGGAGGCAACGGCCAGAAAAAGCACAGCTTCCGAGAGAAGCTGTCGCTTTTTCAGCGGGGGAGAGGAATCAATGATCGGGCACCATAGCCCGATACATTGATTCCGTGGCTACCGAATCCGTGGCCAGGAGTGCGCGTGCACGCGCGCGATCGGCCGCGGGAGCGCGCGGTAGCACGCATGGTTCCTGGACGTAGTTTCTACGTCCAGGAACCAAAATAGGTTAACCTTATAGCAGCCAATAAAGTAAAACTTCATTTGGTGGCAGGGCTCAATTTTTCCTGCTGCTGGTGAAGTGTGCCTGGCAGTCTAGCAGAGTATGCAGAGTGGGCGGCAGGGAGCTTTCATAGTTACCTGTCTGGACGGCTGAATCAGCTTCTTCCTCAACTGGGGTGATATAACCCCGACATGTCTTCTCTGTAATCGGTATCCAGGAGACCTTGTCAGTGTTACAGTGCCACCCGGTGGTAAAAGAGGGGTGATGGAAAAGTCTATTCTATCTCTTCCATCATCCCTCTTCCACCACTGGTTGGCGCTGTAAAGCTGACACGGTCTCCTGGATCCCGATCATATGTCATATCATGTGATCGGGACCCAGAAGACCTGTTGGAAGTTAAGAGCTGCCAGTAGAGGAACAGAAGAAGCTATCCGGAACAGGTAACTAGAACTGCTCCCTGCTGCCCACTCATTTGGCTGTACTAGGCAGCTAAACAAGATTTGCTGGCAGAAGTTTAGGAAGCACAGCATGGGTTAAAAGGTAATAAAAATAGCAGCCTGCATACCCCTCTCACCTCGGGTTCCCTTTAATGTGGAAGCTGCTATCTTTATGTCCTGTTAAAAAATGGCAGTCACCCCATCTATTGTGCAGGCCTACTGGCTTCAGTAATACTTGGAACAAGCAGTGGTTTGGGAATTTAATTATCTTATAGCTACTGATTTCACGATGCACCATAACATGCAGAAAATAGTCACTGTGATTTTATTATTTCCAGGATTCCAACTTAATAACCAGATCCAGGAGATCATCACAAAGCGCTATGCTTCCTCCGACCTGACCATCAACTTTGACTCCTTCATTTCCTGCATCATACGTCTGGAGACCCTGTTCAGTAAGTGCTAGGACCTTCGTCAGGGCAACATGGACTTTGTTATGCAGAAAGCAAGTTCATAAACGCTCTACCCCCATTGTAGATCATACCAGTCGGTGCAGGATCTGGAGAGCCAGGCCGCTAGCATAAACCAGGAAGAAAGGATCCACAAACCAGACTTGGCTCGATTGAAAAAGTGTCTGTTCTTTATTATTAAAATCCACATGACAAAAAGTAGTGCAATAAAACCACAGGATCAACTGTGGTTTGATCCTGTGGTTTTATTGCACTACTTTTCATCATGTGGATTGCATGTTACAGTATACTACAAGTTTTTATTACATAGTGAATTATCTGCACTCCAGTCAGGGATTCTCATAGTTTCTCAGCATGGGCAGCTCCCTCCCCCCTCAGAGAAGCTGAAATTGAGAGCAGAGACCCTGCCTGTGACTAATAAACAAAGCACACACACACAGAGCCTGCAGGGAGCGTGGAGGGGGCGTGCATAACATCTCCCTATCACAGCAGAGCCAGTGCATTCCTTTCTGGGTTGACAAAGGTTGACAAAGAAAAGATTAGATATACAGTGCAGCTAGAAAAGGCTGCAGTAATCCAGAGCACATTAGAACAGGCATAGGAACGTACAGGATAGAAGAAATAAGGTTGAACATTTTGTTACAGAGTCTCTTTAAGGGCCACAGCTGTGTGGTCCCTAAGGAGTTAAAAGAAATGTGCCTAAACAAGTAACTGAGAAGTGTAGGCCAGGATTTCACCACAGTGATGTCAGAGACTGATTTCACCAGATAAGCTCTGAGAATCTTCATAGAGATAGGCAACACTTGGTAGTGTTGTTTTTTGGCATATGTGAATTGCTCTGGTTTTCATGGAAGTCAATTACCGCTCTGCACGCTCCCGCTGCTCTCCCATCACTGCAGCCCACTCACTCTGCCATCATGATGACATCCGGCTCCTGACCCTGTGATCACTCGGAGCCAATCACATTCATTGTCGGTGAGCCCCGTTTTTGTACCAGAAAGTCTCTGGTCCTTAAGAGGCCAGAGACTGCTGGTACTTAAAGAGGAACTCCAGTGAAAATAATGTAATCAAAAAGTGCCTCATTTTTACAATAATTATGTATAAATTATTTAGTCAGTGTTTGCCCATTGTAAAATCTTTCCTCTCCCGGATATACATTCTGACATTTATCACATAGTGACATTTTTAGTGCTGGCAGATGATGTCAGTGCAGTGGAGGAGAAGCTGCTTGCTTTTTTGGCAGTTGGAAACAGCTATAAACAGCTGTTATTTCCCACAATGCAACAAGGCTCCCACAGTGTGATGTCAGGACCGTAGTCCTGACATCACACTGTGGGAGGGGTTTCACCACAATATCAGCCATACAGAGCCCACTGATGATCTGTCATGGGAAAGGGGGGTATCAGTTATTGATTGGGATAAAGTTCAATTCTTGGTTACGGTTTTATCTATAAGTAGTTAATATTATTACAGCACAAGTTTCAGGTGAATGGATTGGTTTCTAATTTAAAAGATTTTGTTTATTTCCTTCTAGAAATGTTTAACATTTTGGACAAGGATAACCATGGGAACATCAAACTCACTTTACCTGAGGTATGGAAATCTTAAGCCACACAGAACTTTACCTTCCCACACAACTTCTTTCTTTGTGCGCACAGCCTCCTATCTCCTCACCCCTGTGCTGCCTGCACAACCAACCAGAACTTTACTCTTCTCTCAACCAGCCTCCTATCTCCTCACCCCTGTGCTGCCTGCACAACCAACCAGAACTTTACTCTTCTCTCAACCAGCCTCCTATCTCCTCACCCCTGTGCTGCCTGCACAACCAACCAGAGCTTTGCTCTTCTCTCAACCAGCCTCCTATCTCCTCACTCCTGTGCTGCCTGCGCAACCAACCAGAGCTTTACTCTTCTCTCAACCAGCCTCCTATCTCCTCACTCCTGTGCTGCCTGCCCAACCAACCAGAGCTTTATTCTTCTCTCAACCAGCCTCCTATCTCCTCACTCCTGTGCTGCCTGCGCAACCAACCAGAGCTTTACTCTTCTCTCAACCAGCCTCCTATCTCCTCACCCCTGTGCTGCCTGCGCAACCAACCAGAGTTTTACTCTTCTCTCAACCTATACATCCACCTAGTGATGATCGGTATCAGAAAAATTAGGATTTTGCTAAATTTCGCATACATTTTCGCAATTACGCCTATACGTAATTGTGATTTGCAAACTAAATTGATTTCATAGTCATTCCTAATTTCGCATAAAAATTAGCGTAATTTCAAGAGATTTCGCAAATTTTTTTGCCGATTTTGGAGGTTAATAGCAAAGCCACCATACAAGCTATTGACACCAAAATTGCTACCTATGTTAAAGGCAATAGTGGGTACAAGTTAAAAAAAGAATTTTCCAAATAGACCATATCATTTTTGAGCAAACCGATTTAAAATGTACAAAGAAAAAGTGGTTTTTAAACTTGGAAAAATGACAGTTTAAAACCATTTTTCTTTGCGTTTTAAAATCCATTTTCTAAAAAATTACAATGTCTTTTTGAAATATTCTTTTTTTCGACTTGTACCCAATATTTTCCTTAACTTATGTACCACTGCCAAAGTCGGCAAAAAAATTCACGAAATTGTAAGAAAATTATGTGAAAAATTATGCGATTCTCCCTGAAATGTCGCATTCTGATTACGATGCAAAAATGCGAATTTCGATGCGAAATTTCGGCCCATCACTGCATCCACCACCTAGCACCACCAACACACTGATAATGATCAAATCTGATGGTCAATCAGCCGAAAAGTCTACTGATGTACAGTATGGCCACTTTAACACTTTACAATACCTTAATGACAATGCTCTCCACTTACATAACTTTTTCCTGGACTTTGTAATACTTTGTTGAGTATGATTAGCTGATGTATTAGTTTATGGTAATCCTCAATCCCTTTCTTGTCTCTACAGTGGCTTTGTTCTACGGTAGCCTAGAAGAGGACGTTATGGATGAAATGTTGGATGAAATGTTTTTGTACCCTTTTCCTATCTCAGTACAACACGAGCTCTGTGGATTAGGGCCACCCATGGTGTCAGATATCCCAGTAGACTCCCAATGACAACATAACATTTTTAGTGGCAGTCTTTAGCTCTTGATATACATGTGTGTTTTGTTAGGGTAGAGTTTTTCAGTGCTTGGGCTTTTTTTTTTTTTTTTTTTGCGCTTGTGCAATGATTCCCTCTGAGAGAGTTCACATGCGATCGTTTTGATTGCTTTCCGCTTACCAAAGTGCTGCCTGTACCATTATTTAAGCGTTTTGGCTCAATGGAAGGTGTATGGAAATCGCTAAGTACCTGAAAAATGCGCTTTGTATAGCAATTCCCGAGCGCTTTTAAGAATAAATACATTGGCCTCGATTCATAAACGATTACCGCATGCGTTATCGCCAAAGCGGTAAATTACCGCATGGTATGTTATTGATAGTGGAATCATAAAATTTTACGCATGTTTTACCGCATGCGTTAATAGTGCGGTAATGAAAACGTTGTTTGTGTCAGTAAACTGAATGAATTGAATTCATTAAAAAAAAGGGGGGAGTAAGGAAGTGATAACTAACGGGTTGTTATCGCCAACAAAGACCTGGCGAGTTTGTTCTACTCAGTAGCATTTTAGGTGACAAATGGAGCCCTTTTAACTTAATTATATGGAATTTTTAAGGATACAGGAGAGGAAGGGTGGTTGTAATATCACCCAGGTTTTTAGAAATCATACAGAGTTAGATAATTTATAAGAATAATAAATATATAAATGTATATATTATAATAATATATATACATTATATATAAAATATAGCAATAATTTATAAAAAAGAAGTCACGTGTGTCTAAAATTGCCCACTTCTACCCAGCATGCACCTTGTCATTAGGAGGTCAGCGGTAAACTACGCACTCAGCAAATTATACCAACAGCTTTCCGCACCACACCACACACTTAGGGCTAGTGCACACCAAAAACCGCTAGCAGATCCGCAAAAAGCTAGCAGATTTTGAAACGCTTTTTCTTCTTTTTCAGTAGCGTTTCAGCTAGCGTTTTGCGGTTTTGTCTAGCAGTTTTGGTGTAGTAGATTTCCTGTATTGTTACAGTAAAGCTGTTACTGAACAGCTACTGTAACAAAAAACGCCTGGCAAACCGCTCTGAAGTGCCGTTTTTCAGAGCGGTTTGCGTTTTTCCTATACTTAACATTGAGGCAGAAACGCATCCACAATCCAAAAAATGCCTCACCCAGGCATTTTTCGTTTCTGCAAAACGCCTCCCGCTCTGGTGTGCACCACCCCATTGAGATACATTGACCAAGCAGATCCGCAGCCGCAAGCGGATCTGAAAACGCCCAAAAAGCCGCTCGGTGTGCACCAGCCCTGACTGCACATTTACCGCACACTTACCGACTGCTATCACAATCACCTCGCACTCTGAATTTTTTTCATGAATTCACTGCATAACCCCTCATTTACCGCTAGCGGTGATTTCCTGCCCCTCTCGGAACTACCGCACTCCTTTTTATGAATCGAGGCAATTGTATTTATTATTTTCTGGGTCAAAGAGTTCACTTTCTGTCTTCCGTCAGGAAGTGAAAAAATGAATCGCTCTTCAAAAGCGCTTACACAAAATCACCCAATGCTCAGAAACCACCAAAAATCGCTAGAAAAAAATTGCGCACAAAAACGCTCAGTGATTGCGATCGCGCTGATCAATTCATCATGTGAACAAGGCCCAAGTGTCTTCATTTGTAACTCTGTAGTGCTACCTTCTATTGCCCCCTGGTGGTGACCTACATAGCTTCCTGTAGTCAGGGCAGCTGCTTCCATAGAGGCAGCGGGGGCAATTGCCCCAGGGTCCTAGAGGCATTAGGGGCCCCCCACTCCTCTTCAGCTATGGTGACCCTATTTATGCCTGCAGGGGATGAGGAAGAGAATAAGCAGAGGTGTAGATAGGGTTTTAAGCACCTGGGTACAAAGACAGTTTTTGTGCCCCCCCCCCCCTCCCGCCCACAAAATGGTGTAACCACGCATCAGAATGTGGGCATAGTCATGGGTGGTGCCAAATGTACAAATGCTGTTTATATAGCTGGATGTGCCCCCCCCCCATTTAGATAGCCAAATGTGCCCCCTTCCCCGTTCAGATAGCCAGTGTGCCCCCCTATAGATGCCAGATGTGCCTCCCTTCCCCGTTTAGACAGCCAGATAAGCCCCCTCTACATAGCCAGATGCAGCAGCAGAAGACTCACTGGCTCCAACATTCCAGTGATGCCATCATCTGTCCTCTGAAGCGTGCCCAGCATCCTCTCATCCTCTGCTTGGTAAAAGAACAGTGATGATGTCGGAGCCGGTGAGTCTTCTGGTGTTATTAACGCTTACTCACTCCATTGCAGGGGGAGGGAGAGAAGCAGTGGCACTCCAGGTGGCCAGCAAGCCGCCTCTCACACATGTTGGGGTGCGGCAGCCGCACTGAGCGCCCTCCCAGTGCTGCGCCCGGGGACATATGTCCCTTCTTGCCCACCCTTAGCTACACCCCTGTGAATATCATAGATCATAGAGCACGGTGCGGCTGGGATAATAATAAGCAGTTGTAGTGTCCTCCATAGCTTCCTGTAGTGTCTTGCATGGCTCCCTTGTAGTTGTAGTGCCCTCCATAGCTCCATGGTGCCCTGCATGGCTCCATTGTAGTTGTAATGCCCTGCATGGCTTCATGTAGTGTCTTGCACTTCTTAGTGGCAGTTGTGGTGTGGTGCCCTCTTTAGCTTCCTTAGTGTTCTGCACTGCTCCCTTGCAGTTGTAGTGCCCTCCATAGCTTCCTGTAGTGCCTTGCACTGCTCCCTTGCAGTTGTAGTGCCCTCCATAGCTTCCTGTAGTTCTCTGCACTGCTCCCTTGCAGTTGTGGTGCCCTCCATAGCTTCCTGTAGTGTCCTGCACTGCTCCCTTGCAGTTGTAGTACCCTCCATAGCTTTCCGTAGTGCTCTGCACTGCTCCCTTGCAGTTGTGGTGCCCTCCATAGCTTCCTGTAGTGCTCTGCACTGCTCCCTTGCAGTTGTAGTGCCTTCCATAGCTTCTTGTAGTGCCTTGCACTCAGAGCAGGGACAAGGTCCTCCAGCACCCAAGGCTGAGACACCAAAGTGCGCCCCTCCATTCCTCCCACCCCATTCGTCACACACTGATTGCTATTAGACTAAGAGGGCCACAGGGCCCACAACCTCCCCAACACCTTAATATCTAGTTATATGGCTTGCAGCCACTGCTATGTATCCCCTTTTCTTATTTCTTTCTGCTTAATACACAATTAGGAATGACAGCTGAATGAATTGTGCGCCCCCTCCTACACTGCGCCCTGAGGCTGGAGCCTCTCCAGCCTATGCCTCGGCCCGGCCCTGCTCCCTTGCAGTTGTAGTGCCCTTCATAGCTTCTTGTAGTGCCCTGCACTTCTCCCTTGCAGTTGTATTGTCCTCCATAGCTTCCTGTAGTGCCTTGCACTGCTCCCTTGCAGTTGTAGTGCCCTCCATAGCTTCTTGTAGTGCCCTGCACTGCTCCCTTGCAGTTGTAGTGCCCTCCATAGCTTCCTGTAGTGCCCTGCACTGCTCCCTTGCAGTTGTAATGCCCTCCGTAGCTTCCTGTAGTGCTCTGCACTGCTCTCTTGCAGTTGTATTGTCCTCCATAGCTTCCTGTAGTGCCCTCTATGACCCCCTTTTAGTGCATTCATTTGCCATCCATAGTGCCCTGCATAGCAACTTGTATTGCCCACACTTCTTTGTAGTACCCTCCATAACGCCCCATAGTCAGGTCCCCCTTAGGGGTCTTCCATTGGCAGTGCCTATTCTCCCCTAATTCAGAGTAACAGGGAATCGTATTAAGAATATTATCACATGACTACATAAATGGAGAACAGAAAACATCAGTGTGAGACTATCCTCTCTCCCCTCCCAGCTGACAGTACACCTATGTATCTACAACGGGACATATACTGCTCAGAATGATCTTTGTGATTGCTTTGGGTGACAGTATCTCCAACGATCATAGGACAAATGAGTTGCTTAACTCTGTGCTCAGGGCCGGCCCGCTCATGAGGCGGGGTGAAACTTTTGCCTCAGGCGGCAAAATTCCAGGGGCGGCACCCGCCCGTCCGTGGGTGCGGGGAGCCGGCCGCCGAGCTGGAGGGGTAGCTGGCAGGACGGGGATATTGGGCCTAGCGGCGGGGAGGGGGGTCGGACCCCCCCCCCCCCTCGCCTGGGTCCCCCGTGCTCCGCTCCCCTCCAGCCTTAAATACAAGCAGCCGCTATGCGTAAGAGGCACGGGCGGGTAGGACTCACCTCTTCCTCGTTCCAAACGTGCGCTCCACTGACGTCACTTCCTGCAGCGTTGCAGGAAGTGACGTCAGTGGAACGCACGCTTGGAACGAGGAAGAGGTGAGTCCTACCCGCCCGTGCCTCTTACGCATAGCGGCTGCTTGTATTTAAGGCTGGAGGGGAGCGGAGCACGGGGGACCCAGGCGAGGGAGGGGGGGGGTACGACCCCCTCCCCGCCGCTAGGCCCAATACCCCCGTCCTGCCAGCTACCCCTCCAGCTCGGCGGCCCCCCAGAGCGCGCCCCCCCCCCGGGGGGGGGTGTAGGCGGAATTTTTTTTTTTTTGCCTCAGGCGGCAAATAGTCTAGGGCCGGCCCTGTCTGTGCTGAGCAGTCAATTTCATCCTATGGAGAGGGAGAGGGAAGAGGGGGAGGACGAGCAGGAGGCATCCAGCTGCATATCGCCCAGGGAACTACAAAAGCAATTGAGTAACTCAGCAGACCACTGACATGAATGCCTATGTCACCTAAAAGGATCATGTACAATTAAAAAAATAAAGTAAAAATATTGTCTGTTGCTATAAAAATGCAGGAGGGGCTGCAACAAAATTCACAGCACTTGACAGCACTATACTGTAGATGTACTAATCAACATGATCAAAACTAATGAAACATAAAAAAACATAATGCAATTACACTTGTGTCCAGAGTCCTTCTTATAAAGTTCTATGTTTGTGAATATACAGCATATATATATATTTATACACAGTAGAGCTATAAAGTCTGATATGCTGATACAGTAAACCTCAAGCTATAATAAACTCAGCTCCCCAGGTCCTGACTAGTGTTGGGCGAACAGTGTTCGCCACTGTTCGGGTTCTGCAGAACATGACCCTGTTCGGGTGATGTTCGAGTTCGGCCGAACACCTGGTGGTGTTCGGCCAAACTGTTCGGGTTCGCCCGAACTGCTGAATGCCCGGCCGAACAGGGCCCCTGTTCGGCCGAACAGGGCCCTGTTCGGCCGAATAGGCCCCCCTATGGGGTCGCAGGCATAAGGGGGGGGAGCATGCCCCGATCGCGGGGGGGGGGGTCGTAAATTCCCCCCACCCCCTCCGCTAGCGCTCTCCCCTCTGCCCGCTTCCCCATACAAAAGTTTGACGAAAGTAAAATAGTACAGGTGGTGGTGGCTGGCTGCTGCAGTGGCTGGCTGGCACTATGAAGTGACTGAGGAGAAGGAGTCGGAGTAGGACGCGTTGAGGGAGGCCGGGCAGCGGGCGGTTCAGCGGTAGTACCCTTGTGGTACTTCCGCCCTTTCTCTGACCTCACGTCCTCTGCGTGATGACGCATACGAGGGTACGCGTGATGCGTACCCTCGTCTGTAGAGGACGTGAGGTCAGAGAAAGGGCGGAAGTACCACAAGGGTACTACCGCTGAACCGCCCGCTGCCCGGCCTCCCTCAACGCGTCCTACTCTGACTCCTCCTCCTCAGTCACTTCATAGTGCCAGCCAGCCACTGCAGCAGCCAGTCACCACCACCGGTACTATTTTACTTTCGTCAAACTTTGAGAAATGCGTAAAATTGCATGATAAAAAAAATATGCACTTTACGCCTTTTATTAAAGAAAACCTGTAATGAGAAAAACTTCCCCTGGGGGATACTCACCTCGGGTGGGGGAAGCCTCCGGATCCTATTGAGGCTTCCCCCATCCTCCTCGGTCCCACGGCGGTGGCGAAAATCCTCCCGGAACGGCGGGGATGTAAATATTTACCTCCCAGGCTCCAGCGCAGGCGCAGTATCGGCTCTCCGCGCCTGCGTAGTAGAGCGGATCCGACGGAGATCAGCTATTTTCGCCTCTGTCTGGAGAGCTGCAACAGCGCCCCCCGCTGGAGCCAGGGAAGGTAAATAAATCAGCGCTCGTCAGCCTTGTCGAGGGAGAATTCCTGGACACTTTGGGGGAACCAGCGCTGGACTGCCTGCAGTTTCAGTTGAGGGGGAAGCCTCATTGGGACCCTGAGGCTTCCCCCTACCAAGGTGAGTACCCCCCAAGGCACTTTTTTTGTTACAGGTTCTCTTTAAGCATGTTTTGCTTATTGTAGCAGTAGCAGTTGTCAATAAAGCTTTGTTTTCATATGAAAATGTATTTATTTTCAATTAGGGGTAAAAAACGCATGCGTGTTTATGCAATTGCATGCGCTTCTATGCTCTAAAAAAGTGCACCCATTCACTTGCATTGATGTGTGCTTTACAGCTCAACGCACAGAAATGCATGCAATTCTATGTTTTTTGTAACGCAGCGCATACATGTCAACCAGGCACATTTAATTACATTGTAAAATCAATACCTTGCAGAACGCATAGGGCAATGCGATGTGAAAAGCACACAGAAACGGCCCTGATGTGAATGAGGCCTAAATTTAATTACTGAAATAAATGGACTTTTACACAATATTCTAGTTTTTGGAGTTTCACCTGTAGTAGTGAAATGCCACAACCAGACTTTGAACCCCTGACGAGTCACAATGAGGTGTGACGAAACAGGTAGGATGGAGTCTGAGTGCAGAAGATAGCAGATTGGTGCATGGCGGGAGACCCAGCAGGGGTGCATGGTTCATTCCTAGACTGGATGGAGGCGACCAGTTCCTTGATAACGCCTATTGATATGCAATTATTGAAGATGGGCATCTTTAGATAACTTTATGTTCTAATAAATACTTTTATAGTATGCCCAATGAAGCTTGTGTTTTTATACAAAGGTGTATAATGGAAGAGGACCCATACACCGTTATATAGCCTCAGTACAACAGTAAAGCTTCTGGATTGAACCACTAAACTAAGGGAGGAAA